>NC_050573.1:78701996-79006496 GCF_011100635.1 Trichosurus vulpecula
TTAATTTTGGCTAAGTAGATTTGACCATACCACCCTCCTACTCAATCAACTCCACCGGTTTACTGTTGCCTCTAGGGTAAAATATAAACTCGTCTGTTTAGCTTTAAAATTTTTTATTGTTATTTTTGTTTTCACAGTGCTTAAATTTTCCTCTGTATCATTCATTTCTCCCAGAGAGTTGTCCCTTATAACAAAGAATCTTTTTCAAAAGAAAAAAAAAGAATCCCAGTGGCTCCCCACATTAATGCCAAACTTAGTAATGGACACTCATTTGGATTAACTCACTGCAGCTCAGAATTCCTGAGCTCAAGAGATCCTCCAGCCACAGCAGCTGAGATTGTAGGTATGTACAACCATGCCTGGCTGTCCAAGATTCAAAGATCACTGAAAATACACAGCAATCATATGCAAATCAAGGACTCCAGGTACCTAGGTGTTTTCTTACCATCTCCTCACTTATCTTTGGTTTCAATTCCTTGTTAACCAGCTTTATTCTAGGCAGCATATTCTTGTAGAGAGCTTGTCTTGGAGCCAAGACTTGAGTTCAAGTCCTACCTTGACACATATTGAATGCATGACCCTGGGCAAGTCACTGAGCTTCTCAGTGTTTTAGGCAACTTTCTAAGACTGCAAGTTGCAGAGAAAGGGTCAACCTACATTGGTACAAGGAGCTTCTTCACCTGGAAGGTCTCCATACTGATAAAACCACAGGTCCATTCCCTATCTCATAATCCTGTTTGAAGATTATTCTTCTTAACAGAGAAAACAAGAAAGGGAAGAATTGAGAAGTTTCCTTTTTGGCCTTTTCTTTTTGCATCATCTTTCCCAAGTAACATGGACCTCCCCTTGATCGTTCTCTGTCCCCCAATGTGACTAAAGGAGCACTGCTTGAAGTTAGCATTCTCTGCCAACTTCAGTTTATTCTAAGCATCAGTGCTCCTGACACAGTTCTTACAGGACTGCATTACTCTTTGGGGTTCATTTTCAGCTACTGCTTCCAACTTCTATATGGGTATTTTTAAAATTTATGCTAGTTAAAAAAAAAATCTAAGTTGGTCGACAAGTTCCCTGTGTATCCGTATTGGTCTCATTTGAAGGCTCCTTTTCTTCTTCCCCATAAGAACAGTTTGTATACCAGGATTTGTTTCTTTAGACCTTGGCAGTTTCTTAAACCAGTTCTCCCAGTAGAATTTTGAGCTATGGGATCCTAACTATACTCTCACTGGAATTTTTGCAATCTACTCTCCTTCCACCAAATCTTAGGTCTGAGTAGGTTACATTTATCTTTCTTTTCCTTCTCTATCATAAAATCTCCGATGGAGCGGTCACTTTCACCAGAAGGCACCATCATGGGTCTACTTTGGTAACCCATTCTTTCCTTATTGTTCAGAAGTAGATCCGCTTCCCCTCACCACTTCTTCTACCTTCTGAAGAATGAAATTCTCATTATAGCAAGTCAAGAATTTAGAGGTAGCTCCTCTTCTAACAGTGTTCCAGTAGATAGTTGAAGTCCCCCCCACCATTACTTTCATCTCCCATCAGCTCTGTGAAATACTTCTGGAACTCATTGTCCATTCCCTCCTTGCAGCCAGGTGGTCTGCAGGATACTCTTTCACATTTGTTTTGTTTCTGCCTCCACTGATACTTACCCAAATATTCACCATCATGCTTCTATTCCATGGTATAAAGATTTCTTCCCATGAACATACCTTTGTGATACACAATGCTACTCAGTGGAGTAGGATCCATTTAATCATTTTCTTTAAAAGAATGGATACAATTCTACTGCCAGATTCCAATAAGAATTATATCAAATTAAGCCTCAGGGATACTTACAAGACAGTATTTGTCATCTTGGGCCAACAAGTCTAGTTTATATTTTATTTGGCATATTCACGTGCCAAGGCCAGGGGTGTTATTACTGTCCTTCTTCTTGGATTTTGTCTTTAACTGATCATCTACAGTTCTGATTCTACAGTTATGAAGAGCACAAAATCTAAAAAGATAAAGGGATCTTGGAAGCCATTTAGTCCAATCGTTACTGGACTAAGAACTCTTCCTATACTATTCACAAATGATCATCCTGCCTCTACTGAAAAGCCTTCCCCCAAAGGAGGACACATAACCTCTTCACACAGCCTAGCTCACTTTTGGCTGGTTCTAGTTGTTGTGAAGTATTTCCTTTTACATTGAGCTGAAATTAGCATCTCCATTACTTCCACTTACTGCTTCTAGTTCTGCCCTCTAAGGCCAAGCAAAATAGGACCAGTCATTGAGAGTGGCGATGGTTGTAAGATGCAGACATGTATACTGGACATGGCCAATGTGGGAAGTTGTTTTGCTTGACTACGCATATTTGTTATGCTTGATTATACATATTTGTTACATAGGTTTTGCTTATGTTTTTCTTTTTTTTTCCAAAGTGGGGTGGAGGTGGGAGAAATGATAGGAGGAAGGGAAAATAGATTTTCGTTAATTGAAAAAAAATTAAACATAATTAAAAGACTAGCCATTCTTCCACATCTTCTGAAAATATTTGAAGATAGTACCATGTTTCTATTAAGTCTTTTCTAGTTCTTAGTCCCGTCAATAGATGCTTGTATGGCTTGTTTTTCAGTTTTCTCACTTGTCTTCAAGTATCTGAAGGGTGGTCCTAGGGAAAAGGTTTGTTTTACTTGTTCTACCCAGGCAGAAAAACTCGTAGAGGGACATATGGTGTATAGAAGCAGCTTGGTTCAGCTGAAGGAACAGCTGAGTCCTGAAAAACTGTAATGGGGTCTGCCAGGAGGTAAGAGGTTCTCTGTCACTAGAGGATTTTAAGCAGAGGCTGGATGACTATTTTGACAGGGCTGTTGGGTATCTGAGATCCCTTGTAGCTGAGGTTCTCAGATTATGCCTTTACAATGTGACTTTCCTAGTTCCCTTCCTATTTCTTCATCTCCTTTGGTGGCTTCTCTTCCTCCCTTTCAGAGTGAGGGCCACCTACATCTCTGATCTGGCCCTTTGTTCTTTTCCCTTTATGTCGTGTCCTTTATAAAACTCACCCACTCTTGTTTTCAACTGCACAGAAAATTCTGTGTATGTATCTCCTGCCTTGACCTTCCCCTTTCTGCACAACTGGCTCAGCTGTGATAATGACTCACTTCTACTTGGGTGCTTCACCAACACCTGCTGCTGAAGAGGCCCAACTGAATTCAGTTTTTTGGAAGCACTCTCCCAACAAACCACCTGCTGGGAGATTTGAGAAACACATACAGACGTGAAATCAAACCAATGTGGTACAAATGAGTTTTGTGTTGGTTAAAGAGTGTTTGGGGTTAGAGAGGTAGAATCAAGCAATATTCCTTGGAGGAGAGGACTTTTGGAGAAGACTCTGAAGAAAAGTACCCTAAGAACTACTGAGTCTTCCCAGCTGACCTGCCACTTTGGTGTCTCCCCATCAGAATGGGAGCTCCTGGAGAACAGGGCCTGTCTGGCTTTTCTGTCTGCATCTGTGATACTCAGCACAGTGCTTTACACATTGTAAGCACTTAATACATGCTTTTTCATTCACTTGTTCATTGAAGGAGAGGGTTGTGAATTGGTGAGTAGGCAGAGGGATGCCTATGGCAACAAAAGTGCTCAGGGAGGGGCAAGCACAGGGGTCAGAAAGGAGCAATACAGGTAGGTCACAAAACATTTGTGAAGTGCCCACTATGGGACAGGCACCGGTGGTAGAAAGAAAAAAGTTAAACAATCTCTGTCCTCAAGGAGCTAACATTCTCCTGAGAAAAAGCAATGGGTACATGGAAGTAAATACAGGGGACATTCAAAGTAAATACAATGTGATTTTGGAATGGTCAGGGAAAGCACCAACAACTGTTGGGAAAGGTGACTTATAAAAGATGACAAAGGAGGGGAGCCATGGCAGGAAGCAAGGAATTCTGGGAGCAATGGGGAGGAGGGAAAGCCTTCTCAGCTTCAGCAGAGGACAAAGGCCCAGAGACAGGGGAGACAAAGATATGGAAGGGAGAGCAAGGATGCAGACTTGGCTGGAATGCACAGTGAGTGCCAGTGCCAGGAGACAGGGGCAAGAGAGATTCATTGTAAATCAATCCAGAAAGATGGGTCAGAGTCAGATCGTAAAGGCTTTAGATGTCAAAACAGAGGAGTTTGCCTTTTATCCCAGATGTCATGGGGAACCACTGAAGCTTTGTAAGCAGGGGAGCAGGGGAGTTGGCTGGGCTTGTGGGTGGGTTCAGGAGAACCAGAATTGAGGGCCGTGAGGTGGGTGAAGGGCCCTGAAGGTCAGTCCTGGAAGGCTAGGACTTCAGTAGGCAAATAGCTTACAGAACCCAGTGGTGTTTTTATATACAGTGAGTCACTGAAGACAGTAACAACTAACAATAAGAGGCTGAGGGAAGAGAAATAGGGGAAAATGGAAGCCTCATTTGGTCACAGGAGCTCAGGGGAGTGGGGAGGCAGAGGAACTGAGTACCTGGTTGGAGATCATGGAAAGGAAGCAGGGCCTCAGGGTGCAGAGATCCAGGCTGGGTCCCCAGTGAGGAGTCGCTGCTGCAGGGCAGAGCAGGTGGTGACTCCAGGCCCGTGCCCAGGGATGTCATCTCCATCTTTGTTTCTTCAGTGAGGGCTCTCTGTTGCTGTGCACAATCTGGGACCTGGAGACAGCAGGAACATGGCAGGTGAGGATGAAGCTCCCAGCTTTAGACAGAGACCACAGGATCCATCCTCCAGGACATAGTAAAGGGGAAACAGGACCTGGCCTTTCCTTTATTCCCAGAGGGCTGCAGCCATGAGGCATAGAGAGGGCAGGATATAGCACTGGGACCAGAAATTTATTTGTGGCTTTGGCCCCAGCTCCATCATACCCAGGACTAGGTTCCAGGTGGTGCACCACAAGGAAAAGAGGGAAGGATAGCTGAATGATAAAATAGGTCCAGGGAGGAGAGGTGTTGGTTTTTAGGAAGGTATAGCAGGATGTGGGGAGATGAACAAGGTGCAGGGTTAAAGCGTGTCCAAAATCATCCTTTCATGTTTCTTCAGTATTTTCTCCTCCCCTAGCTCCTTCCCTCCTGTCTACAAACGTGCTTACATTTCTCCAATCTAAACTGAGCCTTCCCTTTATCCTACTATTCCTTTGGTCTATTGCCCCTCCTCCTTTTAATTGACAAAGTGCCTAAAAATCTAGGCTTCCTGCCTTACCACCCACTGCCTTCTCAACCTCTTACAATCTGGCTTCCACCTCCGCCCTTTCACTGAAATTGTTTTCTGAAAAGTTACCTATGTCCTCTACCACCACCAAATCCAAAGGTCTTGACTCGATTCTGATTCAGCTCTTGGAAGCATCTAACACTGGTAAACCTTCCCCAACTCCACCCCCTAACACCTCCCACTTTCTGCCACCCTCACCCCACCTCCACTCTGCAGGATTGATTTCCGGAGTTTTCCTCTATAGGGTCCATGTCCTACCCTTCTAGTGCAGCTATTCTGTCAGGCTCTACCCTTGGTCCTCTTCTCTCCTCTTGTTTCTGGTTAATCACAACTTCCTTTGCTTCAGTTATTATGTTATCTATTCTATTGTATTATCTATTCAGCTGGTGAAATTCCAGAACAGTCATTTGGATCAAGAAGTATGGGGGTTCAGTGGAAGGAGGATCAAAGTTGGTACAAATGGCACCGCTTGTACTTACTAGTTGTATAAGCATAGGCAAGTCACTCAACCCATCTGAGCTGCAGTTTCCTCAAATATAAAATGAAGATAATAACAACACCTATTTTCCCAGGTTGTTTAGAGGATCAAATGAGATATTTGCAAAGTGCTTTGCAGATCTTTTATTTTTTCCAATTACATGTAAAGATAGTTTTCAACATTTTGAGTTCCAAATTTTTCTCTGTCCCTCCCTTCTCTCCCCCTTCCCCAAGACAGCAAACAATTTGATGTAAGTTATACATGTACAATCATGTTAAACATATTTCCACATTAGTCATGTTGTGAAAGAATCAAAACAAAAGGGAAAACCATGAGAAACAAAAAACAAAAAAAGTAAAAATGGAATGCTTTGATCTGCATTCAGACTCCACAGTTCCTTCTCTGGGTATGGATGGCATTTTCCATCACAAGTCTTTTGGAACTGTCTTGGATCGTTGTATTGCTGAGAATGCTGGTCATCGCATAATGTTGCTGTTACTGTGTAAAATGATCTCCTGGTTCTGCTCACTTCACTCTGTATCAGTTCATGTAAATCTTTCCAGGTTGTTCTGAAGTCTCCCTGCTCAACATTTCTTATGGAACAAAAGTATTTCATTATATTCATATACCACAACTTGGTCAGCCATTTCCCAATTGATGGGCATGCCCACAATTTCCAACTCTATCTACTATCTTGTTGGCCACATGATTCCTCTTCGTAGCACTGCTATCCTCCAAGTCACCCAGGATAGAAATCCTGGAGTTATCTTTGACCATACTCATCTCCCATTTGCCTCCTTTAGTCACCTATTGAGTCTACCACCTCAATACAACCACCTTAATTCAGTCTGTCCTTAGTTCTTTCCCAGATGACTGACCTAACCGGTCTTTCTGCCTCTGCTGTCTCCCTTCCAATCCACCCAGTAGGATTAATCTTCCTAAAGCACGGCTCTGATTACATCACTCCCCTGTTCAAAAACAGTGAACAAGAGTGTGGAGGCAGAACTGCACAGAGTGTGTGCGTGGGAAATAAAAATGACCAAGTTCGGCCCAGGAGACTAAAACAAGACTGTGAAAGTCTGTGCACACCAGGATGAGTTTAGACTTTATATTACAGGGATTGAAGAGTTGACAAATCTTTCAGATTAGAAAAAACATATGCTCAGAATTGTGTATTAGAAAGACTAATTTGAAAGCCAAGACAAGATGAATGGGGATGGCGGGGGAGGGGGGGGGAGGTTGGCCTCAGGTTAGGACACCCATTAGGGTTTTAGGGGCCATTATACTAGTCATAAGGTGATGAGAGCCCAAACTAGGAGAAATGCCCTGGAAATGGAAAGCAGGGAACAAGGATGTCACCATAAGCTCCTTCTTCAGCTCACATCACTCAGAAGCCTTCTGCGACTATCTCCAACTCCACCTCTATCTCATACAATAAGGCAGCCCTTCTCCTTGCCATGGCAAACCCCTCTGCCTGCACAAGCAATTCCATTTTATACCAGCTACTCCAGCAGATTGCCCCATCCATCATCCCCACCCTCTTGCTTATCTTCAATCTCCCTCTGGCTGCTTCCCTATAGCCTACAAACATGCTGACATCTCCCCCATCCTCAAAAAAATCCTCACTTGGTCTGCTCATCCCTGCTAGCTATCATTCCACAGCCTCTTCTCCCTTTTCCCACTAATCTCCTTGAGAAGGGTATCTATATAATTGCTGCCTTCAGGAGAAGTGGGGGAAGAGATGAAAGGGAATGAGCATTTCTAGAACACCTACTCTGTGTCAGGGACTGTTCGAAGTGCTTCTTACAAACATTAACTTATTTGATCCTCAAAAGAACCCTGGGAGGTATGTGCTATTATTATCCACATTTTACAGTTGGGAAAACCGAGGCAGACAGAGGTTGAGTGACTTGCCCAAGGTCACCTAGCTAGTAAGTCACTGAAGCAGGATTTGAACTTAGACTTCCTGATTCCAAGCCCAACTCTCTATCCACTGTGGCACCAGCTTTCTCCACTTCCTTTCCTCTGACTCTTTTTAACTCTACAATCTATATTCAGACATCATCACTCAACTGAAACTGCTCTCTCCAAAATGTCTACTAATTTCAATTGCCAAATCTGATGGTTTTTTAGTCCTCATCTTTCTTGTCCTCTCTGCAGCCTATGACACTGTTGATCACCCTTTTCTCCTTGATATCTTCTTTCTCAGTTTCCATGATACTACACTATCCTGATTCTCCTTCTACCCGTCTGACTCTTCCATCTCAAGCCTTCTTTGCTGGATCATTATCCAGGTAATGCCCAGTTAAGGTGAGTTTCCCCCAGGGCTCTGTCCTGGGTCCTCTTCCCTTCTCCCTATATATACATTCACTTGGTGAACTCATCGATCATCTCTATGCTGATAATTCTCAGATCTGGTCATCCAGCCCCAACCCTTCTCCTAACCTTCAGTCTCACATTTCCAACTGCTTATGAGATATCATCTGAGTGGATGTCCTTTAGACATCTTAAACTCAACACAATCAAAACTGAACTTACTATTTTTACCCCCAAACACCCCTCCCTTCTGAACCACACTACTATTGTTGAAGGCACCACCATCATCCTAGTCCAGGGGTGGTGAACCTGTGGCTTTGAGGCCACATGTGGTTTTCTAGATCCTTAAGTACGGCCTTTTGACTGAATCCAAATTTTACACAACAAGGAAGTGGAACAAGGATTTGTTCTGTAAAATTCAAATTTAGTCAAAAGTGTCTTCCTCAACTCCTCACTCTCTCATCCCCTCCATGTGCTGCTAATTCTTATTGAGTTTACCTTTGTAGCACCTCTCGTACATGGCCCCTTCTCTCTCTGACACTGCCATCACCCTGGTGCAGGCCTTTATCACCTCACACTTTCCCACTCTACTCGCACTTTGCTCCACCTCTTCTCTCCATCATCCAGTGATGCTGGTCTCTTTATAGTTCCTCAAGGAAGATACTCCATCTCCAGAACCCAGGCATTTTCAGTGATTCCATGACTATAATCTTCTTCCTTCTCATCTCCACCACCTGGTCTCCTTCAAGTCCTAGCTAAAATCTCATCTACACGAAGCTTTTCCTGGTTCCCCCTTAATGCTAATGCCTTTTCCTCTGTTGATTATCTTCAATTTATCCTGTATATAGCTGTTTGCATGTTGTTTACCCAGTTAGACTTCTCAAGGGCAGAGACTGTCTTATGTCTTTCTTTACATTTCCAATGTTTAGCAAGAGGTTAGCACATAGGTGCTTAATAAATGCTTACTGACTCTGTGTGTGTGTGTGCGCGCGCGCATGCTTGCGAGTACGTGAAAAGGTAGAGACACAAAACAAAAAAGAAAGATTGATGCCACAAAGAAAATGTTTCTCTGTCACAAAAAAAATAGTTGCGGGAGGGTGGAGAGACTTTTAGAGAAGATTAAAGTTCCTGGAATATTTATTTTTCTGTGCTCTTTTATGGTTTGCTTAATTTAGAAACATAAAATTATCATATATAGTATTTAGTTTGGTCCTAAAATTATCTCACCTTGCATACTAAATCTAGGACTGTCACTGACTCAAACATTGTGTATTTATTAATTGGATTTAATTTTAAATTCTTTTATTTTTGGAATAAATGAAAGTATAAGTTGCTGAATGCAAAAGAATTTTAGTATCTTAAGAAGCTTATGACATAATTGTGGGCACACAAGATGATCCCAGCCAATGATTTGGCAGTGCTTTGTTAACTATACAGATGACGAGTTTTTGTTTGGACATGTTGAGTTTGAAGCACAGGCAGGGTTTCCAGGTGGAGACATCAAGCAGGCAGTCAGAAATATAGGTCCAGCACAGTAGTTCTTAACACGGGCCCCACAGATCCATAAGGGGCCTGTCTACAGATTTCAGGGAATCTGTGAACTTGGCTAAGAAAATAATTATTTTCTAGTTGCGATTTAGCATTTCCTTCAATTATTTCAAAACATGATTCTGAGAAGGGGTCCATAAGCTTCACTGGGCTTCCACAGGGACATACAAAAGGTTAACACAGCTTGGTTTAGAGGACTGGAGGTGTAGATTTTAGTCGTTTACATAAAGGTTGGGTTTGAATTCTTGAGAAAAGAAATTCTCTGTAGCAGAGCACAGGGAGTCAAGGACTCTGGCTCAGGGGATGCCTACAGTGAGGAGGCAGGGTCTGCAGGAGGCAGTCATCAAGGATGTCTCCAGGGAATAACTATTTAGTCCTTGAGTGGGGCAGATCAGGGTTCAAAGCTTGCCTCTGATACCGATGAGATGTGTGACCAGGGCAGATCCCTTAACCTCACTGAGCCTCGCTCCAATATCTGCAAACTTTAAAGTATCAGATAAGTGTCTATTATTATCATTATTACTATATTTATTAAAAACTAGCAATAGGAGCAAAGTAGAATATGATGGCAATTTGAAGAGGCTGTAGAATTAATCAAACTACAATTGTTTTCAAGAGGAGAAAACTTTGTGCATGTTTATAGGCTAACAAGAAGAGACTGGACATTCTACAAGTAGGGTTGGGGAGAATGGAGATGGGAGCAAAGTCCTGGAGGAAAGGGAGTGAGTGAACACAGGGACAGGAGCCAGCCTGCTCCAGTGGGACACTCTAGTCTTAGTCCTGCATTCTAATCCCCAAGGCCTATTTTTGTCCCTAAGCCTCCAATTTTCTAAGATAAAGGAAAAGGATGACAAGATAGAAGGTACAGGGAGAGAGATTTTAAGGTTGAGAAAGTTTATATCTGATACCGTCTTATGGTCTTGTTCTATAGAAGGCAAGGGCATCTGCTGAGAGTTTCCAAAGGGAAGATGGAAGTCGGGTATTTAAAAACAAGGTCTGGAACAACCTCAGTGAGTAATGAGCTGGGCAGTTAACAAGAGATTAATAAGAAAGCTGCCAAGCAACAATGTGGGCCCAGCTGGGGTTAGATGGCTCAGATTTGTCGTGTTCTGGGTCTGTACAATTCTGGGACATTCTCCAGAAATGCTCTACAGCCAGAAGCAGAAACTGAGAAAGCAGATGGATGAAATGATTTAGGGATAGAATTTGGCATGGCCAACACTGTGGAAAGCCAAGAAGGTAAGGGTTTGTTGCCATGATCTAGAGTCCCAGAAAAAGAATTAGGCAAAAGCCTTTGAAGAGACATTATGGTACAGTAGAAGGAAAACTGGACTTAGGAGATATTGGTTCAAGTTCTAGCTTGCACACCTACTACAGTGGGATTTTTTAAGCAAGTAATTGAACTCTCCACAGCAATGTCTTCACCTGTAAAATGGAGTCAAATATATATACTCAAAGGACTATTAGGAGGAAAGTGGTACAGAAACCTTAAAATACTACATAAGTGGTACTGCAAAAAAGGATTAAGACACTGACCCATAGACAAAGCTGTTAGAAGCAGGACAATAGACCAGTTACCTCCATCTGTAGCAGTTAATTTTCTGATACTAACGGGATGGGTGGGGGAGAGAAAGTTCCCTCTAAAGTCACATAGTAGCCCTGGCTCAGGACCCCATGGAATGCCTAGGAAAGCCTAATAATCACAGTGAACATAACTCAGTTCAGGAGCCTCTCATCAGCAGAAATGGAGAACAGACATGGCAGTGTGAAAAGCCAAGCGGAAACAGAGAATGCAAGGTGGGGCTAGATCCATTGCCTGTCCTGGGGACAGACCAACTATCCCGTTGGAATGAAGCAAACATTATAAGTGTGCTTTGCCCAAGAATTCTGAAGGTGGAGCCAAGCCCAACTTAAGAAGAGGGAGGAGACTATCCTGTTGTGACAGCTTTGAGGAGGCAAGTTCTAATAGTCAGAAACCAATGCAGGAAGAGGAAGAGAGTGGGATGGCAGTAGATCCACCTGCATCCTTGTGAGGATGTCAAGACCCAGGGGTTAATATTGGTCTGAAAATAAATCAGACTGGCTCAGGAAAAAATAGAACATTCCAAAGAAACCTTTTTAGAGCAACAAAAGAAGGCTCAGAGATTAAATTCTCCATTTTTACTTCATAATGGATCAGTCCCCTGTGGATCTAAATGTTGCTAGATTTTCCAAATCTAAGTATATTTAAATTTTATGAGGCTTTTATTGAAATTAGAAAAAAATTACTTCTAAATTAACAACTTGGGGATTATTTAACACAAGCTGGCAGCCCTCATAACTACTGAGCAATCCTTTTATTCCACTCTAAAGAATTCTCTACAGGGAACATTCCACACCTTTTCTTTACTCCTCCAAATGAAATCTCATCTCTACTTCCCACACTCACAGTGATAACTCCATCTCTAACTTCAGGCTAACAAACAACAATAAATGACATTTATACAGTGCATTCCTGCCCTAAGGTTCTATCTCTGCCCCACCCTTTCTCCTTTCCCCTTCCCAGCCGCCTCCTCCTCCTTTCTTCTTGGGACTTCTGGGAGGCATTGCAGTAGAATACAAACTGACAAATCTTAGACGATGGTTCAGTAGAAGCTCACACCTCTGCCCCATCCCCTCTTTCCTGCTTCCTTCAGGGTCTTGCTTTGGCAGTTATTCCCCTTCTCTAGTATCTTCAAATCTCCTTAGTTCTAAATGATGCTTTCCCATGACCTTTTGAACCCATCTAGAGACTGCCCCATACCTCTCCTTTCATTGCCAAATTTCTACAAAGTTATCTATATTAAGTGTCTCTACTCTGTCTTCATCTACTTACTCAATTCTCAGCAACCTGGATCTCTCGATCTCTCTCGTCAGTGTTTTTCTTTTCTTTAAAGTTCGTTTTGACTTTGCAAACAAATCCCTGCTTCTCATTAGTCTCTCTTCTGGATTCTGTAACATCACATTCTCCTGGTTTTTTTTTCTTTTTTTCCTACATCTCAGATAACTCCTTGTCTTGTTTGCTGGTTCCTTTTCCTCTCCCCTACCCCCAACTGCCCACATGGGGGTGTCCCTTTAGCCTCTGTCCGTGACCTATATCTATATAGGACCTTTTATCTATATAGAAGAGTATATCATTATCCTACATACTATACTATATCCTACAGTGATCTCATGGGTGGATGATTTCTAAACCTACACCTCTAGTATCATATTTTCAATTGCTTCCTGGACATCCAAGCATGGATATCCAGCCGTCTCAAAATCAATGTGTTCAAAGCTGATCTGATTAGGTTTCTCCCCAAAATCTGAGACCCCTCCCTTCCTTTACTTCTATTTTTATTGCTGGCACTGACATCTTAGAAGGCGGAGAGAGGAAGGTCACCTGTCATGTAAGCAAGCACCTCCAGGCCTGTTGTTGGGAAGATCTGAGTTCAAATCTAGAATCAGACACTTTTATTAACTGTGTGACTCTCAGTTTCCTCAACAGTAAAATGGGGACAATAATAGCATGTATCTCCCAGAGTTGTAAGGATCAAATAAATTAATATTTGTAAAGTACTTAATATAAGTACCTGGCATGTGGTAAGTGCTATGTAGATGCCTATTCCAGGGGTGGGGGACAAAATCCCCGATTTGTTCCGTGAAGTTTGGATTCAGTCAAAAGGTCACACTTGAGGACCTAGAGGGCCAACATGTGGCCCCAAGGTCACAGGTTCCCCACCCCGGCCTATTCCCTCCTTCCTACCTACAATGTGCCAGGTAATATAGATATGGAGACAAAAAGAAACAGTCCTTGTCCACTCTTCTTATATGTCATAATTAGTTGTGGACATCTTCCCTCCCTCTCCATTAGAATAGGAACCGCACATTATTCATTCTTTAAATCTCACAGTATCTCGCATCTAGTAGGTGCTCAATAAATGTCTGAACTGGATTTCATGTCTGGACTGGTGCGTTTGACATTTGTATTCACTTCTGTTCTTGTACTTGATATCTACTAGAAAACCCCATTCATTCTATCCTTCAAGGCACAATGGTACCGTCTCCACGAAGCTTTTTTTTCTTTAATTTCTTATCCAGCCCCCTCCAACTCCAGGTAAAGGTGACTTCTTTCTCCTTAAACTTTTCATCTTTTTATCTAATTCTCTTCAGCCCCTTGTTCCCTCAAATTTACTTGTATCTGTGTCATATTCCCTCAGCCCTTCTCTGTAAGGCTGCTGGGCATCCCAGAGAGCAAGAACTATATAATTTTTCATCATTGTAGCCTCAGCATCTAGTAGGCACTTTAAAATAGTCATTGAAATGAAAATGAAATCAAAGAAGTATATGTATGTATATATTCATATTTTCACACACACACACACACACACACACACACTCACACTCACTCTCTCATTGCTCTGACCTTTAACTTACCACCTGACACCTATCACAATTTTAACTCTGTTCCTCAGGCTCAATCCCCTCTCCTGTTAGCTGTTCCATTTCCTCTTCCTTCCTTGACTTTTGTCCCATCTTCTTTTCCTGTCACCACAGCGGCCTCCCCCTGCCCCCAATCCAGTTTCAAAGTCTATGTCTTAATAGTAGCCCAAACCTCTCATTAAATAAGTAACTGACTGTATGTGATATCTGAACACTTGCTGTATGAGATTTTTCAATCACGTGTTCTTCAATTTATTCCTTAATTATTTAGCACTTCAGTATATTTCCTCTGCTGTATCTGTTTTCTCTTTCAGCACAGACCAACCTGTTCCTTTCTAAAAGCAAGCTTCTTTCCCAGGAAGCTGGCAATACAAGGTCTGAGCAACTTGTCTATTCCCTGCTGTATAACATTTGAGAGCTTGGAAAGAGAGCAGTAGTGATTCAATTGCAAAGACTTTTCTTTTCCTCGGTGATGATGACATGGATGGTTTACCTGTATACTTTTAGACCACTGTGTCAAACAAAAATCACTATTTTGCATTGCTGTAGTGTACTATCACTAATTTATTTTAAAACGTATTTTTCTTTGAGAACTTCTGGAATTGGCTATGTTCTTTTTTCTTAATTTTTATTGCTACTTTTAAACATCACCTTCGTTTCCATCTGCCACATTCTTAGGAGTTATTTTTATGTATATAAATATGAAATAACATGTCTTTTATGTATAATGAATATGAAATAATATATCCTTTAAAGACAGTAAGGATTCCAATAGTTTAGAATTTGGACAGGGGCTGCACTGGACTTGACTCCTCCTCGCAGGTCTATGCAGAAAGGGACTGGTAAACAAATTAGCAATGTAAATGATATTTCAGGGAAGATAATTAAATTATAATTAAAGATGTGATTAAGAGAGCACTGTTTTCAAGTATCTTCTAGTACAATGAAGTCAATATGTTAATTACAAATCAGTCTGATTTATTTATTTAGTAAAGCAGATCTTTTAGGAGCTCTCTAAGTGGTGGTGGGCTAGTCTAATGCAGAAACAAGCCTAGTGGGAAAAACAACTGGACACTTTTTCGCTTGCCTGGGGTTACATAGTGAATAACAGAATTCAAACTTAGATCTTCTAACCAGTTGGTCCATTCATTACACTAGTCACCTACTAAAGAAGTTCTGGGACCTGAAGAGAAAAAAATGGATCCCAAAAGATGGTGAAAAAATGTGTGGTAATTGGCTAATGAAATAAACTGGTGTTTGTCCTCTGCTAAACCTTGCCAAATTCTGTTATAATTGGGTGTTGAAGAGTGGAGGGCCCTTGAATTTCCATAGAACAAGGGCCAAAGGTGAAGGATATCTGCCTATACACAAGACACCAGGCAGTCATGCTTTGCCAGGACACAGGCTAATAATGCTGGGACAATGTAGGTGTTAGCTGACTGATTCTAAGATGCTGCACTGAGCAAAGTGATAAACCATTTAGGTCATAAAAGAGAAGTGCATCCATCCATCCATCCATTCATGTATCTGTCTGTCTGGCTGTCTGTCTGTCTATCTATCTAGTACATGGGAACTCCCAGAGCCAAACAGCCATTTCTGTAACAACTTAGATCCTTCCCAAGCTCACTGCTGAGCAGTACTAAGACAGACTACAGAGGCAAGAGCCCAGAGATTCAGCAGAGCTCGAGGTCCAGGATTAGCCAGTCCTTTCCCTTCTTCCCTAGCACAAGCCTAGCTGCTCCATGGAGGTCTTTCTGGCTGATAAGCAAAGCACGGCCCACGGTGCTCTCTCAGTCCTAGGAATCATGTTTTACTCAGAATCTCTTAACAGATCTTCATGCCCACACCCGCTACCCCTCTATTTCATCCTTAATGAGCTTCAAGAATATGCACATAGGCTTGGTCATGTTGAGATGTAACAACCACCATCAATAAGTATTAGGCATATACTCCAAGCAGTACAAAGCATAAGGCTCAGAGCTGGAGGAGAGACAAAATTTAGTATGGTCCCTGACCTCAAGAAGCTTACACTCTCTAGGAGGGACCCCAGCCAAAACCCTTCCATTGTACTCTATGGAGTACTGAATAAAGTTCAACTCCTCTGTTCAGTATTTGTAGTGGGAGCAATAACCTAACACCTGGGCTCATTGAGGTTAGGTTAGTTTTTACTTAAAAGCAGTGAAAGTAGCCCAAGATTTAATTAATTGGCTCAGGGGGCTAAGGCTCAGGCTGTTGATGTGGCTTTCTGGTCCTGAACACAGAAATCTATGAGGAGTCCTAGCTGGGTCCTGGGAGGGATAGCCATGAGAAACCAGAGGCAGGGGATGCACTCAGATGAATCAGTGGGGGGGGTGGGCTTTGCTGAATGTCCTTGTTAGAGATCTTCCCCTTACTCTAGTTTAGTAAATCTCCTTTTGTTAATTGCTAAAAATGCTTCATGCGTGTCATTTAATTCCAGTGTCAAGCCTAAACTACCTGGGAATTGTGGAAAAGGGGCTACATTTGGATTCAGGAGATTTGCGTTTGAATCTTGACTCTGCTATTTACTACCTATGAGACCTCAGGCAACCTGCTCAACCTCTCTGCGCTTCAGTTTTCTCATCTGTAAAGCTGGGTTAGATGGCCTCTGAGGGCCCTTCTGGTTCTAAATCCATTATGCTATGATCCTATGAAAGGGTGTGCTGTGCCAGTTGTGCTGCCCCTCCTCCTGATCCCAGCCCAAGGACACTCACCTCTCTTACCCATGAGCCACATGGACTCTCTCATGGTCTTCTGTTTTTGTTTGTATTATATGTGGGTGTCCATGTGCTTACCTGGCCTAATCCCCAAAGTATGGCATCTCTGATTAGAAACCTTTACCAGACCAGAGCCTACACAGAGCTCAGCATGTGGATGAATGAAGACATTGATTGATGGTGATAAGAAGATTGCTAAAGAATGCTAAGAATGGGGGCATTTGGGACCCCACAGGAAAGCTCGTTCTACTCCTGACCCCAGACTACCCCACTAGGCTTCCCTACCCTCCCCCATCAAGCTGGAATTAGCTTTGGTGACAAGTGGTCCACCTCCCCACTAACAAGCTTTTCTGGTGCCAACACACCTAAACCATGCTCATTACTGGAAACAAAAACAAACCTTTACACATAGATTGTCTATTTTCCAAAGCCTGACAAGGCTGCCATCTATAATCTCTTCCTAGCTTCTCAAAGGTCTAGTCCCCTGAAGGGTACATTGAACTGTGTGGTAAAACTGGTAGCCAGAGAAACAACCTCTGACCTAAAGACTCCTCAGACTTGGGAAATTTTAAGCTGGCTGTAGGGCTGGAGGGGAGTGAGAGCCATGAAGAGAGCACCCTCCCCCTCATAGCTAACCTCTCCATCAAGTTTTAAGGGTCACAAAGGAACCCTGTGAGCTAAGTAATGCAAGTATTATCATCCTCATTTTACAGATCGATCAATCCATCGCCAAGCACTTTATTAAGCACCAACTTTGTGCCAGGCACTGTGCTGAATGCTGAAGATACACATGTCAAGAATGAAACAACTCCTATTCTCCAGGAACTTCAATTCCATTGAAATGTAAGATGCTGGTGCTGCAGCTCCAGTTCAGGGACTCTTTCTTCAGAGTTAGAATCAGAGGCAGGATTTGAACCGGGACATCCTGACTTCTAGTCCGATGCTCTTTCCATTGTACCATCCTGTTTATTAGACAGTAATTCACTGAATAAAAAAAGCCTGCCTCCAGAAATTGGTGGCAAATTAGAAAAGTGACTGACCAGTAGTGACCCTGTCTCTGTGCTAGCCGAGCATTAACAGACTGTTGGGGGATAGAGGCTGCAGGAGCTGGGTTCCCTCATGTATGGATAGTTTTATCCAAAGGACTTAAAATTTCCTGTTACAAACTTATTTGGGGCATGAGTCTTCCCTGACAGTATAGATTCAGCACTTTGAATAAGCTCCATTTGCTTTCCATATTCTCTTCAGGATTAAAAGATAACCAGGACCCAGAACCCAGAAAGTCTAAGCACTGAAAGGAAAGGAAAGTGATCAGGATACTGCTGTCCCCTGAGACTGACCTAAGGGCCGGCACCTATGGACCCCAGAGCACACCATGGCAGCACTCAGCCTCTGGGCTTCTGATCAGGTCCAGAGATCTTTTTATTGTGAGGCTCTTGACATGGATAAGGACCTTCAAGTCCTGACACAGCCCACAAAGGTATACTTGAAAAAAACCAAAGACAAAACAAAACAAACAACAACAAAAACCCACTTCCCCATTGAAAGAAAACTCACTCTTTCTCTCCCTTTTTTCTCCCTTTGGGGTGAGAAGGGCAGGGAAAGAAGCAAGGGACATTTAAGATGAAGAAAATCAAGCAAGAATCCCAATATTTTAAAACCAGAAGAGACCTAAGAGGTCATTGAGTCCACCCTGGACAGGAGTCCTTTCTACAGAAAGGTTCATGCACCTTCTGCTTGCAGAGCTCTGGTGACGGGGGACTCATTACTTTTTCACTAGCCCATTCCACTTAGAGACAGCTCTGAGTGCTGGGAAGTTTCTCTTCATAAGAGGCTAAAATCTGCCTCCCTGTAACTTCTGCCCCCAGGGGCCAAGAGGGACAAGTCTAATCACAGCTGTCTACTGCATCCCACCCCCAATTCTCTTCAATTGATGCCAACCCAGTTTGGGAGTCATTTCCCTGGCACAACTAACAATTTCATCTCTTAGTCGACAGCCTTTATTAAAGGACAGGAGGTGGGGAAAAGATGGGTAGACACATGTGCCTGATCTCTGGTGGACACCCCTGGACTCCCCACTTGGGAACTCACCAGGGAATACTAGTGGAAAGCTGCCTCCTGATGCTGAGTGGGCATAGTTTGGACACTGGCTCATTTTACACACTGTATGTGTAATGGTTAAATGCAGAAAACACAGATTGGCCTGTTCTTGCTCACTCTAGAGAAGCCACACAGAGGGATGAGAACAAAACAGGCAGTGTCACTTACTAGCTGTGTGACTGCGGATATATCACTGCACTTCCTGAATGAGCCTCAGTCTTCTTAATTGTAACATCTGGGCAACTTGTGTGCTGCCTGCCTCAGGGCTGTAATGGAGAAAGTGACAGGAAAGCCCTGAGACACCACAGGGAGATGTTACTGTTGGTACCCAGTGCCTAGCAGAGTGCCTGGCATATCATGGGCACATGCTTATAAATTGATTCTCTCCCTCAGTAAAATAAAACCTCCTTCTCTACTGATCTTATGGAGAAAACTTTGGCCCACAACCCCAAGGGATTCATCCATCAATTTTGTCTGACCCTTTGATTTTAAGAAGAAGGAAACTGAGGCCCATGGAGTGAAGTGATTTGGCCAATACCATGTAGTAAAAAGCAGACCCAGGATCTAAGCCCAGGTCCTCTGACTCCAACTCCAGCACTTTCATCATCAGAACGGCTTTGGAGTCAGATTGTTTTCACCTGGTATTATATGCATTAACATTCATCACTGTTATGATTCCAGAGGACCCAAGATGGAACATGCCCCTTGCCTCCTGACAGAGGTAATGGACTCAGGGTGCAGACTGAGAAATTTGATTTTTGGACATGACTAACACAGGAATGTTTTGGTTAAATATGTGTGTTGATTACAGGGGTTTTTTGGTTTCTTTTTCTTTTTTTTTCCACTGCGGGGGAGGGAAAGTCTATTTCTGTTAATTAAGAAATGAGATTAAATTTTTAAAAATTAAAAAAATCACCTCTATTAATGTTAGTCACAGATAAATGACCACATTTTAAATTAAAAACATTCATACTTTCCCTCCAATGAGCCATCATTAAGACAATAAAATGTTAAAAGAAGAAAAAATCTGTCAATAGAGCTTTCCTTTTTTTTAATTTAAACAGATAAATTTTCTCTTTAAGGATGGAGATGAAGGGGTAGCTATCAACCAGTCTGCAAACATGCCAGCCAGTCTAAAAACAATGGTTTCAGTTTGTCACCAAGGAAAAACCCTAAAAAAGATGCAGCCAGCTTGGATCTGAGGCCACTAGCCTGGCCAACAGGGGAGGGAGCTGTCTCCATCCTAATTGCCCAAATCAACCCACCGTGTACAGAAGACTCAAAGCTGGTGGAGGTCATTAGCTGAACCCTTTGCACACCCACAAAAGACTTCTCAAATACTGTTAGTGCAGTGGTCAGTTTGCTAACTAGAACAAAGCATTAGGGCATGCTGTCTGCCCCAGGACACTTCTGGAATGAGTGCCAAATATCCTCACACAATGAGTATGTTTGGGCCCTTGGCAGACAAGCACCAAAGTTGGAGTAGTGCAAACAGCATCAGATTCAGAGTTTGGAGTCTTAGGTTTGAATCCCAGTTCATTTAATATCTCTGAGCCTAAGGTTCTTCTTACAAAATGGGGATGATAATATTTATACCATCTCAGAGCAACACCTTACAGTTTTGTTATGAAGGTAGAGGGAGAAAAGGTCTGTAATCCTTGCACCATCTCAGAGAAACACCTTACAGTTTTGTCATGAAGGTAGAGGGAGAAAAGGTCTGTAATCCTTGCGCCAGGCCCACCCCCCCCCCCCAGAATCAGCTGGACCTCGTACAGTACCATCATATCCTTCATAGTATCCCAAGCCATAGATTTATCCTTCTACCTTTCACTCCTTCTGAGCCTCATCTCTGTTCTCGCTGTGCCTCCCTGGAGTCTTTTATTTTCTTAATCCACCAGCCCATATTTAGACCTATTCACTTCCCTTCCTAACCTAGACTGGAGTCATAGTTAGTGATTTAAAGACACTCTTGTGATTATCTAAGAATCCCCCATCCTCTGATCTCCTGATATACTCACCTTGCCAAGCGTATAACCTCTAACATCCATTGTCCCCTTCCCAAGCTATCAAGAATGTCACATACTTTGCTATCTAATCCATCTGCTGCCTGACCTCACTACCAATGACAATTCCTTTATTTACCCCTATTGACACCCCATGCTTTCTCCATAGCGACTAATATAATGGAGGGGGTGTTGGGCATGGAGGGATAGAGATCCCGGGTTCAAAGTCACTTCCTAGCTTCATGACCTTGGACAAATCACTTCATTTCTCTGTTTTTTGATTTCACCATCTATAAAGTTAGGAGGGCTAGACTTGGTGACTTCTAAGGTCCTTTTCCACCCTAAATTTACAATTCTATGATCCTTCCCAAGAAGACTGTATCCCTGCATCACTACTTTCTATCCAAGAAAATCACCTCATCTCCTACTTTATGAAGATAATTGAGACCATCAGACTTAAGTTGTCCCTACCTGAAAACTTCTCTGTATCTGCACCCCTCCTGTCTCAGGTGACGAGATAATCCTCCTTTTCAGGAGGACTTGATCCTGTCTCCTAATGCAAGACTCTGTTCCTTCAGTCATACTTCCCAATCTCTTTCATTTTTGGTCTTTTCCTCTACACTGACTCCCTCTCTTCATTTGAACATGCTCCACACTCTGCTACCTAAATAAGGGACTATCTCAGTTCTTGCCTTCTTTCACTGCTACATTTCTAGAAAGGCATCTGTTTCCATTTCCCTTCTATTCACTCAGCCATCAATTTACAAGATGTGAGCTAACTTTGAACTTACACACTCTGTGGTTACTTCTTTCTGGTCAAAGCTAATGGTGCTTTGTCAGTTCTCCTCCTCGACCTCTCTGTAGCACAGTGCAACGTCTAGGTTTCTCAAACACACCTGTGAAGGACAGACAGGCTGGAGTCTCAGATCATTTCTGCAGATGTACAGCCTAAGCTTCATCATGAGACTTTCCTTTCTGGCACAAACACCCCTTTTCTGGAGCAGACACCAAGCACAGTATGAGCTGGGAGACCCTGTGTGGGGGAGACACCCAGACACCTGGCAAGTGTCGTCCTCCCCATTCTTAGCTGCTTCCCCGGCTTCCCCACAAAAAAGGGAAGCCCCCAAGCCCAGGTTGTTCATAGGGCCACAACACTGACTTAAGTCAGCTCCTTTCTGCTACCAAGACCCTTCTTCCCAAGGGCAGTAAGCATTAGAGGGGCAATAGAAACTATTCTCCCTTTTCCTCATGAACCCCAGCAAACCCTTGCCCCTACATGCCGGTGCAAAGAATATTACTCACTGGGCTTTTCAGCAGCTCCCTTCTGGCTGGCAGCTCCCCGGGTTCCTGTAGTTACCATGCTAACACATTTAACATGGATGAGCATCCCTTCACCTCTCCATACTCCCTTCTCCCTTGGCTTCTTCCCTTGACACTGTTCTTTCCTAGTTCTCCTCCTGCCTTGCTGATTGCTTCTTTTGTGACTCATCTTTCTCCTCCGGCCCCTGAAATGTGGGCGTTCCTCAAGCCTAAGTCTGTCTTCAGCCTTCCTCCACTGCTACAGCTTCACCTAACACCTCCATGCAGATGAATCCCAAATTGGCACAAGATGGTGAAAAAAACACTGTAGGCTTAGAATTCAAGTTCTACCACCCTCAGCTGTTGTACTGGGCAGAACATTTAAAAAATTGTTTTTAATTGCTATCTTTTGTTTTTACATTGCCTAAATCTACACTCCTCCCCAGCCATCATACCCTTCCTCATCCCCATTTCCAGGGGATCATCCCATGTAATGAAGATTTTATTTTTTTGCTTTCCTCCTTTCTCTTCCCACAGTCATGACCCCGCTCCTCATTACATTTGACCTGCACATTTTAACAGCCTCCTAGCTAGTCTTTGCCTTTAGATTCCCACACCTCCCATCCACCTTTTGCCCTGGTCACCAATCCAAAACAACTGGCATTTATTAAATCCCTACTATGTGGCAAGGTACTATGCTAGGCACAGAGGATACAAAGGCAAAATGAAAAATAGTCCCTGACCTCAAGGCGCTTACATTCTACTGGGGGTGGGGGTGGTACAACATATAAAGAGATAAGTAGAGAGCACAAACTGCTAGGCAGGATCAGGAAAGGCATGCCATTGGAAGTGGCACAGGAGCTGAGCTGTGAAGAAAGTTTGGGATTCGAAGAAGCTGAGGCGAGGAGGGAGGGCACCGCAGGCTGGGAGACAGCCTGTGCAGAGGCAGTGAGGCAGCAGATGGGAGGCTGAGTTTGGAGAACAGCAAGCTTGGCTGCAGCAGAAAGAGTGTGAAGGAGAATAATGGGAAATGAGCCTAGAAAAAGGATGATAGAGCCAAACTGTAAAGGGCTTTAACTGCCAAGCTGAGAAGTGTGTATTTTATAAGAAATGTTTGGTGAATTCCATTTCCAAGGCAATAGGGAGTCACTGAAGTTTCTTACGAGCAGAGTTCTCAGCAGTACTTTAGGAAGGTTATTTTGGGGAGCTGTGTGGATGGCAGGGTCCATTTAGGAAGCTGCTGAGCCAGATAGTGGTCACATGAGTAGAAAGAAGGACTAACAAAGGAGATGTGGTGGAGATAGAATCGACAAGACTTTGCAACTGACTGGAAAGAGAGGTGAGAAAGGGGGAAGAGTTGAGGATAACGACACTGAAGATATGAATGTGGATATCTGGGAAAATGGCAGTTCCAGCAAAAGAAATAGGGAGATCTAAAGGAGGGGGAAATTTCAGTAGGTAAGATAATGAATTCCATCTTGGATATATTAAATTTGAGGTACCTACAAGACATCCAGCAGGCAGTTAGTGCTATAAGAACGGAATGCAGGAGAGAGACTAAAGCTGGACATAAGATTTGGGAGATGTCTGGACAGAGATGATAACTGAACTCATATAAGCTGATAAGCTTACCAAGGAAGGAAGGTTGGAAAGAAGAGAGAAGAGTTCTTAGGACAATCTGGAGGAATACGTATAATTAGGATATGGAATATGGATGATGATCTAGCCAAAGGGACCAAGAAAGAGAGATCAGAAAGATTTGGGAGGAAAACCCAGGGAGGAGAAAAAGGCAGTCACCAGTGTAAGGAGCTATCGAGAGGCCAAGAAGGATGAAGAGTAAGAAGAAGCCACTGACTGACCTTAGCAATTGAGACTGTTGGCAACTTTAGAGAGAGCAGTTTCAGTGGAACAGAGGTCAGAAACCAGATTACCAAGGGCTGAGGAGTGGGAACAGAGGAAGGAGAATCAATAAGCATGGACAACATTTTCTAGGAATTTGGCTATGGAGAGGAATAGGATAAAAGCTTGAGGGGAAAATAGTTAAGGATGGTGGGAACCTGGACTTATCTGTAGGCAGGAAGGAAGGAATTAGTAGTTTGAAAGAGAGTAAAGATTGAGAAAGGGGAGGATGACTGAAGTGACAAATTTGCGGAGACAGGAAGAGCCACCTCTAAAGAGAGAATATTGAGGTCTTCTGGAGGGCAGGAGAGGGGAGAAGTTCCCAGCAAATGCCATCATAATTTTCCTAATTCACAGCTGTGATCATATTACATAAAAACCTTCAAAACAGTCCAAACTCCTCAGCTTGGCATTCAAAAATATAACTTGCACAACTTTCCAGTATCATTTCTCACTTCTTCAGATAACTTTAAGCCCCAGTTAAAATGAACAGTGCACTGTTGCCCACCAGAGCCCTGTTCTTTCTTACCTCCATGTTTTTAATTACAAAGCTGCTTCCACTTGGTATGCCCTCCGCTGGCTGAAATGTAGCCTCTCCTCAGAGGCTTACATAAGGTACTACTTCTTCCATAAAGCCTCCCCTGATTCCAGTGACCTTACTCCTCTCTTTCTCCCTTCTCTACAATGAGCCAGAATAACACTCTGATGGCAGATTTGTACTGGGTCTCTACTCAAAGCTGTTCTAACTCGGTCGGGATGCATTCCCTGGCACTCAGAACACAGCTTCCCCACCAGGTTGCAATCACAGGACTTTTAGGATGGCCAGTGTGACACAGAAGAACTAAATAAGGAAGTGAATCCTATAGCAAACAGTAAAATCAGGCAGAGAGATCAGTAGAAAGGTCAGCACCAGTCACCCAATCAATAAACATTTCTCAAGCACTTACTATGGCTTCCATGTGAAAAGCAGGTTTGAGGCCCAGCTCAGACTAGAGGTATGAAAATGGCCAAATCACTTCTCAGTCCCAGTTTCCTTATCTGTAAAACAGGAGTGCTAATATTTCCATGACTT
The DNA here is from genome assembly GCF_011100635.1 of Trichosurus vulpecula. Classification (NCBI taxonomy): domain Eukaryota; kingdom Metazoa; phylum Chordata; class Mammalia; order Diprotodontia; family Phalangeridae; genus Trichosurus; species Trichosurus vulpecula. Next base: position 78,727,101 of record NC_050573.1, read on the forward strand.
CTCTCCATGGGATATTGTTAGGATCAAATGAGTTAATAGATGCTAAAGTATCATAAAAACATGAGTTGTTTTCATCACTATGTTTAAATATAAGCATGAGAAATAAGATGTGTCAGGCTACAGCAGGTGTACTGGTTATTTAACAACTAGAGGGATATGGACTGTCATTCCATTGGAGTAGGGAACTCCTAGATGAGGAAACTCCCCATCCCAATGCAGGTCAGCACCCTCTCTATAACATAGCTGCAATACAGCCTGAGACAGCTGCCTAGAGCACTGAGAAGCTAAGGACCTGCTCAGGGTCACACAGCCAGTAAAGTTGGGTTCTTGTACCTAGGTTTTGCTAGTACTGAGGCTCTCTCATTCTCTCTCTACCACACCAGGGATGTCAAATAGAAAAGGGGCCACTAGGCTCTATGGAGGGTCCTTGCAGACCATATTGCTTTAGAAAACCCATATTAACATCGTCTATGTTCCACTGTATTTTTATTTGCTTTGTTCAGTATTTCCCAAATACATTTTCTTCTGGTTTAATCTTATTCAGGGGTGTTGCAGGCAGGTGGCCTGCATGTTTGATACCTCTTCATTACACCATAATGACTCTCACTGATGGTACTATTTGACTTTTTCATCATGCTTAAAGTTAGCTTTATCTCACATGTAACTTCACTTGAATCTCACAATAACTATGAAATAGGTACAACAGGCATTATTATCCCCATTTCACAGATGATTAAACCAAGGCTCTTAGATATGAAGTGACTTGCCCTGGGTCAGACATCTGCAAATGCTGAACCCAGGTCTTCCCAATTCCAAGTCCAGCACCTCAGGCATCTCACCTTGCCTCTCAGAGGGTCACAGACTGTTAAAACAAGAAGGGCTCTCTGAAATCCGCTGGTGCCACTTTCACATTCTGCAAAGGAATTAAGCTTGGCCAAATACACCCAGCCAAGCAGCAGGAGATGTAGGATCAGGGCAAGGACCCAGGTGTGCCAATGCTTCTTCCACCAGAGCTCACTACCTTTGTACCTGGTAGTCAGTTCATGTCTGCCTGACAACTCACAGTCTAACCAAATTAACTATTCACCAGTGGCCGAGAAGGCTAGATGAGGAGGAACAGCTATTATCTTAAACAGACCCTTAAATGGCCAGTTTATAAGCTTCATGGCAGGAGTGCCGACCATGAAAGAGATTTGCAAGTCCCAAATGCACATGACAAGGGCAGTATCTAGGTCCTAATGGTATTCCTAAAATGAAATGGGCCCCCTGATGAACTGTAGTGGGTAGAAAATGACTAGTAATAGGGAAAGCCAGCACCTCTCTGAGGTCTGCTTACCCTCAATCAATCAACAAGCAATTATTAATCTGCTACACTGTGCTGGGCAAAAATGGAACAGTCCCTATCTTACAAGAGCTCAAAGTCTCTCAGAAGAAACAACCCGTTCAAGAGTAAGCAGACACAAATGTATACCCGAATTTAATTAACATTTAACATTTTTGCAAGAAGGGCACCATCAGCTGGGAAGATCAGGAAAGATTCCAAGTAAGCGGTGCCGCTTGAGCTGCTGTGAAAGGAACAAGAGATGGTGGCACAGGTGAAGAGGCAGGACATTCCAGGCCTGAGAGAAAAGGCATTACAACGGCACACAGACGCCGGCTGGAGAGTCATTGTGAGCATCCTGCACAAAGGGCAGTAATGAGAAGAAGGCTGGAGAGGGAGGCTGGGCCTGGCTTATGAAGGACTTTCAAAACCAAACAGGAACTTCTACTCTAGCCTCGAGGCAACAGGGAGGCATTGGACTTTATTGAGCAAGGGAGTGACAGGATCGTATCGGCACTTCAGGAAAATCACTTGAGCAGCTTTGTGTAAGATGGGAGACGAAAGAGAGATAGGTAGGTAGGGAGACCAATTAGAAGACAGAGAGAGCAAGGAGGTAGGAAAACTGTTGTTGCTTTCTGTACCAAGCCCAATAACTGGTGGGGGGGGAATGTGAGGCAGATCTGCCCTTGACTGTACCTAGGTCATGGTAATAATAGCAGGCAGGGTCTATGCCTTTAGTTATAAGAATTTCCCATCCCTCAAAAAAGCATGCTACCTAATAGGAGATTCTGGGCAAACATGGAAAACACCCCCTCTGGCTGGCTGGCTCTGTATGGAAGAGCCCCGATGGAGCTGGCTGCCTGGCCTGACCATACTACAGACATACTTGCTCATCTGTCCCCAGCTGTGAACAAAACACAGTGACAAAGAAAAAAATAGCAGGGATTCCTTATAACCCGGAACACAGAGGGAGACCAGAAGAGAACAGAGAATAAAATGCAGATCCTGCTGTGAAGAATCTCTGAAGAGATAACATGGCTGGGCGCCCCCAGTCAGATCTCTGAGTGTGCAACCGACGGGAATGGTAATATTGTAAATTCCTTGTCACTTCAAGGCAAGAAGCAATGGCACTGCCCAGGACAGACTATCAATAATGCTGCTGCACATTTCTATAGGATTTACAAAGCACTTTCAGCTTGAATGGGATTCCTCTGGCAATAAGGTACAGACAGACTGAGCTTTGGTAATAGGGATGTCAGGGCCAATCAAGCCTGGCTCCAAGGATGTAGGATGACCATTAATACTGTCAGTCCTCAACAGGAAAATGCACAGTGCATTGAAAAGAGTGGACTGGGTTGCTTTGGGAGCTAGCAGTCTTGGAGCAGAAGCTGGGTGAGCACTGGGCAGAAATGCTAAAAGAAGACCTCTTGTGCAGGGATGCCAAATGACCTCTGAGATCCCTTTCAACTACGGAGATTTTGGTGAACTGGGGTTAGAACCTGAAGAAGAAAAGTCTCAGGGAGAGCATCATTGCTGTCTTCAAACACCTGGAGGTGGGAGATGAGGGGTTAGCCTTCTGGTTGGTCCGATTGGGCAGAACTAGGATAATGTAAAGATGGCAGCATAATGACTGCACATGTACAATCTGCATCAAATTATTTGCCTTCTTAATAAGGGGGAGGGGAGAGAGGGAAGGAGAAAATTTGGAACTCTAAAAATTTTAAAAAATGAACTTTAAGTCACTGATAAAGGCCTCATTTCTAAAATATACAGGGAACTGAGCCAAATATATAGGAATACAAGTCATTCCCCAATTGAGAAATGGTCAAAGGATATGAACAGGCAGTTTTCAGAGGAAGAAATTAAAGATATCTATAGGCATATGAAAAAATGCTCGAAATCACTACTGATTAGAGAAATGCAAATCAAAACAACTCTTAGATACCACATCTCTCCTGTCAGATTGGCTAAAATAACAAAACAGAAAAATGATAAATGCTGGAGAGGATGTGGGAAAATCGGAACATTGTTACATTGCTGGTGGAGTTGTGAACTGATCCAGCCATTTTGGAGAGTAATTTGGAACTATGCCCAAAAGGCTATAAAAATGTTTATACCCTTTGACTCAGCAATATCACTTCTAGGGTTGTATCCCAAAGAGATCACACAAGTGGGAAAAGGACCCATATGTACAAAAATATTTATAGAAGCTCTTTTTGTGGTAGCTAAGAATTGGAAATCAAAGGGATGCCCATCAATTGGGGAATGGCTGAACAAGCTGTGGTATATGAAGGTAATGGAATACTACTGTGCTATAAGAAATGGGGATGATACGGACTTCATATCAACCTGGAAAAACCTACACGACATAATGCTGAGTGAGTGGAGCAGAGCCAGAACATTATACACAACCATAGATATATGGATTCTGTGAGGACTAACCCTGACAGACTTTTCTCGTCTCAGCAACACAAGGTACAAAGACAACTCCAAAGGACTCACGATGGAGAATGCTATCTACATCCAGAGAAAGAATTATGAAGTATGAATGCAGATTGAGGCACACTTCATGCTAGCCATTTTTCCCCCTTTTTTCTTCTTTTTCTCTCTTTTGTTTTTGTTTTTGGGTTGGTTTTTTTTTTTTGGTTCTGTTTCTTCTTTCTCATGATTCATTCCATTGGTCATAATTCTTCTCCATAACTTCGACTAGTGTGTAAATTAATTCAATGCGAAGTTATACGTGGAAGTTATATGGGATTCCATGCCATCTTGGGGAGGGAGGGGGGGAGGGAGGGAAGAAAATCTGGAACTCAAAATTATGTAGAACCAAGTGTTGTAAACTGAAAATAAAAAAAATTAAATTAAATTAAAAAATGAAAGTTAAAAATTGTTTTTATGTGTAATTGGGGAAAAGATATCAATAAAAAATAAGGAAAAAATGGCAGCATAGAGGGAGAATTGAGCCTGATATAGGGAAAAAACTCTCTTAATGATTCAAGTCATCCAAAAGTAAAATTGGCAGCCCTCAGAGGATGTGGGATCTCCATCTTTGGAGGTCTTCAGGCAGAGATCAAATCACTCCTATGGAGGATTCTGTAGAAAGGGTTCCTGTCCATCACAAGTTGGACTCACTCACCTCTGACATCTGACCTTTCAAATTCCAAGATTCTCTAACTATGATTTCAGTTTCTCTGCAACTCCTCTTCAGAAATCAACCTGCATTGCATGCCCCAAAGGAGAAACAAGCTCTACAGAAAGGCCATGAAAGAATGAAACAAGTGGAAATGTGCTGCCCTCTGAGTGTTACTGATAAGTTGGCAGGCTGAAGGGGTGCAGGTGACACTGTCCATCTCTGAAGGTAAGAAGGTTGGGCAGTTCCAGGAGAGAAGTAGAAGGAAGGGAGGGGGCTGCAGGAGTTGGCAGGGTAGGGACAGGAGAAGACTACTGGTCTAACTCCCTGGAAGAGAAAAATTCCTAGGAGAGTGGCACTTGAACTGATAGAGAAGATGGGATGCCATACTTGGGAAGTGTATCTGTGCACAAAGGGAGGACTGGGGACATAGACAAATGGCTTAGCTCAACTTCCACAGCATGATTCCCAACCCCCTTCAGAGGCCACAGATTTGCCACCAAGGTTTTATACAAAGGGGAGGGGATCTGTTTCCACTAAAGAACACTGTGCCATGGAGCTGACTCTGATCTCTAGAGGGCCATGCCAATGGTGCACCAGCACTGGTAGATCTTATAGAACTGGAAAGCCTTGAATATATAGACCTGGCAACATGCCACATGTCCATCATCCAAGGAACACCCTAGCTAAGTTCTGAGACTCCTCACCAGAGAAAGTACCCAAGTTGTGGATTTTTTAAAAAGTATCCAAGTAAGGGAATCTAGAGAAAGTAAATTATGACCCCCACCCCACCCCCAGGGCAGCCCAAGCCTAGTGGGACAAGGCTTTCAAGGAAAGGTAGATGCCACTGTCTTTACACACAGTATACAGGCTTAGCTACAAGTGGAAAACCTTACCAAAGTAGATGTCATTCACAGTTTTTATTTGTAAACACAGACAGTTCTACCTTTACATGAATTCATAAAGAATTCTGAAAGAAATCCATATTCCACCCCCCCCCCAAACCCATGTTAACTTTATTGTACAGTACTGCACTCTCTCTCGACTCTTTTTCCAAACCTGCCCCTTGGCTCAGTGCTCCACAGCCTCCCCCCACCCTCCAAAAAAAAACCCCAAAACCCAAAACTCATCCCAGTTAAAACAGAAGAATAGATTCTTGGAGAGACCACCACCACTGCCAGAGAGGGAACCTTCACCTTGTTCCTCCCTCCTGCCCACATGTCCACCCCCGCCCCTCCCCGTATCTGTCTTCTGTCCACTCCTGCTCCAGTACCACATACCTGTTCCTGACCCCGTGTGTCTCCTGTTCTCTCCCATCTGTGTTGGGACCCTACATGTCCACCCCCTGCATGTTCTTCCTCTCAGTTCCAGCCAGGCCTCCACATGGCTGGCCCTGGCCTTCACATACTCCTCCTGTTCTTGCCTCTCTGTCCTCAGCCTCCCACATGTCCTTGAACTGTGTACCAGGCCCCTCCCTCTGCAGGTGCTCAGCCCCCTTCTTGTCTACCTCCCTCCCTTCTTTCCCCATGTCCACAGGCAAATTTGCATTATGTAAAAATCGTTTTACGTAGAGGTCTGTAGAACAGTTCACTTATGTAACTTGCCAAGGAACCACCAATCTGCATAATTTATTAAGACAAGTTAAGATCTTGTTAATGGCAACATGTTGCAAGGCATAAAGTTGAGTGACCCTGTAATGTCAAACAGTTCTGGTAGTCTTTAAGAAATGCTGACAAAATAAAGCTCCGGCATTTTTGAGGTTAGTCTTAAAACTTCTGGGTCAAAAACTGAGATGGTTTTTTTACTAAGGAACCTAGCCAAGCAAGGTCCAGGGCTCATGGAGTCCTGGCATCAACTCTAAAGATGGAGAAATCTGTTTCCTCTCCAAGAGTAAGGGCTATCCTGGGTTCCTAGGTAGTTAAGCCCTTTTTACTCTTGATATGGTATAACTTGCTGCTGACAACTAAGATGTGACTTACTGAAGGCTCTGCCTCAATCCAGACCCTAAAGAGAACACATGCTTCTCTGCTCAGTTAGGGGAACAATGATCAGAAGGGAGCCTGTCCAAAACTATGGGAAGAGGTCCATAAGAAGCCTAGAATTGGAGCTCAGATGAATTTGGGGGTGGGGGGTGGGGGTGGGTAGGTTAAACCCCTTTGCAGAGAAACACCTTTGGGTGACAACAACAACTCAACCTTAAGGATAGCATACGCTTGTCCCCGGGGGTGAAGGTATAAAATATTACCCCTCATGCTCATCAGCTGGGGAATGGCCAAACAAATTGTGGCATGTGATTATGATGGAGTACTACTGTGCTATAAGAAATGATAAGGGGAGTGGTTTAAAAAAAAAAGAAGGGCAAGATCCATATGAACTGATGCAAAGTGAAGTGAGACGAACCAGGAGATCACTGTGCATATGCTGTAATGCTGAACAACGCTGTAAGACTTGGCTATTTCAATCAATACAATGATCCAAAACAACTCCAAAGAACTTGTGAGGAAAAAATGCTATCATCTCCAGAGAGAGAGAACTGATAAACTCTAAGTGTAAACTGAAGTTTCAATTTCTTGCTTTGTTGGTGGGGTTTTTTGATGATATGGCTAATACTGAAATATGTTTTACATGATTTCACAGGCATAACTGGTATAATTGTGCTTACCTTCTCAGTGGGGGGGGAGGGAGAGAATGAATTTGGAACTCGAAATTTAAAAATAAAAGCATATTTAAAATAATAAATTAAAAAAATTATTCGCTCCCTCCAGGGAATTTGGGATGAGCAAACCTTTGGAAGAGGCAAAAGTGACATAATGCAACTGAGATCCTTTTCCTCCTGGTACCCTGGGGGAGGATGATGGCTAGGAAAGGACAAGAGCACTCACTGCCATCTCTCCCTCAGGGAGTAGGGGAGGAGGTATGCCTACGCCTGCTCCTGCCTCTCCTGAGCAGGGAGGCGACTGGATGTGGGCTGCCAGCTCTGGAAAGAACAAGCAGTGCTTCTTGTGGGCTGAGATAGGGTGGGGGCAGGGAGGCACAGAAGCTGTAACTAGCCCACATGCTGGTGAACGCTGACCATTTTATGTCTATGCCAGTGCTGCAGGCTCCCACAAGAAATCAAATAAAATCTTTCGTGATTAGGAAACTGAATCATTCTAAAGAATGATTCAGCTTCAAAAGAAATCAAATGCTGACTCTGTTTTCAGCCCTTTGCTCTCTCTATACTCTCTTCCTTTGTGATCTCTTTCATTACTATGATTTCAACTATCACCTCTATGCAGGTGATTCCTAAATCTGTATATCACACCCTGGTCTTTTCTGAGCTATCTACCTCCAACCCTTTTAAAGGGATCACTGCATACTGGAAACAACCTGGACCTGGAGTTGGGGCCTAGGTATAAATTCAAATGCCAATCACTATCTGAGTGACTGTGGGTAAAAATCCTAATCTCTATGGACCTCAGGTCTCCTAATTATAAAATGGCTGGGAGAAGGGTTGTCTTAGAGGATACATAAGGTCTCTTCTGGCTCTAAATCATATCATCCTAAATCTGGCATCAACCTACATATCCCACCAGCACTTTGGGCCCAACACTTTCTCCAAATGGGACTCATCTTCTTCCTTTTATACTTTGCCTCTAGGTCCTGACTTGCCAATTGTATCACCTCCCTCCACATCCAATTCCTTGCCAAGTCTGGTCAATTTTGCCCCTTCCACATCCATCCATTCATTACTTTGCTACTACTCTAGTTTAGACCTTCATTACCCCTCACCAGGAAGACTGCTGCCAAATGAATCCTGCTGCCCTATCCAACCCATCCTACACACAGCTGCCAGATATGTCTTCCTAAGTCACAACTCTGATCTCATCTCTCTCAGGTTAAAAACAGTAAAGCCCCAAATTCCTCAGCATTCCAGGGCCTCAACAATCTGGCTTCAACCTGCCTGGCAAGCAGGCCTTATCTCACAGTCCTCCCTTTAGACTCAGCATTCCAGTCAAACAGGACCACTTATCATTCCCCAAACTTATCCCCACCCTTTCCGACCTGCAAGCCTTCAGGCTTTGCTTGCCCTCCCCCAACCTGGGTGGGTGGGAAGCTTTTTGATCTAGCAAGGTCTATCTCAGGTGTCAAACATTTCTTAAGCAGCTACTACATGTCAGACACTGAGGACACAAAGAGAAAATTAAAACTGCCCCTGCCTCAAGGACCTTATATTTTCCTAGTAGGCAATGGGGAAGGGAAGGCGAGGGGAAAGTAGCATGGACACATAAGTAAATACAAAATACATTTCCTTTTGGAGAAGAGGGAAAAACACTGACAACTAAAAGATCAGAACTCCCCTTCCGCACCCCGCCAAGAGGTGGCCTGGGAATTGAGGCTGGAAGGAACCACTGACACCTTAGATTTCTCACAGTGTCCTGGCTGGGGAGGAAGGATGAATGAATGGAGCCCCTATTGGATACAGGCCCCACAACACACCCGCCAGCTGATCCAGCAGGTATGTCTGGGCGGGCCAAGGCACGTTTTGTGATGGGTTCCTTCATGCTTTTGTACAGGTAACAAGAACAATGTTTTTAGAGCCAGAGGCCTTCCTGAGGATGGCAAAGTTGTGATGGTGGTGATAATAATAAAGATAACCATTCACATTTCTAAAGGACAGGCTTAAAAAGTGCTTTCCTTATCATCATCTCCATAATGTACAAGGATGAAGAAGGCGAGGCTAGGAGGTAAAACTGCACAGCTGCTGAGTGCCAGAGCTGGGATTTAAAGGGGAGAACTCCTGACCATACCTCCATACTTGTTCTACACGGCCCTTCAGTCATTCCAAAAGGGGGATGAGCAAGCAGGGTCAGGGCCTGCAGATATTTCTACAATCTTCCAGGCCCTTAATGTTTCCTTACTGATTTACTCTAAAAACAGAAAAGGAAATGTTCTCACAGAAGGGATTTCTGGTAGAGCCACTATGTGTCAGAGCTAAAACTTGAGCCTGGGCCTTTTAATATTTCTTGGGCCTGGAATCCTGCTCAGAGTCTGTAGGCTTTAGGGCAGGTCTCCCTATTCCTTATTCTTGAAATAAGGAAAGCCAATCCTGCTGCACACCTCCATCATGAACCTCACTATATCACCCCAAGGAGATTGCTGATCACTGTTTAACAACAATAAGAGCACAAATCCACAGTTTTCAAAGTTTTCGAATTCTACTATTTAACTGGATTCTCATAAACACAAGGTGAGTCAGGGTCCGTTATTCCCATTTTACAGATGAAGAAACTGATATTGAGAAGTAAAGTGCCTAGTCCCTGGGCCAATCAGTATTGAGATCTGAATTAGAACCAGTTTCCTGGTCACTTGGGCGCTACAATCTGGCACTATGGTTGCTTTCCAAGCTTATCACCTACTACTCTTCTCCATATGCATTATACCCCTGGCAAACCAGAAGACTGAATGGACTTGCCCTGTGCCCATCTTTAGTCATTGCTCACATTGTTTGCCATGCTGGAGTACACTCTTTCCCCTTCTGCATCTGCTGAATTCCTACCCATCCTTTGAAACACAACTGAGATGTTCCGTGAAGTCTACACCTCACATTTCAGAGGTTGTCCGTGTACGGTGGGATTATTACCACTTTATTTCTGAAAGCTACTCTTCCCAATACAACCTAATATCTTATTAACTTTTTACCCTGATCCTGCATCCTCACTGTGGTTATTCCCATCAGGCTCTTTCCTGGGCCCTCTTCTTCCTCTATACTATTTCTCTTGATGATCTCATTAGCTCCATGGATTCAACTATCAATTCTAAGTTGATGATTCTCAGATCTATTTATCTAGCCCTCATCTTTCTTCTGACCTCCAGTCTCACATCTTCAACTGTCCATTGGATATCTCCAACTGGATGCCCCATAGAAACATTAAATTCAACACGTCCTAAACTGGACTCATTATCTTTCCCCCCAAGCTCTCCTCTCTTCCTAACTTCCATATTAACGTCAAAAGCACCGATGGCCATGTCCAGTCATCCTGACAGATATCTTGCCATTGGACCCAGATGGCTCCAGAGGAGAGAGTGAGGCTGGTGACTGCACAGCCCTCCTTCACTTAAATCCAATCCACTTGTAAGTCATGGCACCACCTCCCTGATGTCATGGTCTTATTCAAGAATGAAGAACAAACAACAGCAAGAGCACCACCATCCTCAGAACTTAAGTATCATCCTCAACTCCTTGCTCAGTCATCCCCTATGTCCGATTTGTTGCCAAGTCCTGTTGATTCTACCTTTGTAACATCTCTTATATACGGTGCAGGCCCTCACCACCTTGTGCCTGGACAATTCTAATAGGCAAGTCTCCCCAATTCCAGGTCAACCACCACTCACCTGTCAAAGTGATCTTCCTAAAATGCACGTCTGAGCATTTACTCCCTGTTCAACAAAGCTTAGTGATTATCATCTCCAGGAGCAAATGCAAAATTCTTGGCTTGACATTCAAAGCCCTTCCTACCTTTCCAGTCTTCTTAACCTTACTGTTTTCTCCTCCCATCCTTGCACTCCATGATCTGATCCAGTGACACTGGTCCCCTTGCTATTCATTAAACAAAACACTCTTTTTCAGGCATTTTCACTGGCTTACCTCCATTCCTGAAATGCTCTCCCCCATCTGCCTCCAGGCTTCCTGCAAGTTCCAGCTACAATCTCACCATCTCCGAGAAGCCTTTCCCAATCCTCTATTTCTGCTAGTGCCTTCCTTCTGATGATTATCTCCAACTTATCTTTCATATGGTTTTACACAGTTGTTTGCATGTTGTCTCCCCCATCAGACTGAGAGCTTCTTGTGATCAGAGACTATTTTTTTGTCTATCTTTGTATCCATGGTGCTTAGCACAGTGCCAGGCACATAGAAGGTCATGAATAAATGCTTGTTGACTTTGGCTGCCACTGATCCCGAAGATCCTCTATGTCTTGCCATGTGTCCTGCTACTTTCTCTGCTAGAGCCTAAGGAGTACCTGGCATTTCCATATGCCATGAAGTGAACAGAAACACAAACCCTCCTTTATACATTGTGAATTTAAATTAGAACACAAGTTTGTGTCTCCAGCACTTAGCATGGTGTATGGCATGTAAGTGCTTAATAAATGCCCTTCTATTCCATTCCACTGAGATCACAGCTGACTAAAACTCCTATATCTTTTTCAGATTCACAGCTGAGGAGGGACCAAGGAGGGACAGAACCTTTGCTCAGGGTAGATGGGACAATAATAACTGACAACTGAGAGAAAGCAGAGCTGTCCAATGCTTAATTTGCTTCTGTTTTCTCTGCCAAGGAGAATGAATGACCTTTGCACTACCAACAACAAAACAAAAATGACTCATAGGGAGTTGGTGCTCAAGATAGGTAAAGCTTATAGCAAGAGTTCCTGCTTTTTCTTAATGAATTCAAGTTACTGAGATCAGATGAATTACATTTTCAGGTCCTGTGGTAGATGTGATTAGTGAGCCATTGTGTTATTGAAAGATCATGGAAAGTAGGAGATGTACACAAGAATGAAGAAGACATGTTGTTTCACTTCCCAAATAAGAGAGAAGAGACTAACTGTAAACTACAGGCCAGTGAGCTTGTCTCTCATTCATGGGAAAATTCCAGAATGGATGATTATAAAGAGATCTTGGGGAACGTTTGGAAAGGGAAGCAGTGATTACGAAGAGCCAATAATGGCTTCAACAGAACAGATCATAACAGACTAACCTGCCTTTTGGGGTTTTTTTTTTGGACAAGATCACTGAACTAGGAGATGAAGGGCCTGCTATTGATATAGTATACCTAGATTTCCCCAAACCTTTTTATAAAAGTGTAGTATTTCATATTATTTTTTGTGGAGTAGATGGAGAAAAGTGGATTAGAAGTAGATACAATTAGATGGATTTAGAAGTGACTGGATGACCAGACTCAAAGTGTAGCTAGTTGTTAAGGTTTAAATGCCAACATAGCAGGAGGTCTCTAGTGGAATACCCCAGTGATCTGGGTTTAGCTGAGTTTTATCAATGACTTGGATTAAGGCACAGACTGTATGATCAACAAATTTGCAGATGACACAAAGATGGGAGGGATAACTACCACAAAAGATGGCAGTCAGGCTAGGGCAATGGGCTGAATCTAATAAGATGAAATTCAATAAAAATCAATGTAAAGTCCTATATTTGGGCAAAAAAATGAACTTCACAAGTATGAGAAGGTATATTTAGTCAGTCAATAAACATTTATTAAGCTCCTACCATTTGCTAGACTCTGTGCTAAGCATCAGGGACACAAAGAAAGGTAAAAGACAGTTCCTGCTCTTAAGCAGTTCCCAGTTTAAAGAGGGAGATGATATGCAAAGAGCTTTGTACAAATAAAATATGTAAAGGATAAGTTTGATATGATCATCAAAGGGAAGGTACTAGAATTAAGGGGGATAAAACCTTATCTGGAGTATTGGGTTTATTTCTGGGGGCTGTGATTTAAAAAGAACTGGGGATATTTAACATAAAGAAGAGAAGATACAGGAAGAACATGAAAGCTGCCTTCAAGTATCTGAAAGGCTATCACACAGAGGAGGGTTTGGACTTGTTCTATTTAGTCCCAGAGGTCAATATATCTCATATTATTATTGGGGAGTAGATTAAATTAGAATACAATTAGTTGGATTCAGGACTTATTGGACAACCAGACTAAAGTATAGCTAGTTGTTCATGATTCATGGATGGTCAAGCCAGAAGTGACAGTAGAAGTTGCAAAGAGGCCAATTTGGACACAATATCGGGAAAAACTTCCTCACAATTAGAACCATCCAAAAGGAGAATTGGTGTCCTGGAGAAGTGGTGGTGGCAAGTTTCCTTTCCTGGCAAGCATTCAAGCAGAGGCCTGATGAGCACTTTTGGAAGGTGATGCATTCAGGTTGTACTAAAGGCTAATGAAGTCCCTTCTGACCCTTAAAATCCTGTGATTCTGTGCTGCCCGGTCTTCCCCACCCTCCACCCCCATCATCTCTAACCTGTTCCTGCTTCCATCTTTTGTATGTGGTGTGGTTTGATATTTTATTTAATAAATAAAAACCACACAAAGCAGTATACTCCTTTTCTTGCCTCCTCAGGCTAGCATTTGGGTGAGTGACTGATGTCTAGGCAAGCTTCTCTCTCCACAGTGACTCTATGATTCTTAGAGGAAACACTGTGAACAATCATTACACAGAGAAAGATTTGTTACACGTCAGGAGCATTTCTTGCTCCTGTACCAAAAATTCCTGAATTAACTGGCCAGCATGTGTTGTGCCTTCTTACTGCTTCCCTAACCAAGACAAGGCACCAAGAGCTGGCCTCTTTTCTGACCTCCTCTTGGTTTATGGAAGTTTCGCCTGGTCTTGCTGGACATATCAATTCAGTTGGTGTCAGATTAACTTTTTGTTTCTCTTTTTGACTACTTTAGGATTCACAGAGGATCTGAGAGCAGGCATGTTACAATGACAGGATAGCCCTCCTACCTGGGCAGTGTCAAGGGAAAGAGATCTTCTGTCCCTATCTTTTAAAAAGGGAAGTTGGATGGGAAAGTTCTCTGTGTATCCACTTCAGTCAATTCCTGTCTTCTCTTCTTCAGCACTGTTTCTTTGGGTGTTTTCAGGATTTTATGCTTGAGTGCTTCCTGTCCCTCTAGGACCCTCTATAGAACTTTAGTCTACTTGGATCCTCCTTATCCTTCCTCTGAACACTTTGAAATCTGTTCTCTCCAAATCTAGGGTATGTGTCAACCCATTTCCAGCTTCGCTCTACCACAGAGTCTAAGATAGAAGAGTCACTTCCCCTGGAACTTCCCATCATTCCTACCTCAGTGGCCAATTTTTCTATGGGGATAAAAATCAGTTTCATAGTAAAAATTCCCCTTAAGTTTTTCCAACTTTTGAGTTAGATAAACTTCAATAAACATTTGTTGAGCAATAGGGATGTGAGAGGAAGATATCATTCCTGTCCACAAGGAGTCTTCATTCTACTGGGGGTTGATACATGGTATGGTTGATACATGGATAAGAAAATATAACATATTTGTAAAGTAATTTAAAAGAAGAAAGCCCTAATGACTATGGAGGAACCAAGAGAGAATCAGGTTTTGTTTGGAGGTGACACTTGAACTGTGCTTTGTGCTTGTGAGGGGACTCTTTAAGAGGTGGCAGGGGGCAAGGAGAGAGCTTGTTATGAATCTAGGAAAACACTTGGACAAAGACTGGGAGGCCAGTGTGACTGGAGGTGAGCATGCATGAACCAATTAGGAAGTATGCATTAAGTGCTGAGGATACAATGACAGAAGTGAAAACTGTTACTACTATGAGGAGTTTACATTCTGTGGGGTGAGACAATGTAACTATATACAAACTAACACAAGGTCAATATGGTATGATTGAAGTTGCAGGAATCAGGAAGGGTTCATGTTGAAGGTGGCACCTAAGCAGTTTTGAAAGAACTGCCTAAGTTGCAGAAGTGAAGAGAGTGAATTCCAAGGATGGGACAGCCCAGCCTAAAGGCAGAGACCGGACATCGAGTCCCATTTGTAAGGAACTATGAGGTCATCTGCTAGACTGTCCGAATATCCATTTTAAGGAGGACACTCAAGCCAACCACATCTTCATTCCTCTCCAGGCTGCATCCTTACTCCTTGGACTTTCTCTATGGTGCCCCAGAAACTTCTTCACTCCAAACCCTGGATTTCTCCCATCAGAAGCACCTCCCTCTTACTGGCTGGTTCCTCTCAGAACCTCCACTTTATGAAGAATGCCCAGGCCAGCCATCTTCAGGCTCCAATCCCAAATCTTCAGATTTTCTCTGCAATGGACCCTTGTCTTCCCCACTTCCTTGAGGGCAGGGACTATCACTTTTTTTCTCCTTGTATTGGTACTCCCATCACTTAGTACAGTACGTGGCATGTTACTAAATACTTGTCAATTTGAATTAAATGTGAGAAGGGAAGCAATATATAAGACTGGAATGGTAGGTTAGGGCCAGGTTATGAAGGACTTGGAAGCCCTTCACATTGGATTTTTCTGAAGTGGATTTTTCTGAACAATGACACGGTCAGACTTGCATTTGATGATAATCACTTTGATGGCTGTGTAGATGATGGATTGGAGAGAGGAGATGCTTAAGGCAAGTACATCAATTGGGATGTTATAGCAATAGTCCTGGTGAGAGGTGCTGAACACCTCAACTTGGATGGTGGCCATAAACAGAGAGAACAGAACAGATGTAAGAGATGTGGTGGAGTGGAAGTAGAAATGCAAGTTTGGACATTTGATTGAATATGTAAAGGAAGAGAAGGAATCAAGAGTAATGCCAAAGCTGTGAAACTAGGCAAGGGAAGGATGGTGGTGCCGCTCAACAGAAACAGGAAACTTGGAAGAGGAAAGAGAATGATGGTTGAGATACCAAGGGCCACCTAGTTAGAAATATACAATAGGCAGTGAGAAATGCAAAACCAGTACACAGGAGAGACTAGGATGGGATAGCCTTGACAGTCATCTGCATAGAGATGGTAGTTAAACCCAAGGGAACTAAAGAGGTCACTGAGTGGGGAGGCACAGAGAGAGAACAGAAGAGGGGCCTAGGACGTAGCCCTGGGGAACATTCTACTCTTGGTAAAGGGGTATGAAAGGGATGAACCAGCAAAGTAGAATGAGGATGAGTCAGATAGGTAGGAGGAAAACCAGGAGAACAGTAGCATGAAAACTCAGAGGAGAGAGCATCTTAGAGGAGAGGGTGGTCAACCATGTGAAATGCAACAGTGAAGTCAAGCAGAGAACTGAGAAAAAAAACCCCATCAGATTTGTCTTGGTAACTTTGATTGAGGTAAGTAGCCAGATTGCAAAGGGGGTGAGAAATGAATGAGAGGAGAGGAAACAATGGATGGAGACAACTTTTTCTAGGAGTTTGGTTGTGAAAAGGGAATGACGGAGGGAGGTGATGGATAGGTGTAATGAGGGTTTTTCAGGGAGAATGGGGAATGTTTGTAGGCAGCAAGGAAGGAACCAGAAGAAAGAGGCTAAAGATTAGAGGGAGAACCTGGAAGAGAGGGGATGATGGTGGGAATAATCCGCTGTAGAAGACAGGAGAGGAAAGGATCAAGAATAGAAGTAGAGAGGTTTGCATTGGTGAGGAGAAGGGTCACCTCTTCATCAGAGACTAAAGGAGAGAGTGAGGGAAGATTGGTAAGAGGTTTTGAGATATATGAAGGGAAAAGAGGGACAAATGGTCTCTATCTTCTCAGTAAGAATAAGGTGAGATTTTTACCTTATTATAAGGTAAGGACCTTATAAGCTGAGAGTAGGTGTGGTATGGAAATTTTTGTGGGGAGTAGGATAAAGACTAAATTAGGGCATTGTAAAAAGATTTTCTTCCTGTGAGGACCTAGTTAAGGTAACACAGCAAAGCAGTATGAAATAATTCTGGAAAGGTGGGTGGGGACTAGCTTAAGGATTTTACATTTTATCCTATAGAAAATATGGAGCTACTGACAAATTTTTGGTAGATTAATGACCTGACCATACCTGTGTTTTACGAGTACCATCAGTAAGGAAGTCAAAAACTTATGACCTGCGCTTTCCACAGAGAGCTTCATCAGACGTCCTGATCAGTGAAGTTCCCCCACCTCTACTATGTCATGATAGGCTAGGTTTGTGATATTTCCTGAACTCATCTATTTCATCCTTCTGTCCAGGTGGTTTGTAATATAATAAAAAAACAATCTGACACCTGTTTCTGTTTCCATGCTTCTTTATGTAAATACCCTCCTCTATGCTGCCCCATTCTGGCTCCTGACTGTCTCATTTTTTTATGTCTCCCAAAGCCTAGCAAAGAGTAGATACCTAATAACAGCTTGTTGGTTAAATATGCTTGAATGGGGTATTTTAATATACAAAACTGACTCACCCTCCCTTTTACTTGTCCTGTTTCATTTGAATGAGATATACCCTTCACATTCTAGTCATGGGTCTCATCCAGCCAAGTCTTAGTAATACCTATGAGGTCAATCTTTCTCCTTCTACTGGGATTTCTAGCTCATCATGTTCATACTGCTTGTTTATTCACCTGCTTAGGAAACCTATGACCCAGGTCTTCCTTGTTAGGAGCTGACTCAACACAGTTGAGTCTAATAAAGCTCAGTATTCTGCACTATGCATGAGTTTGGTGCTACACCTACAAAAGGGTTTCTATTACTATCACATCTACTGTTTATGCTGTGGTCTCTAACCTTCTCTGCCACTCCCACCACTCCCCCCACCCCCACTTCATTCATTCATTCATTCATTCATTCATTCATATAATAAACATTTATTAAGCACCTACATAGAGACAATTGTGCTAGGCACTGATGAGATAAGGCCTTGCCCTCTTATGGGCTTATAATCTAGTCTGGAGATAAGCTATATACGCAGGTAACTATAATACATAATATTACATAGTAAATATTATATGAAGTTTGTAAGGGATGATTATTATCAACTACGGGAAATCAAGGAAAGTTTCCTAGAAGAGATGACATTTCAGCTGGGCTTTAAAGGATGGGAAGCAATTCACTGTACACCATGAATGTGCTTTTCCTAGGCATTTATTTACACAGAAAGAGAAGCATACAGAAAATAATAATAAAATCAAGTTAATCAAAAAGATTTCTATTCAGTTCAGTCAAGAAGACTCAAAAAATTATTAAACTATCCTAACTAGTTAACATTTCCCTATTATTCCCTATAATCCCTATAATTTGGACCATAGTGGTCCAAAAGATATTGTATCTTTCCTCCCAGAAGCTCTTCTCCCCATTTCCCTCCCAATATGGGTTTGGGATAGCCAGGTAATCTGGACAAAATTAATTAATTCCTGCTGAACGCAGGGTAACTCTAGGCCAATTAGGAAGTCAATGGATGGTTTTTAATTCTCCAAACATACCTTTTTATTTAGCGACTGCAGCGGAGAAGTTATGGGCCTTTCCAGGCGTCTTTGTGGGAATTGGGAGAACAAATCCCAACTATGAAATCTACAAGCTATGCGACTGTGGCAAGTCAGTGTACTTCTGTGTGCCTCAGGTTGCTCACTGTTAAAAATGTGGGTAAGACTTCCGCCATCAGTTCACAAAATAGTTGTGGGGAAAACACACCATGAACTTAAAAGCAGAGAGAATAATAGTACTAATAACAGCTAGTGTTTACATAGGGCTTTTAAGGTCTGCAAAGCGCTTTACAAACATCTCATTTGACCCTGACAATAGCCCTCAGAGGTAGGTGCTATTATTATCCCCATTTTACATTTGGGGAAACTGAAGCAGACAGTGGTTAAGTGATTTCCCCAGGATCACCCAGCTAGTAAGTGACTGAGTCAGGATTCAAACTCACATCTTCTTGACTCTAAGACCAGTATTTTATCTACTGTGCCATCTAACTGCCCTTAATACTTTACAATGACCCCCTTTTTTACATGCTAGGGGAAAGGGGTAGATTAAAAAAAAAAGAATGAAGTTCTGGAGATGGGGTCTCAGGAAAAATAGCTCACCTGGGGCCCAACTGGTAGGAGCTCTGCTGCCATCGCCTGGTCTCCTGGGTTCCCCTCTGGAAGTCAGGGAGGAACCTGGTGAGTAGCCAGAGCTGGGAAAAGAGAAAGGCATATGTGGAAGACCAGTCCTGGCTTGTGGTTCCCCCTCGATGTCACTCTGGGATTCCCCAGTTCTCACAAGAATAGCCCCTGGATCCTATCCCCGTCATCATGATGAGCACTGAATGCGTCCATCAAGGGCTGTTAGCTGCTGTTACATAAGGTACATAAGGTACCAGAAACCCCACTCAAGTCTCATCCCTTCCAGCAAACCCTGCTCTAACGGTTAAGTATATTCAGCAACCTCTTAATCACAGAGATATAAAAGGTTTACATGTCCCTTCTGAAAGACTTGAGACAAACCAACCCTTTCTCCTTTAACCTTTCAAGCTTTATCCCTTCTTAATTGTTCATAACAGTAACTCCAGTCCCTGTCTCTTTTCGAGGCTTGGCTTCTTCAAGAAGACTCCCCTGGCTCAACCTGGCACATAGTGACAGCTCCCTGAGTACTGTGCATGCACTTTGGGATACATGTTTATTGTTTGGTTCTAACAAAGCTCAGGCCCACTCCTCCAACAACTGTGTTACAATTACATGATTACTTGTTAGATGTAACAAAAGATAACTTGCTCAAAGATTTTCTGATCAGCATTATCAACTGAGGAAACAAACAGGGATACATTTATGCTCTGGTGTTCACCACTGTTAAGTTGTATATTATAAGCTATGATTCATTTAGAATGGGAAATCTTTGTACATGGTAAGGTCTTCCAAATGTTTCTGTTTGCAAATGACATTACACTAATTACCTAAGCCCTAGTTGGTTATTGGACCTCCTCAGTGAGATCCACAGCAGTGAGAAAAGATCAGCTGAACAATCTAGAAAGGAAAAACTAAATGGATGAAAAATCTACATTGGTCAGATTATGATATGCAGATAAAAGGACAGGCTATTGAAACGGTCTAGTAGTACATACATCTAGGGCAGGTACTTCAGAAGGACAACATGCTTAGGAGACTGTGCAGCACACAATGATCTCAAGATGTTTTGTGGCACAAAACCCCTTTTTTTAAAAAAATATTCTTTTGAAGGCAGGCATAGTGACCAAAGAGAGTCAAGAAGACCTGGGTCTTGCCTCTGTGAATCCTGTATGACCCTGGATATGTTAATTAACCTCTTGGTGTCCCTGGGCAATTCTCTAAGCCTGTCAACTGCAGAGCAGCTGCCAATTTATATGTCACAGAGCCAATTTAAAATCTTTCAGTGACACTGTAAGGCTGCACACCATGCATTAACAGTCTGAGGAATCAAAATTGTGGGTGACCCAAAGGACAATGGTGAACATAAGGTGGGCTGTAGCATATTACCAAGGGTGATATCCTGGTGAGAAGTGGCAAAAAGGGCATTGTCCATAAAATGCATGATCAAAAAGGGGGAGGGCAGTTATACAAAACAGCCTGAGGACTGTGCTTAAACCCACAGAGTATTTAAAAACATCAAGGAAGGCCTTCAGCACACTTGACTGGTTCTAGGGAGGACTTTAGTCATGCCACAGGACAGGCTGGGATCTGAACCAATAAAAGGAATACCTGCAGACCATGGAGCCACTGAAATACACAGGCCACACAACCCTGCCCCCCCCCCCCCCACGCACACACATACAGCCTGCTCGCTAATCCATTCTTCCAATGCCTGGAAAGAATGGCCCACATGTACTTCCTCTGTGCCCTCCCATAAAGCCCAAGTACTAGCTGGACACAGAGAAAACTCAGTCAACATCTGTAGGAGGGGGCTTTTAGCTCCAACTTTGATTCTAGGCAATAAGAGCAATTCATGGAGTTGGGAGAGATCTCCGAGGTCATCTCATCCAATTTATACCCAATGAATCTTTAGTATCTATTCAACTTTACGTCTGTAAATCAAGGATTAAAATCACCAAAGAAAAGTGAACTGCAGACTTGTTTAGCAAGGCAGGCAAAAATGGATCTGCATTTTCAGAGCAACTTTATGAGGCACAGGGAGAAGAAAGTTCATGTGTTTTCTAAATTCCTTGGAACATGAATATCTGTTTTAAAATCTGTATCGAAATTGAGTGGGGAAAATCAGTCACATCACTGGACTTCTGATACAGATTATCTAAATTCCTCAGAGAACAGAAATCGTATCAATGGGAATCTAACATATGGAGACCTAGCACACACACAAAACATAAATGCATGGACATGGATGACAAATAGAACAGAGACACAAGTTTACAAGTTAATTGTCAATTAAAGTTTGTCTTCAAATTCCCCTTTTCAGATTTTAACTGGCTGAATCTAAGCTGAAAAAGGAATATTCACCTCTGCAGAACTTTGCATAATCAGATCACTACTGTAACAATCCAAAAAGTAGCACTTCCAAGTTCTGAAGGATGAGAAATGTTTTTTAAAAAAATGACATGGGACCCAAGGGAGAACTTAATTATAATTCTATCTCCTCAGTCTAAACTTGATGGCCTTAAGCTCTTACAGTAATCCTTCCACAGAGACAAGAGAGGGAAGTGGAAAGAGCCCGTCACCAAGAATCAGGAACCCTGGGCTCTACTCCTGACTTCCACTAATTCTCTATGAGACTGTGGCCACAACACTTTCTCTAAGCCTCAGTTTCTTCATCTGTTAAATGGAGCCAATCATCCCTTCCCTCAAAGACCTTTTGTAAAGCTCAACAGAAAATGGATGGAAAGTCACAAAGTGCAGTTTACACACATGAGATGTTATCATTAATGGAAAAACCTGTATTTTTAGTTCTGGCTAATTACTTTAGTTGTTGCACCATCATTTCACATGAAGCTTGGATGACTCTCACATATGCACAATCATATTTCTCACACATAAAGGCACTTGAAGCTCAAGACTGGGAGAAGGGAACTAAATCGTAGGGTTCTGCCAAGAAGGCAGAAATGTCCAGATCCCTTCTTCTGGCCAAGTACCTAGCACAGGGCCCTCCCTCCCTACACACACAGCAAACAAAATGTTAAGGGTTGAAATTGGAAGAAGATCATTTGGCATAAACCCTTCAGTTTACATGAGGAAACAGATCCAGCTAAGCAAACATCGAGTAACATCCCTGTACCTCTAAAAGCAGCATTTGCTAAACCACAGGTCAGCTAATATAGGCTAACTTTCACACAGTGAACACAAGGCAGATATACACAGTACCACTACAAAGGTTTGACCCCAAAAACATATGCTTAAAAAATAGCTAAGAACTCAAGAAACTTATTTGACCTACACACTAGGAAATAGAGCAACTGTATATGGAGGGTATGCAGCTGTGACTGGACAGGTTTGAAAGTGCCTAGTGTAGTGATTCTGTCTCTGGGTTTGTGTAAGTGTGGCAATGTAAGTGCCTATGTGAACGCAGTTGGGTCTGCCCCAAAATGTGTATCTCTACACAACTACATATCCATGAATCAATCCTCTATCTATCCATGCAAGAGTTTCTATCTTGTCTGGGAACTCCTTTTAGCAGGGCCCAAAACACCCCAAACCCTCAAGCCTCAACCCACCCTTCTAAGGATTCTGTCTTGTAGAAACACTTAGGGAAGGAGAGATGAAAGAACGGAAGAGGGATGACACGGAGGGATGAAACTTCATCGAAGGAGAGAGGAGCCTATACAGGGAAAGGCTGAGGACACCTGAAGAGGGGAGGGAAAACAAAGCAGTGCAAAAGAGGGTTAGGTAGAGTCTAGGAGAGGAAGAGTGGGGAAGGAAGGGACATGGTAGACGGAGAAGCTATGGAAGCTGGGAAAAGACTGAGGACTGTAGGGGAGAGGATCCCATGCAAAGAAGAGAACTGGCAGGGGTAGAGGGAGAAAACTGAGAAGCAGAGAATGCTAGCAGGGGCACATGGAAGAAAAGGGGACTGGATAGGAGACCCAGTTCAGGGCAGGGGAAGAAAGGGCTGTAAGAGTGTGGGAGGCAAGGGGACCTCATGCAGGGGAGGGGGCTAATTGGGAGAAGACTGTGCAGGGAAGGGAACTGACAGATCTCAGAGCAGATGCCTGGCCTGGTAAAAGAAGAGGAAAGAAAAGGACTAGAAGGGAGTGGATCTGTGGAGGTTTGGGGGTTTAGGGAGAGAGGATGCTTGGTGCAGTGATGGGGAGGAGAACTGGAATTGGGGGGAAGGAAGGAGAGGAGAAAAGGGGACGGTTGAGGAGGGGATCCCCTGCACTGGTCGTGCCTCAGAGAGAGGGGATACCTGGAGGGGCAAGGAGGGGGAACCTTGGTGCAGGAGAGGAGGTGAGCCTGTGAAAGGAAAAGGAAGCTAGAAAGGAAAGGAGGGAATTCATGAAGGGGTGGGGCAAAGAGGGGAAGATTAAGAGGACCCAGTTCCGGGGAGGGGGTTTGGAGAAGTGAGAGGAGAGGATCCTGTGCAAAGGAGAGGACTAGCGGGCCAAGGGGGTAGAAAAGGGGTTGGAAGGGAACCCTGTAAAAAGGAGACTAGTGAAGGGGATAGGGAAGAAAGGGGATGCCTGGCAACGGCAAGAGGGGAGATCAATGCAGAAGGGAGGTGTGTGAAGGAGGAGAAGAGGAAGTTAGGAGGGGAGAGTATCCACGAAGGGGTGAGGTAGAGAAGAGGACTGGAAGGGAGGAGACCCTCTGAAGGGGAGGGAACTTATGGGGCATCGGAGGGAAGGGGGGCCTGGAAAGGAGGAGAAAGGGGTGAATGAGAGACTGGAGGGGAGCCCTGCAGGGAAGGGGCCGAGAAGAGGGGACCCCGAGTAGGGGAAGGGGGCCGGCGGGGAGAAGAGGCTGGAGGGGACCTTGGGCAGGTAAGGGAGCAGAGGAAGCCGATGGGGAAAAGATGCGGGACCTATAGGCAGAGGAAGGGGTCGGGAGTAAGAAGAGGAGTGGAAAGCAGGAGAGTCAGTGGGGGCCAGAAGGGAGGAGCCTAGGCAAAGGAGGGGGCTAGCGGGAGCGAGAAGGGGGGAACCCCAGCAGCGAAGGAAACAGAGCCTCGGGTCGGGGGGCGTTGCGGGTAGGGAGGGGCTGGAGGGGGCGAGAAGGGAGACCCCCCCACGCAGGTGGAGGGAGCAGGGGAGGGGGTCAACGCGGAGGAGAGGAGTCTCCGAGGACGAGAGAGGGGGGACCCTGGGCAGGGGAGAAAAGGGAGGACCCTAAACAGGGGAGAGGACCAGTGGGAGCGAAGAGCAGCCGCGGATAAGGGAGAGGGCCGGGCGGGAGGAAAGAAGAGCCCGGACTGGAGAGAGGAAGGGAGGTTCTGGGCAGGGGAGGGGGCTAGCAGGGGTGAGAAGCGGGGACTGCAGGCGGTGGAGGGGGCCGATGGGGGCGAGGAGAGGCCGCAGGCAGGGGGGAGAAGAGAGGGAGCCGGTGGGGGCAATAGGAGAACCAGGATAGAAGCAGTGAGGGGGGGGACCTCTGGGGGTGAGAAGGGGGGACGGCAGGCAGGGGAGGAGGCCGGCGGGAGCGAAAAGGGGGGACCCCGGGGAGGGGGCCGGCGGGGGCAAGGTGGGGTTCCCGGGGAGGAGAGAGGGGAGAGAGGGGGACCGGGAGCAGCGGGGACACCAGAGTGGGGAGGAGGAAAAATGAGGACTAGGGGGGACGGCGCATGCAGGGGAGGGGACCCTAGGCCCTCCCCGACTCTCCCCCTTACCCCTCCACGTCTGGGGCCGGCCAGGACTCACCCTCCGCTCCGGGGCCGCGCCGGGGACCGGGGCGGTGGACACAGACCGGCCCCACTGGACCCCGAACCGCCCCCACGGAGAGAGCCTGAGCTCCCGGACCGGAAGTGTCGCCCCAGATTCCCGCCCCCCTTGGGGGAGCTGCCCAATCCTAGATCGGAATGCGCCTGGGGCCGCAATAGGCTGTAGGGAGGACTCCAAGTCTCGGTGGTCCGTCCGCCCGTCCTTGGCCGGGCCTGCGCAGAGCGAGGTGGGCGGGCCCTTGCTTCGACACGTGGCTATGTGGGGAGTGGGGGAGAGGTGGGGGTGTGAGTGCAGTTATGCGCTTTTAACGCCTTCTCGGGAGAGGGTCGTAGCGACACCTAGCGTGACGAGCGGGATCTGGAGCCGTCTCCACAGGAGGGGCAGGTCCTGAGCTGCGGGCCCGAGGCCAGGGGCTCTGGCGACCACAGTTAAAAGCCTCGGTAATATTGTTTATTCACCCGGGAAACATTAAAGTGCCTAGTGTGTGCAGAGCTCTTCGCTGAGCACTAGGAGACGGGCCATGGTCGGCCTTGCAAGAGCTCATAGATGATCACTCTAGAGTGCCATCATGCCCAGTATTGCATGATAGATGCCCCGCTGAGTTATGTTAGCCAACGAGCATTCATTAAGCGTGCCCCTACCTTGTGCCAGGCACTGTGCTAAGCTCTGGAGATACAAAATTCTTTTCCTTAAGCTCACAATCTAATGGGGGGGGGGGGAACATGGAAACAACTGTACAAAATACAGCGTGGGGGCGGGGAGGGAGGAGAGGCGGCAGCGGGAATTTCAGAGGGAAAATACTAAGATTAAGGACTGGGCAAGGCTTCTTGGCCAGGGAAGCCAGGTAGCCCGGGTGATGAGGGAGAAAGCATTCCAGGCTTGGGGGAGAGCCAGTGAAGACACTTTAGGAGCAGCCTGGCTCGTGTCACCGAATCGACTGCGGGGGGGCTGGGGGGGGGCGCGGGAGGTGTTGAGGTGCTGCAAAATGTAAGAAGGCTGGAAAGGCCGGAAGAGACACGTCATGAAGGGCATTGAAAGCCAAACAGAAGGTTTTATTTTTGACCCTGAAGGTGATAGGAGCCACTGGAGTTGATTGAATAAGAGAGTGATACGATCAGAAGGAGAAGAGAACCTGAGTGTTTCTTGAAGGAGACGGTTCAGGATGATCAATTTGTGAAGTCAGAAGGGCAATGGAACCAGAAGGCTTCCAGGAGGACACGTTTTAATCAATCCATAGGCACTTAATAAGCTGGTTTAGTCAGTTTGTGCCAGGCACTGTGCCCTGAGCTAGGGACATAAGGAAATGAAAGTCTGTTCTTAAGGAGCTTATATTACCATGACCTCCTATTTCAGATGTTTTTATCCTTCATTCTCAAAGTATTCATCTTTGGGAGTTATCTTGTATGTACCTAGTTATTTGTCTCCATTAGACCATAAGCTCCTTGACGGCAGGGTTTTTTTTTTTTTTTGCTTTAATTTGTATTCCTAGAGTTTAGCCTAGTGCCTATCATATAGTAGGTGCTTAATGCTTGTTTAATGACTGGCTGACCCAGCAGGTGAGATAATATATACATATATAAGTATATACAAAATATACACAAACTAAATCCAGAATGATTTTGGTGGGGAGGCACTAGCAGCTGGGGGAATTGGGCAAGACCTCAGGTAGAGGGTGGCCGGTGAGCTGAGATCTGATGGAAAGTAGGGATTCAAAGAGAGGAAAAAGAAGTGCACTCTAGGCTCAGAAGACAGCCTGCGTAGAGGCACAAGTGCAGGAGATGTCTTATCTTGTGTGAGAGGTACACCAAAAGGCCAGTTTGGCTTGACCAAAGATTGTATGAAGGGAAGTTATGTATATAAAGTGGGGTCTGACCAGTGGAGCCAAATAAGCCCCCATTACATGTATAATAAATCTGGGAAATTCAGTTGGTTTTTAAGGATAATAGCAATAACAAACTGAGATATGCAGAGGAAGAAACTAGCTCAGAGTTTAAGTGGCTTTGCACATGATCAGACTGGTAATAAGTAGTATGATTTGAATTGGGTCTCCTAATTTCAAACCAGCATCTGTAATTTATCTGATATAGATGAAGGGTATTCTAGGCATGAGGAATGTCATGACCAAAAGAAGGAGGCCAAAGTGTGTAATAATATGCTAGCAAGGGGATGGATGTCCAGTTGGGCTGAGCCAAAGAGCTTGCAAAGGGGTATCGTGAGATATGATTGGAAAGTTAGGGTGGAATCTTACTGTGAAAGCCCTTAAATGCTGGGCTAAGAGTTACAGAATCAGATTCTAAGAGTTAGAAGGGACCTCAGAGACCAATTAGTCAAATCTATATCTGAAGAATAACTTTTACAACATTAATGAATGGATGAAAAAGCATTTGTTAAGCACTTACTATGTGCCTGAATTGTGCTAAGTACTGCAGAGACCTGCGTGAGGGACAGTGCTCACCCAGGAGGGGATAAGTAGGGGAGTGAAAGCTGATAGTGAGATGGCATGAGCAGAGGACTGGAAGGCAGATGGTGAGATGGCACAGTAGAAGGCCTGGATAAGATGTAACCAAGATACTGGGGGCTAAGTAGGCTAATCTGCACTCAGTCAAGACAGCTGGGTCCCAGGAAGGGCTCAAAAAATGGTCATCCAGCCTCTGCTTGAAGACCTCCAATGAAAAAGAACCTAAGACTTTGCAAGTCAACAGAAGACAACAGAAAAAGAAACAGAGTCATGGACGCCAAGGGAAGTATGCCCACCATGCCCTGGCCTGCAATACTGGGAAGTGAACTGAACCCTGACACAAGAGGCAGGGGTGTGGGGCCAGCAGAGAAGAAAGCATTTTGGACACTCAGACCCAGTGAATCAGTGCTGCACCCTGTCAGGTCAAGAGTGGAAGAGGACTAGACTAGGCAGAGCTGTATAAGCAGCAGTTTATTAGTTAGTTTTCCATTTCCCTGTATCAAAGGAGGAAGGGCAGCAAAACACAAAAACCAAAATGAGATTGCCCAAAATGGAGCTCAGACCCAGTGTACCTATGGCTGCAGCTGTAAACACTTACCTAACATACCTGCCTGGAGTGACTTGTATCCCTTCCTTCTATAACGTGGAGGTAGCAGTTCAGACTAGCACCAATCCCCTCCCCCTGTACTTGAATATAGGAAGGAGAGAGCCAGTTTGGAACTGGGCACGAGGACCATAGACCTTTGTTGTTCCTCTTGCTTTTCATTTCAAATAATGCCTTTTGCTTTGAGTTAACGTGTTCTCTGGCTGGCCGGTCAAACATTTACTATGTGGGGAAAGAAAGCAAAGCAAAAACATAGTACCTGCCTTTAAAGTGTTCATATTTTAATGAGGGAGACAATATGCAAACAACCACATACGTACAAGACATATACCATGTAAATGGAAGGCACTCTCAGAGGGGAGGCATTGGCAGTGGGGGGTGGGCGGGTAGGTGGGGACCAAGAAAAACCTCCTTCAGAAGCTGAGATTTGAGCTGTCTTGAAATACGCAAGAGAAATATCTCTGGCGGAGAAATTGTGGTTTTCGTCCCAGTTGACCGCTCCATCTTCCTGAATGTTTTAGTGAATGCTGACCCAAAGTATGCCTTGAACCTGAGGCAGCTTTAAGGGAGACACCAGCTACAAGTATATGCAAGAAAATCTGGGAGAAGGAAGGAACACTAATAACTAGGGAGGATAAGGAAAGATTTCCCTTAGCAGGCGAGGGAGTACATTCCAGGCATGAGGGACAGCCTGTGCAAAGGCGGGAGATGGAATGTGAAGTTCAGGATAAGTTAGCTGGCCAATTTGGCAGGAATGTAGAGTATATGAAAGGGAATTAATACAAAGTAAGTCTGGAAAGGCAGGAGCCAAATCGTGGAAGACATTAAATGCCAAACTAGGGAATTTGTATTTGATCCTAGAGGCAATGAGAAGTCGATGAAGATTTTTGACCAGGGATGTGATATGGTCAGACCTGTGCCTTGGCACCTATATGGAGGATGGATTGAATAGGGGAGAAACTGGAAGAGAGGAGCCTAACTAGGAAATTATTGCAATAGGCCAAGAGGTTCTAAGGGCATAGCCTGTAAGAATGGCCAGGTGAAGTGAAAGGAGACACAAGACAGAGATGTTGTGGAGGTAGAATTGTAGATTGGGGGACAAAGGAGAAGAGACAAATTACAGATGTCTATCAGGTTGTGAACTGGGGGACTGAATCCATGACAATGCCCTCAAAAGAAACAGGAAAGCTTGGAGGAAAGATAGGCTTAGATAGGAAGCATGATAAGAGTTCTATTTTGGATATGTTGAATTGGAGACATTGATCCAGGTGCAGATGTCTAGCAAGCAGTTGAAGATATGGGATTGGAAACTGGGAGTGTTTAACAATAGATATATAGATTTGGGAGTTGTCATCTGCATAGGGATGATAGTTGAACTCATGGGGGGGTGATGAGAGGAGATGATGAGATGAGATGATGGGGAGAGGGGGAGAGGGAAAGAGGGGAAGACAGAGAGAGACAGACAGGGGGGGAGCACGGGGGGGGAGGAGAGAGAGAGAGGGGCCCAGGATGGAATCTTGGGACAGTCCTAATCTTAATGGAGAGGTCCAACAGATAGGAGAATGACATAATGATATGAAAGCCAAAGGAAAGAGAGAGTATTCAGGAGGATGATGAGGTCAACTGGGACAAATACTTCAGATACTTGAAATAGTTATCATTTAGTCCCCTAAGTCTTCTCTTCTTCAGGGTAAACTTCCTGTATCTCCAGTATTCTCACCATCTTGGTCACTTTCTTCTGGACATGCTCCAATTTGTCAACGTCCTTCCTAAAACATGGCACTGAGAACTTCATACAGGACTCCATATGTTGCCCAACTCTATGGAAGAGTAGAGTGAAACTACTACCTTACTCATTCTGAAACCCATGCTTCTTTTAAAAAAAGTCTTATCCCATTCTTATTGACACTATTTGTTTTTATATCATATTCATTTCCAAATATATCCTTACCCTCTCTTCTGACCTAGTAAGCTGACCCTTTTGACAAAATTTAAAGAGGGGGAAAAATGTTTAGCAAAACTAATCAGCACATCAACCGTGTTAGATAGTATATGCAATATGTCACATCCAAAACCTCTCATCTTGCTGAATTGATGGTCTTTAGGGTTCCAATAGCCTATAAAAATGTAAGAAGATATAGAACTGACCTAAGTTGGCAAGATGTGATAAGACAAAGTTGATTGTTGCAAAGTCCAAACAAAGTTCTCTGTCTGTCATAGAAAGGAAAAAAGGCAGAAATCAGAAATCCAACAGTTACTAAAACAACACTTAATATAGTCATTATTACTCATACCTGTGGAGAAATGTGCTCACTGCCAGCATAAGCCTGTGTTCCAAGCTGTTTTGAATTTGGTATAAAGAGAGAAAGTGCATTTTTTTTTCAACTCTTCTCAGACCAAGGAATTACACAGTGTTCAGTATCTTTTATTTTGTTCTTCCCATTTGCATTTAAATTATTGGTATATTTTGTTTTTATATCACCTTAATTTATATATGTATACACACAAATGTGTATATGTATATGAGTGTGTGTGTGTGTGTGTGTGTGTGTGTGTGTGTGTGTGTGTACCCCCTTCCCTTCCCCAAACACAAGGAAAAGAATTTTTTAAAAGGGGGGGCAGTTCAGTAAAACTAACCAACACATCAACTAAGTCTGACAGTATATGCAATGTTCCAAGCCAGTTTCCTACCTCTGCAAAGAAGGGAGGAAGGCACATTTACTCTTCTCTTATTTAGAGTCAGACTTACAGTATTCAGTTTCATTATTTCTTATTCTTTTTACACTGTTGGAGTCATTGTGCATACTGTTTTCCTAGTTTTGCTTAACTCATTTTGTATCAGTTCATACATATTTTCCCAAGCTTCTCTAATTCTTCATATTCTTTGCTTCTTATGCCCTAGTATCATTTCATTACATTTATGGTCCACAGTTTTTTAAATCATGCCTTAACTAATGCATACCTTCCTCATTTCTCATTCTTTGCTACAACAAAAAGTGCTACTACAAATATTTTGCTGTATATGGAACCTCTGTTTCTGTCTTTGACATCTTTAGGGGTATATGTTTAGGAGCAAGAACTCTGGGTCACTGACTATGAACATTTTAATCATTTTATTAGCACATTAGGCTTCTCTTAATGCAAACCAGGGCAGTATTAGCTTTTACAGCTGCTGTCATACTGTTCAGAGGCAGTGTGGTGCAGTGGAAATAGTGGACACTATAGAATTAGTCAGGATCAGAGAATCACATAATTTGAAAGCTGGAAAGGATGTCAATGGCTGCCTAATCCATTCCATAATCAAAAAGAATCTCACTATAATACCCTGAGAAGTGGTCATTCAATGTCTTTGCACTCTTCTATGTCTAGAATGCTCTCCTTCCTTATTTCTCCCCCTTAAAAGTTCTGGCTCCTTTTAAGTTTCAACTCAAATCCCATCTACAGGATGGCTGTCCTGTTGTTGCTAACATCTTCCTAAGATTACATTCTATCTATACTGTTAACATTGTATATGTGACAATTTACATGGTACATGTAAATGTGTCTCTCATTAGAATGTAAGCTCCTTGAGGGTAACTTTTTTTAACCTTTCTTGGTCTCTGATCCACTTAGCACTGACACACTGGCACATAGTTAATGCTTAATAAATGATTTTTGTTTGATGGGTTGATTACTTAGCCTTAGCTTGAAGACCTCTCAGGAGTGGGAAACCCACCACTTGAGGCAGCCCTTTCCACTTTTGGACAGATCATCATTGGGATGTTCACACCTAAATTTGCCCTTTTGCAAATTCTACCCATCACACTTGGTTCTTCCCTCTGGTGCCAAGCAGAACAGGTCTTACCATTAGCCTATAGGACAGCCCTTCAGATATTTGAAAATAGATAATATGTCGATTCTGAGTCTTCTTTTCTCCAAGTTAAATACCCTCAACCTTCAACCAATCTTCATATGATATGGGCTCAAGGCCCTTTACTAGCCTGGCTGTCCCCGTCTGGACATTCTCCAGCTTCTTGGTGTCCTTAAACTATGACATGAACATGATATTCCAGATGAAGTCTAATCAGGGCATGGGATAACTCCTGATTCCTGAAAGCTGTTTCTCTTAATATAGCCCTAGTCTGCATTAACTTACTGCTGGTTCATATTGAGTATGCAATACATGTGAGACCCCGACATCTTTCAGAACTGCTCAGTAGAACTTCCCCCATATTTTACTTGTGAAATTGATTTTTTCTAACTTTGTATCCAACTCTAACATTTATCTCCACTGAATTAAACCTAATTAGATTCAGTCTTATTAGTCATATTTATCCTGTCCTTTCCAGTTCAAGGATCATTCTTCTTGGCAGAGAAAAGAAGCAAATGTTAACTGAGTGTCTCTGTCTTTGCTTTTCTGTCAGCTATTATTTTCCCAATTACCTCAGCAACAGTTCTGTCCCTTCTTTGGTTTTCCTCTCCCATAACATGGCCTTTAAAAATTCCAAACTCATTTTGTTCTCCCTAACTTTGCTTGAGAGCTGAGAAATTTGGAATTCTGAGTTTCAACATTTCTGACACTTCTTATAAGGCTGTGCCAAGCTTTTGAGTCCATCCTGTTACCTGCCCTTGCTTCTGCTTTCCATATATTCTTTTAAAAATCTACTCCCCATGGCTGCTAGGTGGCGCAGTGAGTAGAGCACTGGCCCTGGAGTCAGGAGGACCTGAGTTCAAATCCAACCTTAGACACTTGACACACTAGCTGTGTGACCATGGGCAAGTCACTTAACCCCAATTGCCCTGGGTAGAGGGCCAGCTCTGAGAAAGTCCATTCTGGGATAAGATATAGGCCAGAGGCCTGTTCTTGCCTTTGGGCTGATAACTAGGCACATGGGCTCTCCACGCCTCCCTCAGGATACACGTGCTGCTCAGGATGAAGGCCTTTCAAGCCTCCTGGGTACACACGTGCACTCTCCAAAACCCCCACGACACAGACATGCTAAATACCACCTGTGGGCTATTAACACAATATTGTTTGGCAAAAGGGTAACAAAAGGGCAAGGAAGTCATGCATTATGCAAATCCCTCACATGTGGATTTGTTGATTCTGCTTGCCTAAAAGGTATATAAGCCCTGTCCCTCAGTTAAATAAATGGAGCTGTTCTTTACTCTTCTACCTGGCCTGTGTTTTCTTTTCACTCTCCGAGGCATTTGGCCATCTCCTGCCATTTCAGCACCACAGCCACTGGTGGCAGGCCTGCCTTCCCTCCTCCAAAAAAAAAAAATCTACTCCCCAACACCCGGTTCCTCCCTACTAGCAAGAATCAGATCTAGAAGAGAATCTCTCTTTGTTGGTTCTTCTACCGTTTCAAGACGGAAATTATCATTAAGGCAAGTCAAGAAGTTTTTAGCTGCTATTTTTGACACAAGCAATGACTGGTTAAGTGAAGTCCTGTATCACTACTATATCATACCTCTGTGACAATTTTATCTATTCCCCAAACTCATTTATTTCTTCCTTCTTTCCAAGTGTTCTATAGTATACTTTGAACACAAAGTCATTCATTTCTCTCTGGTGATTTTTAATCAAGTGTTTTCCTCCATGCTTCTCTTCCTGATTCCTGGATATCCCCATGAGTATATCTTACTATATAAAATATTACCCCATCCTGCCTTTTACCTATCCTGTTTCTTTTGAATAAGATATACTCATCCACAGCCACAGTGAGGTCATGAATTTCATCCCCCCACATCTTAGCAATAATACCTATGAGATCAAATTTGCCTCCTTGCATTAGGGCCTCTAATTCATCTGCTTGTTGTCTATACTTTTCACTTTTATATATGCATATCTGAAAGTCTAAAGCTCAGCCCTGGACATCAGGCATAGAGATTTAGATTTGGGAGTCATCTGTACAGAGGTAGCAGCTGAAAACATGAGAGACAATGAGATTAGCAAGGGAGAGAATCTGCAAGCAGACCTGAGGCCACATGTGGCCCTCTAGGTCTTCAAGGGCAGCCTTTGACTGAATCCAAACTTCACAGAACACATCCCATTAATAAAAGGATTTGTTCTGTAAAGCTTGGACTCAATCAAAAGGCTGCCCTTGAGAACCTAGAGGGTCACATGTGGCCTCAAGGCTGAAGGTTCCCTGCCCTGGTCTAGAGAGATCACATAACACCTAAGACACACCCTAGGGCAGCACCCACATTAAAGTCTAGGGAAAGGATGAAGAGCTAGCAAAGAAAACACAGAGAAGGTAGGAACATCAGTTTTCTAGTTGGAAGAAAGAGCCCTTAGCAATCATCTAATCCAACCCCCTTATTTTACAGATGAGAAGGTTGAGGCCCGGAGGGCTTTGGCTTACAGTGTAAAATGTAGCAGATCTGAGATTGAGACTTAGGTGTCTTCTGACTCCAAATCCAATGCTTTTTCTATTATACTCTAGAGGTGCCAGTAGAATACAGATTAAAAATCAAGAGAGGGTTAAGCATCCAGTGGGAGGGAATGGCCAAGAGTCAAAAGCTGCAGAGGAGTCAAATAGGGTGAAGACTGAGAAGCCATTGGATTTGATTAGGAGGACAACTTTGAGAGAACTGTTCCATTAGCAGGGTGGGATGGAAACTTGACTGCAAGAGGGTGGTTGAGGAGAGAGTAGGTGGTGATGAAATGGAGGAATTTTTCCAAGATGTTTGGCAGTGAAGGGAAGGAGAGAGATGGGATGGGCCGAATGGAGTAGAAAGATTAAGAGCAGATTAAAACTGAGGAGCCCTAAAGCTATCTGATCTGACTTCCCCACTTTACTCTTCCAATGTTTCCATTTCCTTATTCACCCTCCCCTATCAATGGGAAGGCTGGTCAATCAAGTCATCAACAAGCATTTAAAAACATCTACTACTTGCTAGGCTCTATGCACTGGGGTTATAAAAGAAAAGTGAAAGTCCTAGCTTTCAAGGAGCTTACATTCTATGGGGGAGTCAACACGTACATATATAAGTACGTTCAAAATGAATACAGGATAGTATAATGAGGAGGGAATTGGATGGATCAAGGCGGCTTGATGCAGAAGGTAGGGCTTGAGGTGTGTCTTGAAGCAAATTATGGATTCTATAAGGCAGAGCTGAGGAAGGTAAGTATTCCAAGTATGGAGAACAACTAGTGTAAAGGCCTGGAGACAAGTGATAAAGTACTAAGCCAGGTCATCAAACTCAAATAGAAAGGAACACTTGCAGGCCACATATTGACTTAGCCACAAGTCAATGTTACCTGTTGTAATTTTATTTATTTTGTTAAGCATTTCCCAATTGCATTTTTTTTTCTTTTCAAGGCAATCAGGGTTAAGCAACTTGCCCAGGGTCACACAGCTAGTAAATGTCAAGTGTCTGAGGCCAAATTTGAACTCAGGTCCTCCTGACTTCCGAGCCAGTGCTCTATCAACTGCACCACCTACCTGTCTGCCAATTACATTTTAATCTGCTTCATGAGCGTGTAGTTTTGCTGTGACTTTGGCATTTCTGCCACAGAGTACAGGAAGAAGAGTATTGTGCGATGAGGCAGGAACAGTAGGCTGGAGCCAGGTTGTAAAAAGTTTTAAGTCAAACAGAAGAGGTTCTATTTTAGATTAGGGAGTCAAGAGGGTGCCATGAGAATAGAGGATTTACATGCAGACTTATGGTTTAGGGAAATCATTTTGATAAGTTTATTCTGGAAAGCAGTTTGGAACTACAACCACAAAATCACTAAACTCTGCATGCTGTCTGACCCAATGATACCATTTTAGCCTAAAGAGGTCAAAGAAAGGAAAGAGATACTTGGACAAAAATTATGTATAGAAACGCATTTTATTATTATAAATAATGATACACAAAATGGGTGCTCATCAACTGGGGAATGGCTGAACTAACATATAGCATATGAACATATTATACTATTCTGCTTTAAGAAATGATGAAAGGAATGAATTCAAAGAAACTTGGGTAGATTTGTATAAACTGGTACAGAGCAAAGTGAGCAGAACCAGAACAATTTATATGGTGACTACAATATTATAAAGAAAAACTGAGACTTAAGAACTATAACCCACACAATGACCAACTATGCTCTAGAAGACTGATAATGAACCATGCCTCCCACTTCTTGGCACGGAGATCCAAAATTAGAGAGAGGTCCTAAATAAAGGTTCTCAATGTATAGAATTGATGCATATATTTGTTTTGTGTGATTATACTTATCTGTTACGAGGGAGGGGATTTCATTTTTCTTCTTGGGGCAAAGAAGTTGAGAAAGAGGTGGAATAATAATGATACTAAAAAAGAAAAAAAAGTCAATGAATCATTAAAAAGTAAAATAGCATAAGGAAGCCCAGGAGGGAATGCAGACAAGAAGGGTAGTATTGGAACTTACCATGTTAAATGTGAATCATCCAAGAAAAAACAAAAACAAAAAAACAAAAAACAAATGTCATAGGAAAAAAACATAACAGAAGTTTATAATTTTATATACAACCCCCCTTTACTATTTTTCTTTGTATACTGAAATGTGTTTGTCAATGTTTAATTTACAAGAAGCAAAAATGTTAAATCACTTTAGTACCTGTGTGGAAGATGGACTAGAGTAGAGGACTTGAGGTAGGACAACCAATTAGGAGGCCATTGCAATAGTCTAGACAAGAGGTGATGAGGGCCTGCACTAAGGTGGTGGCTGTATGATGATGTATGCAAGATATTATGAAGGTAGAAATAAGATCTGGCAACTGACTCAATATGTGGGATGAGGTTGAGTGAGAAGTTGAGGATCATGATGAGGCTGCAAACCTAGGAGGCTGGAAAAAGGGTGATGTCTTCAACAGAAGGTAGCTGGAAGAAAGGTTGGTCTGGAGAGAAAGATAAATGAGTTCTATTTTAGACATGTTGAGTTTGAGATATCTACAGAACATTCAGTCTACTAATGAACAGGTGGTGGCTGGTGATGGATATATGGATATGGTGATGGATCCCTGGTGGCATGGAGCATGGATATAGCCAGAGCTCAGGAAATAAAATGTGGTTGGATATCTGGCCCTTATCTGCAAAGAGATTGTTGATAGGTGTAAAATGCTTTGTAAATCATAAAGGCCTATCAGCTGTTATTAGATTATGGCTTTATAAGATCTACCCATTGCATTTCTATCTATTAAACTGGTAAGCCAATTATTCAGTGCTCTTCTTGACGTCAAACTTCAGGAACCTAACGTTGTTTTTTAGTATGCTCCAGAAACTACTTCCTAAATCCCATATTTATATGCCCAAACCCCATTGTTCCTCTCCTTCATTCCATGATTTCTTTCTTGATCTGCTCAAGCACTGGTCTTTGTCTTGTCTGTGTCTATGATGACTGCTAGAAACCACATGGGTCTATTACATAGGCCTGCAGGAAGCATGGATTGTGAGTGCCCAGAATACCTGCCCATACTCTATGAACAACTTTGAAGACCAAACCAGGATACCCAGCTTCTGCGATCCTGACTCTTGGTTTCATGTTTCATCAAAAAAACAGCTTACACTTACACTAGGTTTTCAGATGTACAAAACACTTCCCTCATAACCTTAGGGGGTATATGTTTAAATATTATCATCATTTTATAGATGAAACAAAGGTTCAGAGAAGAGAAATGATACATAACCAAAATTAGACCCGGAACTCAAATCCTCACCCCTCTGACTTGAGGGCCAGTTCTCTTTCCACAGCATGCTGGCTTTCCATACACTCAAAAACAAACAAACAAAAAAAACAAAACCAGTGTCAGCCCAGGGGGGTTTGACTTAATTGACCTTAATCCGAATACTACTCAGTCCATTGTAAGAACACAGGCAAGGAATCACAAATCACTGTCAAAACTCTGTCACTGACTTCCGGTAAACCAGAACCAGAACCAGAACCTAGGATCATAGGATTAAATGTTGCAAGGGTCCTTTAAAGATCACCCAGGCCACACTCATTTTACAGACAAGAAAACTAAGTCCCACAGGAGAAATGTAACTATCCAAGATCACATGTAGCAAGTAGTAGTGCTAGGGCTCAAATCCACATTCTCTGACTCCAAATCCAGTATTCTTTTCACCATAATAAACTGCCACATTTACATGCTTTAGCTTCCTTATAAAAAAACGGAGTTTGTTAGACTAAATGGCCTCAAAGGTTCTTCTAGCTCTAGAAACAGTTTTTTCCCATTAAAATGTTATGGGACAGTGGCAGA
Organism: Trichosurus vulpecula; assembly: GCF_011100635.1. Lineage (NCBI taxonomy): Eukaryota > Metazoa > Chordata > Mammalia > Diprotodontia > Phalangeridae > Trichosurus > Trichosurus vulpecula. Next base: position 78,765,138 of record NC_050573.1, read on the forward strand.
AAGGACACACAAAAATTATCAAGTACTTTAATAATAACAACTGACAGACTAATTGACTATCAATCTATTCACTGATTAATTAACTAAAGATTTCTATGTGGGACCCCTTCCTAATGTAGCTGCCGTATACTTGAAAAGAATACTCAATTCAGTCAACATTTATTTAGTAGATACTTTGTGCTGGCACTGGATTAAGAGCTGGAGACAGAAAGATGATTCACTCATTCCCATTGCTAATACTTGCCCTCAAGGGGCTTACAATTTAATGGGTGTGTGGGTCTGTGCACTTGTTCGAAGGTGTGCATTTAGGGAGCTTATGTGCCATTGCATGCACACATGCTGGCTATGGCATGTACATAAATATGACAAGATAAAATGTGACTCAAACAAAGGAGAGATCAAGACAAGAATATCTAGGAAAAGCTATGGAGATCAGAGATCACTTTCATGGTGGAATCAGGAACAGCTTCAGAGAGGAGCAATCCTTAAAATGATTGTCTTTTCACACTTGTCCCAGATTCTGACTGGCCTCACCTTTATTGGGATGATTCTGTGACATTTACTACGTAGTATGAGAAATTCCACACTCTGTGCAGGCTTCAGTTGCTATATATTGATTCCAATCTATCCCTGTTACTCTAAACCTTTGGCTATCCTCTCCTACCTCAACTCATGTGCCTTTGAGTATTCGTCATGTTTCTCCTCTCCTGAAAGTTTTCCTTTTTACTTTTCTGACCCACATCAGTATCATAACATATAAAATGTTCATGACTCATATTTTTCCATATCTGTTCTTATTTTATTCTCTACTTAAGTTTGATGCCTCCTCACAGGATGGAAGTGACCCAACATTCTCAAAGGCTACACAGATGAAGCCACCGCTGTTGTAGGCCCAAACAAATGGAAAGGCTTTGAGAATAGTCCTCATGATGAACTGCATGTTTTTAGTTTTGAGATCAGCCAAACTAGGTTGGAAAGGCTCATTTTCACCAGGTTGCTAAATGGTGAGGGGAACAGGGCAGGGGAGCCACAGTAATTCTCAAAAATCATCTACTCAATTGTAGAGCAATAGTGACCTGTTCTGGTGAATAAGGGTACATATTAAAAAAAAAATCACAGATCCTTTAAGTATAAAAATATTCTTAAACAAACAAAATCTCTCAAAACAAAACCCTGTAAGGTTAATGAAACAAGTGTTATTATCCACAATTTATAGATTTACAAACTGAGGTCAAATAAGCCTAAAGTTGGTGACTGATCTGGGACCAGAATCCAGGTATCCTGAAGCCAAGTCTTTAAGAATCACCAGTCACCATTTCCACAAGATCATACTGCTGATAGTGACCTTTCCCCCTCATCTTCCTCCAAATTGTAAGGTACTAGGTCCTGTTGGGAGATATTTGACAGATATGATGTCTCTGATGGAGAATAAAGGGTAAACTATAAGTGAAAACTTTCACACACTCATCCCATTTATAAAAAACAAAACAAAACTATTTATTGAGGGTCTTTGTGCTTCTATAAATGGGCAAGATGCCTTAGATAGACAGGTTCTATCCTCAAGTAATTTACAATTTTTATGTAGTTGTAACCCCATGTGAATTTACAGGTGAATTTACCAAACTACAAGTCTGACTAAAGCTATCACAGTCATTACATTCACAGGGTTATTTTCTAGTATGAATTCTCTGATGTTGAAGAAGTCCTGACCGCTGGTTAAAGGCTTTCCCACATGTATTACACACATAAGGTTTTTCTCCAGTATGAATTCTCTGATGCTCAATGAGGGATGAGCTCCGGCTGAAGGCTTTCCCACATTCATTACATTTATAGGGTTTCTCTCCAGTGTGAATTCTCTGGTGTTGAATCAATGTTGAGCTATGACTAAAAACTTTCCCACAATCATGACATTCATGTGGCTTCTCTCCAGTGTGAATTCTCTGATGATCTATAAGATTTGAGCTCCGGCTGAAGGTTTTACCACATTCTATACATTCATAAGGTTTTTCTTTGGTATGAGTTTTATGATGTTCAATAAGGTTTGAACTCCGACTAAAGGCTTTTCCACATTCATTACATTCATAAGGTTTCTCTCCAGTGTGAATTCTCTGATGCTGAATCAGAGTAGAGCTATGACTGAAAGCTTTCCCACACTGACTACACTCATAAGGCTTCTCTCCTGTATGAATGCTGTGATGTTCCAGGAGAGTTGCACTTCGGCTAAAAGTTTTCCCACATTCTATACATTCATAAGGTTTCCACACAGCATTAGATTTCTGATATTCAAGAACTGAGCTCTTTTTGAGTGACTTTCCATATTCATTACTTTTTAAAAGTTTCTTCGATGCATGGATTTTCTGATGCTTAATTAAATCTGAATTCTGTTTGAAGCTTTGGCCACATGTATCACCCTGATGAGACTTTTCTCCTACTGGAATTCTTGGATGTGGAACAAGTTTGGAGTCAGGACTAAGGCTTTTCTCAAATTCATGATATTCTTGGGCTTTGACTCCTAAAGCAGATATTTTGTGGATGACTGTTACTTGCCTACAATTGTTCTCTTGAGAAAAGGTCTTTCTTGGTTTCTCCAGTATTTCAGTATATCTTGACTGTTTCTCTAGCCTGCCTTCAAATTCACTGCCTTCTCCAAACTCAGGTCCCTGAGGGACATCTCCTGTGAGTTTTTCGAATTTTACTTCCTTTAATTGCATGTCTTTAAAAATGTCCTGCTTTGGAGTCAACACCTTGTTTTCAGTTCTTGGCTCACAATCTGAAACAATTGACACAAAATGATAATGTCAGTTTCTTGTACTTGGAGGAAGTGCCAGGGCAAGAACAGGACACTCCCAAAGAAGCAGACTGCTTCCATGAGCAGATGGTGCTGACAGATCTCAAAATCATCCTCACAGTCTGGGAGAGAGGATGAAAGAGAACAGGGGAAAACAGCTGAGGGAGGGGTGGCTGGCACACAAGGAAGGGGAGCCCAGAGACTAACAGAAATTCAGGAAAATGGGGTAGAGGACCAAGGGACTGAAGTAGAGTATAGAGAAAGAAATGGTGGGCACAGATAACAAAAGGAATGCATAGAGAGGGATGAGAAAGGGAAGGAAGAGGAAAGGAGGAGACCAAAGGGAAGCCAAGGCTGGTGGGCACAGAGGGCAGGCAAGAATGCAGAAAATAGAGAGCCTATTAAGGAGGGTGGGAAGGTTGAGGAGAGGAAGAAGAAAGCTTGGAGCTGAATCCAAAGAGGAACAGGATGAGCAGATAAGAAGAGGGGTCAGCTGGGGATGGAAAGATGAGTTCTCAGTGCAGAATGGTTTTTAGGGGTTATTGTGGAGAAGAGAAGAAAGTGAAGAAATGGTACAATGACAGGAGAAGTTGAGTGTCTGCAGACATGACTTTCAGCACCAAGTGAGCCTGGAGATGAAAAGGGGAGTTCCCTGTCTGGACAGTCAAAGATACTACCCTATTAATAATAGCACTGAGGGGAGGTAGGTAGATAAATAAGATATGACATAATGGTTATTTATTTACAAAGCACCTTTCTAATGGAATTTACAGCTTGGTAGAAGAGGCTACGTCCTTTACACATATAACCACCAGGATACTATCCTCCCTTTAAACTCAGTCCATCATGTGAAACTGAGGCATCAGTCATCCCCCCTTCTTCCCCCCACCCTCCAGCTTCCTGCATTTCCAAGAGCTGAAGATAGGAGGAACACTGTACATCAATTAACCAGAAAGCATTTTATTTACTGTTTACCATGTGCTAAGTGCTAGGGCTACAAAGACAAAAGTGAAACAGTGTCAGTTCTGGAGGAGCTTCAACTGTATCAGGGAGTGCTACAGTATATAAGTAAGGCAGGACAGTGCTGTGGATAGAGGGCATTGGACTCGTACCTGGTTCAAATTCTATCTCAGATACTTACTAGATATGGGACCTTGGGTACTAGATGTGGGACTTAACCTCTCTGTGCCTCAGTTTCTTCATCTGAAAAATGGGGGGGGGGCCCACAGTGGCAGACTCATTGGTCTCAAAGATCTCTTCCAGTTCTAAATCTATGACAGGGCACTAGCAGCTGGGAGATCAGGAAAGACTTCACGTGGAAAGGGGCCCTTGAGCTGAGTTTTGAAGGAAACAAAGGAGACAACGAGAAGGTAATAAGGGAGGAAGGAGTACACTCTGTGTGTGGGAGAGCCTGTGCACCAGCATAAACCAGAAGCTGGAGTGTCCTGTAGGATAAACTATTATAAACAGGACTAAAGAATGTGGGAGGAGAAGCCTTGTGTAACCGAGCTTGACGGGCAGGCTGGGGCCAGGTTAGGAAGGGCTTTCTAAATCCTGCAGAGGAGTTTATATTTGATCCTAAAGGTGTAGAGTTTACTGACTGGTGGAGAGACCTGTGCTTCAGCCGCTCTATGGAGGATCAGAAATCAATTAGAAGGCTATTGCAATATACCAGGTGAGAGGTGATGAGAGCATGAACTAGGGTGGTGGCTATGTGATGTACTTATGAAATGTGGTGAAGTTAGGAATGACGAGTTCTGGCAACTAACAGGATAAGTGGGGTGAGTGGTCAAGGACAACACTGAAGTTGTGAACCTGGGTGAATGGGAGGATGTTGGGGCCCTGGGCAGAAATGGCAAAGAAAAGAACAGGATGTTTAAGAGAGGGTTTTCAGGGAAAGGGAATGAGTTCTGCTTTGGACTCATCAAGTTTGAGATGAAGATATACTTATGTGAGAAGACCCAGAAACCAGAGGGGAAAAGCATGCTACAAGAGCATCTGAGTAAAGTTAATGGGAACAGAAACAGAAGCAAAACATGACAGATTTCTTGGACAGAAGAAGAAAAAAAGAGACTGGATGTTCAGGAAATAGCTCACAAACCTGGCACAGATGGGGGATTTAAATTATCTGGATCACTGGAGAGTTCTCTCTCAATCTCTCGCTACCAAAAGCGGATCAGTTAATAATTTCTAAACTTGTCTTAATGAGAAACTCATTCTTCAAAAAGTAGAGGAACCAACAAAGGGCATTTTTATTCTAGACTTGATTTTCACCAAAGAGGAACTGGTCCCTGGTGTGTGCCTGAGGAAAGAAATGCTAAAATGGTGTGACACGGAGCCTTTCTGGAGGATTTCACAGGGTTCAGAGAAAGGACAGGTAGTATGGACTGCAATTCTACATGGGAAGTCGGTCTAGGAGAAACGAGAGGCTCTAAAGAATGAAATTCTAGAGATTCAGAGAAAAAATTCTAATGAACATAAAAATGGGGAATTACTTCAAGAGACTAATGTGCACTCAAAAGGAACTCACTGACCAACTCAGATATTAAAACAAACATACATGGTAGATGGAAAGATAACAGAAGGTGAATACAAAAACTTGACATAATCTTGTAAGAAAGTGCTAGGAATTTGGCTCTTCTCAGCAATACAAGGTTCAAAGACAGCTCCAAAGGACTCATGATGGAAAGAGCTATCTATATCCAGAGAAAGAATTACAGAGTCTTGAATGCAGATTGAGGCAAACTATTTGCTCTCTTTTTTCTCTTTTTTGGTTTTGTTTCTTCTTTCTTATGATTCATTCCATTGGTCATAGTTCTTCTTTACAACTTGACTATTGTGTAAATAAGTTTAATGAGAAGGTATATGTAGAACATATATCAGATTCCATGCTGTCTTGAGGGGGAAGGGGAGGGAGGGGAAGAAAATTTTGAACTCAAAAACTTGTAGAACTGAGTGTTGTAAACTAAAAATAAAAAAATTTTAAAAATTTAAAAACAAAAACAAAAAAAAGAAAGTGTTAGGAATGCTAAAGCTCTGAATGAACATTGGATGGCAAGAAAAGCTAAGGACAACAAAAAAGTTGTGGTTTTTTTTTTAAAGCTACATTGGAGAAAAGAGGAAGATAAGACTCTTACCACTGGGGCTATGACAAAGAACACTAATGTTAAGATTTTAATTCTTTCTTTCTTTCTTTCTGCCAAGGAAAATAATAACAATAATAGCAACTAGCAGTTAAATTACGCTTTAAATATGTCATCATAACAATCCTGGGAGGTGGATACTATTATTATTACCTCCATTTTACAAATGAGGAAATTGAAACTGAGAGAGATCGAGTCAATAAACATTTATTAAGTGCCTGCTATGGGCTAGGCACTCTGCTAAGCACAGGAGATACAAAAAGAGGAAAAAGACAGACCTGGCCCTCAAGGAGCTCACAATCTAATCGGGGAGACAACAAATAAATATATACAAACAAGCTATATAGAGGAAAAATAGAAAATAATTAACAGAGAAGGCACTAGAATTACTAGGAGTTGGAAATAGCTTCCTATAGAAGATGCGATTTTAGTTGGGGCTTAAAGGAAGTTCAGGAAGTCAATATTCAGAGTGGAGGAGGGAAAGAGTTCCAGCTATGGGAGAAAGCCAGAGAGAATGCCTGGAGCTAAGAGATGGAGTTATACTGTTTATGGAAGAGCCAGGACACCAGTGTCACTAGTTCAAAGAGTCCATATCAGGGAGTAAGGTGTAAGAAGATTGGAAAGGTAGGAGAAGGCTAGGTTATAAAGGGCTTGGAATGCCAAGCAGAGCATTGTGTGTTTGAAACTGGAGCTAACAGGGAGCCTCCCTGGAGTTTATTGAGTGTGAGTGTGTGTGTGTGTGTGTGTAACATGATCAGACCTTTTAGGAAAATCACTTTAGTGGCTGAATGGAGGGTGGATTGGAGCAGGGAGAGACTGCTTGAAGCAGGCAGACCCACCAATAGGCTAGTATAATAATCCAAATGTGAGGTGATGAGGGCCTACACTAGAGGGGTGGTAGAATCAGAGGAGAGAAGGGGGTGAGAGATGTTACAAAGGTGAAATCGGCAGTAACAGCTTGGATATGGGGGAGCGAGAGATAATGAAAACCGCAGGATACTCCTGGTTTGTGAGCCTGAGGAACTGGGAAGATGGTGTTGCCCTCTACAGTAACAGGAAAGGTCGACGTAGGGAGGAAGGTTTAGGGGAAATGATAATAAGATCCATTTTGGACACATCGAGTTTAAGATGTCTACTAGACAGCCAATTTGAGATGTCTGAAAAGCAGTTGGCAATCTCTGACTGGAGATCAGCAGAGAGGGTAAGGCAGAAAAGGTAGATTCAAGAATTAACAGCATAGAGATGGTAATTAAATCCATGGGAGCCAATGAGATCACTAAGTAGTATAGAGGGAGAAGAGAATAGGGCCCCGAGACAGAACCCTACAGGACATCTAAGATCAGAGGCCGGAATCTGGAGGAGGATCCAGCAAAGACTGAGGCGCTGATAGGTGGGAGGAAAACCAGGAGAGTGGCATCCCAAAAACCTAGAGAAGGAGAAGAGGATGATCAATAGTGTCAAGGGCTGCAGAGAAGTCAAGGAGAATGTGGACTGAGAAAAGGCCGCTAGATTTGTCAGCTGAGAGATCACTCGTAACTTTGGAGAGCATAGATTCAGTGGAATGATGAGGTCAGAAGCTGCGTTATAAGGGGTGAAGAAGAGAAAGTGGAGACACTTACTGTAGATGGCATTTTCAAGGACTTTAACCACAAAGAGCAGAAGAGAAAGGATGACAGCAAGCAGGGATGGAAGGATCAACTTAGGGTACCTGTTTTTTCAGGATGGGGGAAGACACGGACTTGTTTGTAGGCAGTAGGGAAGGGGCCAAAAGGCCAGAAGAGATTGAAAATAAGTGATAGAATGGGGATGACAGAGGAGACAATCTGCTGGAGGGAACAGGAAGGGATAGGACAGCTTGAGCAGGCAAAAGGGGTAGCCTTGGTAAGGAGTAAGGCCACTTTCTCATGTGAGACAGGGGTGAAGGAGGAGAGAATGGCAGAAGTCATCTGAGTGACAGGAGATGAGGATGAGGGGAAAAGAAGTTTATGGTGAGTGGTGTCAATTTTTTTCTGTAAAATGAGGCAAGATTCTTAGATTGTGTGTAGGGGTGGGGCAAGGTATGGGGGGGAGATGTTTGATGAAGGATGAAAAGTTTTGGAAGAGCTGCTGCTACTGTCGAGATTGAGATGGTGAGTTGATAAGGGAGTTATAGTAGTATTGCCTAGCAACAGTGAGGGCCTAGTTAAGATTATGTGACATAAATTTGTAGTAGAACCAGTCAAAATGGTTTTCTCCACCTTTGTTCAGCAGTATATGTTTAAAAGCAAAGGTGGCAAATGGTGACTATTAACTGCCTGAGGCAGGATTTGAACTCAGATCTTTCTGAGTATAGGTCCAGCACTTTATCCACTTCGCCACCTGGCTACCAATGATCTTTGGTCTGGAAAGGATGGAATAAAAATTACTAATAGGCAGTTGATACCCAAGAGAAGTAGGGAGACATAAGAGAACATCTAAATACCCTGTTTCAAATCACCAAACCCAGATGACAGTCCATGATACATAAAGAAGCATTAGATATAACTGCTAAGATACTGTCAGCGACCTCTGAAGGATGTCAGAGAATGAGAGAGATGCTAGAAGATTGAAGAAGGGCAAATATTGGCCTGATTTTCAAAAAAAGAGAAGGGATTATAGCCTGCAAACTATAGACCTGTGACTAGACTTTGATTTCTGGAAAAATTCTAGAAGGTATTCTTGAAGGAGTGATTAACAAACATTTAGAAAAGGAAGCACTGATCATAACTTCACCAAAAAGGAGGTCATCCTTTCTGACTAAGCACAGCTTCTTTTGAGGGCATTACTAGACTGGTAGATGAGGGGATGCTATAGTTTTAGTCAAGTACTTAACAAAAGTTTTTCATGCCCCAGAGGAAGCAGTGGTTGAAAATGACAAAGAGGAAGATTCAATTTGATGAACGGAAAAACTTGCAACACGTCCAAGGATACACGGGTGGTGGGTGTCCAAGGTTAGGATTTGGACAGTGTACATCTTCTATCTGTTCGGTTCTTCCCTCATTTCTGTCTAATTCATTTTGTCTTTGTAAAGTTGTCTTGTGTGTCTTGATGAGTTAGTGCCCAAACATAATGATCCACTGTCATTACTATAAAGGCATTTCTCTAACAGTTTCTCTTGGCTCTCAGTGGAGGTGTATGGAAATGAAGAGTTTGGCAGGTGGGGGGAAGGCAGGGAGGGATTTTATACCCAAAGTTGTTATTACTTTTGTTAACTTTTTTGATTGACTGTCTAGAGTTTTCAAGGTATGTTATCTATAAGCAAAGATAATGTAACTTCTTCACTGCTGATGGTTATACAATTTATTTTTCATGACTTACTGTTCTTGCTAATATTTCTAAGTCTATGTTAAATAGAAATAAGGAGAGTGACATTCCTGCTTAATATAATTTTTTAATGGAGGATGCTTCTAGTCTTTCTCTGTTGTACATAATATGAGGTTATGGATTCAGAGATATATTTTTGTCATATGCTGGAAAGATCCTTCTATTCACAAATTTGTAAATGTTTCCAAGATAAATGAATTACATTTTGCAGAAGGTCTTTGTAAAAATGTGTTGTCTTTTTCTTTCTCCGATAAGATTTATTATATTGATTTGTTTTCCCAGTGTCAAATTACTTCCTCCTTCCATGTGTAAAATCCTCTTCAATCATGAAAAAAGAGGCAAAGAAAAACTTCCTAAAAATTAGAGCTATCCAAAGTGCAATGGGATGCTCAGAAGGTAAAACACTGAGCATTTGTGTATGTGCCTGAGGACTCTGCTCTGGACTGCTGACCCTTTCATTCCCCATGCTAAAAATTTATATGCCCAGTATTAATAAAACTAGAGCCTAGCCACACAAGAATAGTATCGACACAACTCACTAAAACTAATCCCCACCCCACCCCCCCGGGGCCATCATTCCTTTCCTTCCCTCATCCTCTAAGACATTGCTCCAGCAGTCTTCTCCAACTAATTTATCTTTAATCTTGTCCTCTTTCCTAGTTCCTTCCCATCTACCTACAAGCATGCATAGATCTCCCCAGTTCTAAGAAGGAAAAAAAAGCCTTCTTTTGACCCTTTCAGATCATCCATGTACTGTCTAATTTTTCTCTTTCCTTCACTGCTGAATTCTTTTCAAATTGATTTACAGTCTAATTGTCAAATCCACTGGCCTTTTTTCAGGCTCTTTGCCCTCTCTACAGCTTTTGACACTGCTGAAAATCCTCTCTTACTGGATCCTCTCTTCCCTTGGCTTCAGAGAAAACATACTTTCTTTCCTCTACCCTCCTTCTCTAAAAGTTCTCTCTCTGACCCTAGCTCCTTCCTGTCTGATAAGCTCTTCACTCCTTTTCCTTATCCTTAATGTGGATGCTTCTCAAGGATCTGTTCTTGGTCCTGTTCTCTCTTCTTTGGTAATTCCACTGACTCTCAAAGTTTAACTCCCAAATCTTTATCTTTAGCCTTGATCTCAGGATCCCCATTTCCAACTGTCCACAGTACATCTCTACCTGGATGACTCACTGGCAAATCAAACTCCACATGCCCCCAAAATGAGATTACATTAGCCTCTTATTCTGCTCTCATTGTTCACCTTATCTACCACATTCAAAACCTCTGACATACATAGCCTGTAAGTTACTAGGTCCCTGTCAATTCTACCTCTATAACATCTTTGTCATCCATCACTTCCAGTCTAGTTCTACTGGGTACCACCTGCCTAGAATATTGCAATAGTCTCCTAAAAAGTCTCATTATTTTCACATCTCCTCGGCACTTTCTTTTTTCTTTTCTTTTGGAGGAGGGAAGGCAGGTCAATTGGGGTTAAGTGACTTGCCCAAGGTCACACAGCTAGTAACTGTGTCAAGTGTCTGAGGCTGCATTTGAACTCAGGTCCTCCTGACTCCAGGGCCACTGCTCTACTCACTTCACCACCTAGCTGCGCCCCTCCCCACTTTCAATCTTTGCATCATACCATCAGAATAATCCCTCATATATCTATCTACTAATGTTGCTTCTTTGCTCAAAAAATTTTAGCGTGTCCTCAGTAAAGCTCAAATTCTTCTGCCTGCCATTCAAGGCCCTTCAATATCTGTTGCCATCTTAACTTTCCAGCCTTATTTCATATTACTCCCTTCTATACTTCCTGGGTTCCTGGATAATGGTCTCCAAAACAAATATTAGACTTTACCATTTTGTGTTTTGACTCATACTCTTCCCTATACATACTCTTCCCACCACACTGATCTTAGTTCAATTGTTACCTCATCCAGGATGCTTCCTTCATTCCCCCCAGCCATCCCCCATTCCTTGTCATTAATGACTTCCTCCCGCTGACATCACCTAACACTTTTGTTTTGTACTTATCTAGTGTACTTATCATAAAATGCTGTGGAATCCAGTTATTGAATTACATTATGGGGTTGTGTATTTTCTCAATTTTGTTACTCTCCCAATGTCTAGTATAGGATACAGTATGCTGGAGTCTTGAATGAATGCATGCCTATACCAGGGCTTTATGGACTCAGGGGCATCTAGAACCAGAAGGCATGAGTAATTATGATGGTGAAGAATACCTTGTTGGGGATCGTGGAAAGGGAGCAGAACCTTGTGATGACCATGTTGAGCCTGGGTTCCAAGGGAGGAGGTGCTGATGTGGGGCAGAGCTGGTGGAGATTCCGATGCTACGCCAAGGGTTGTCATCGCCATCTCCTGTTGCTGTGCACAGCCTGGGACCTGACGACCCTTAGGTACATGAAGAAGCAAGGAGGAAAGGAGGAAAGTTTGGAAGAGAGAACAGGATTTCTATTTCCCGAAGGCTGCAGGGAGGAGGCAGAGCTCATGGCCCCAGTTTCAGCTCCATCCAGGATAAAACCCCTCCCTGGTTCTGCTCTCAGGAAATAGGAAGATGGGTTTCACAGATAATAGACCACAGTTCCAGGAGGGAAAGCTGCTAGTGTACGAGAAAATGCATCAGGGCCTGTGGAGATAAGCATTACTCAAGGTACTAAGCTAGAAGATATCAGAAAGAAGTCAAGAGAAACCACATCAGTGAAAGATCCAGGCTACACAGGGCTGCTTCTTTCAAATGATCCTCATATGGTTCTGATATTAGAAAAATCATCCTAACAATGAGAGCCATGCAGAAACAGAATGAGCTATTTATTTAGGAGGTTGTGGGTTTCCTTTCATTAGAGGCTTTCAAACAAAGGTTGGATGACTGCTTTCAGATATGTTGTAGAGGGGATTTCTGCATAACCACAGAAGGCAGTTGAACAAGATGGTCTCTGAGGTCCCTCTGAACTAGGAGATACTGTGAAGACAATTCCTGCCTTATGAAAGCTATGGCATATTGCTTGCCTTCTCAATGGGTGAGGGAGAGGCTGAAGGAAAGGAAAAATTAGAACCCAAAATTTTTAAAAATGAATGTTAAAAAAAATGAAAGCTACGATCCAAAAGAGGGAAAAGAATGCTATGGCATATGCACATAAATAGCCATGAAATAAGATAGGATGTGAAGGGAACAGGAAAGGTCCAGGCAAAAATGCAAGGATAGTCTGAAGAAGGAAAGACCACTTTCAGGAGAGGAACCAGAGGAACCTAGGGCTCACAAAAAAAGGACTTTACTTATTTAGGGGCCAGGACTACTGAGAGAAACAACTCTGGCAATGGTGGGAAGGGGTGAAGTTCGTACAAGTGTGAATTTCGAAGTGGAGCTGGTACAAACTTGCAACCAGAAATGTCCATACAGTGCAGTAAATCCTTGCTACTAGCTGATTTCATATACTACAGTGCAGACCATGCCATGTGGAGGGGGAAATAACCCCCTCTCCCTAAAAAGGGAAGCATAAAGGTCCTTTTCCAGGGGTATGGGCTCTGGAAGATAAGCCAGGATCCCCTAAGTGCTATCAGTAGAAAGTTACCTAGGGAATGCAAAGAGCTGGAGAAACTTTGGTCTGGAGATGACTCTAAGCAAATCCAACCCAATATCCTAAAGCTAATTTAGTCACTGTCTTAATGTGTATGAATGCTACCAGGTGGCAACAAAGATTTCCTTTCAACATCTTTTTCCTTCCCAGGGAACATGGAATTTCAGATTTAGAAGAGAGTTCAGAGCTCATCAACTAACCCCTACCCAAATCAGAAATCATCCTGTACATCCCTAAGTGGTTATCTAGGATCTGTTCAAACGCTTCCAGGGACATGGAATCTACTACCATATGAAGCAGTCAATTCTACTTTGGGGTAACAATAATTATTAGGAAATTTTTTCTTACATCAAACTAAGATCTGCTTCTTTTCAATTACCTCCTTCCCCACTGTGCCCCCAGCCAGGCTCATTGCCCCTGCCTTCTGTGGTTATGCAGAATAAGTATAAGCCTTCTTCTATATGACGGTCATAAAGACAGCTCTTATTTCTGAAATCTTCTGTCTTCCTTGGGCTAAACATGCTATTTGTTCAAAAAACCCTCACATTAAGAATTTTTACGGGGCATCTAGGTGGTACAGTGAGTACAGCACCGGTCCTGGAGTCAGGAGGACCTGAGTTCAAATGTGGCCTCAGATACTTGACACACTTACTAGCTGTGTGATCTTGGGCAAGTCACTTAACCCCAAATGCCCTGCCCTCCCCCCCACCAAAAAAAGAAAAAAAATCATATAAAAAAAGAATTCTTACAATCAATATCTCTGATAAAGGCCTCATTTCTAAAATATAGAGAGAACTGAATAAAATTTATAAGAATACAAGTCATTCCCGAGTTGATAAATGGTCAAAGGATACAAACAGGCAGTTTTCAGAGGAAGAAATTAACACTATCTATAGTCATATGAAAAAAATGTTCTAAATCACTACTGATTAGAGAAATGCAAATCAAAACAACTCTGAGGTACCACATCACACCTATAAGATTGGCTAGCATGACAAAACAGAAAAATTATAAATGCTAGAGAAGATATGGGAAAATTGGAACACTAATACATTGTTGGTGGAGTTGTGAACTAATCCAACCATTCTGGAAAGCAATTTGGAACTATGCCCAAAGGGCTATAAAAACGTGCATACCCTTTGACCCAGCAATACCACTTGTAGGTCTGTATCCCAAAGAGATAATACAAATAGGAAAAGGACCCACATGTACAAAAATATTTATAGCAGCTCTTTTTGTAGTACCAAAAAATTGGAAATTAAGGGGATGCCCATTAGTTGGGAAATGGCTGAACAAGTTGTGGTATATGAATGTAATTGCATATTGTTGTGCAATAAGAAATGATGAGCAGGCAGACTTCAGAAAAACCTGGAAAGACTTGAATGAACTGATGCTGAGTGAATTGGGCAGAACCAGGAGAACATCAGCCACAATGTGCAATGACTAACTTTGATAAGATTCATCTCTTCTTAGCAATGCAAGGATCCAAGACAACTCCAAAGTATTCCTGATGGAAAATGGTATCCACATCCAGAAAAATGGAGTCTGAATGCAGATCAAAGCATATTATTTGCTCTTTTTTTTTCTTTCTTGTAGTTTCTCTTATTGGTTCTAATTCTTCTTTCCAAGATGACTAATGTGAAAATAGGTTTAATATGAATATATACGTAGAACCTATATCAAATTACACGCCATCTCGGTTGGGAGAGGGGAGAGATGGAGAGAAAATTTGGAACCCAAAATCTTACAGAAGTGAATGTTGAAAACTATAAATAAATAAATAAATAAATAACCTCACACGGTAGGGTCTTCAAATACCCTCAACATCCTGGTCATCTCCCTATGAACTTGCTTGTTAACATCCCATCTAAAATGTGATGCTCCTAACTGGACTCAGTAGACCCGGCCACTTCTCTAGCTCTGGAAACAATACATCTATTAACATAGTCTAAGACCATCTTCATTTTGGAGGCTTCCAAATCACACAACAGACTTGCTGAGGTTGTAGTCCACTAGAAGGCCCAGGTGTGTTTCATATGAACTGCTTGCTAGGCAAGAATACAAGTTAAGTACATCTTAAACTTACGGAGATATTTTGAACTTAAGTTCATACACACACACACACACACACACACACATATATATGAACATACACATACACTTGCATAGATTTATACACATGCATACATTTTGTTCCCCTAGACCTGTGATTCTGTTGATATACGGAATGGGAATCCAAGTTTCTTGCGCCAACATAGATGAACAAATCATCTAGTGTTGCCTATTACGCTAAAAGAATAAGTGACCTGCTCGGTGTCAGTCACATAGCTAGTATGTTTTAGGGGCAAGATTTGAATCCTGGTCTTTTTGACTAAGGCTGGCTATCGTGTCACACAATCTCTCACTTTTATTTATCCTTATTTCATTTTGTCAGCTTCAGCCCACTATTCTAGCCTCTGTGCATCTTTCTTAGTTTAATTTTTCTTAATTTTAATTTCTTAATTCAAAAGACCAAAATAATGTATTAGCAATCTCTTCCAGTTTGAGGCCAATTTCAAGTCTGACAGGCTTGTCACCCAAGACTATATCCCCAGTCACTGTTGACAATGTGGAATTGAACAGGACTAAGGAATGAGATCCTTGGAGCACCGTGCTAGAAACCTCACTCAGGTTGATAATGTCTTCGGGTCCGGTCAGCTAAGGGGTTTCAAAACAATCTAACCCTCCTATCATCTACCTCATTTCTTTCCATCTGATTCATAAGGACTGCAAAAGATTATCAAATGTTTGGCTAAAACATAGGTATACTATTTGCAGTTATCTACCTGTAGGACTGAATTTGCATTTGAATTCACCAAAATAGTTGAAATGTCAACTGCAATTTTTAAAACCAAGTGATTGCATTTCTTAGACATCTGGTTTTCCTTCTTTACTTATGCCTCTGCCCCACTCCAGTCCTTCCCCAAAACAGCAGCCAAAGTAATTAGTCTAAAGTACAGGCCTGATTACGTCATCACACTACTTAATAAACTCTTGTGGCTCCCTATTACCCCTTTACCAGGTAAGTATACCTGGTCCCTTCCTACCTTCCAAGTGTTCTTACACTTTACTCCCCTCCACTTACTCTGTAATTCAGTGACAAAGGACTCCTTGCTGTTCTCACACACAACACTCCACTTCATGAAACTAAGTCTTTCAATGGCTGTTGCCTATGACTACTCTCCTTCCTCACCTCTACCTTTTCTGGCTTCCTTATCTTCCTTCAAGTCTTAGTGCTAATCTCATCTTCTATGAGAGACCCTTCCCAGTCCCTCCTTTACCTACTCCAACCCCCAGGGCTTTCCTTCTAAGATTAGCTCCCATTTATACTGTGTATATTTTGTATCAATAAACATTTAAGTACCTAGCCAGGCACTGTACAAAGCAATGATACAAAAAGAAGTAAAACATAGCCCTTCCCCTCAAGGAGCTTACAGTCTAATGGGGGAGACCTAGAAATATAATCACGTAAGTAGCTGGATGGAGGATTGACTGGAGTGGGGAGAGACCTGAGGCAGGCAAACCCACCAGCAGGCTATTGCAATAATTCAGGAGGTAATGGGGGCCTCATGTGCATGTTGTCTCCTCCATCAGAATGTGAGCTGCTTGAGGGCAGGGACCATGTTTTTGTTTTGTTTTGCCTTTCTTTGTATCTCCGGTGTTTTAGCTCAGTGCTCAGCACATAATAAGAGCTTAATAAATGCTTGTTAACTGACTGATACTTGAACTACAGGCCTGCTAGGCCCTTGAGGATCCCTTAGAATAAACTAGAAAACCTGAAGAAAAACTAACTCTCCAATTCAATGAATTTCAGTTTGGGGGACAGATTGTAGAATTTAATTAGGTGTATACCATGACAAAATATGGGATTTTCATTGAAATCTCAGACCAGAAAGGGAATATGACATAATGGATTGAGAGCTGGCCTCAGAGTCAAGGAAACTTGGGTTCAACATCCCCACTCTGACACACACTGATCATGCGATCATAATGCTATTTCAGAGAGAACATACCAACCTGTATTGGTAGAGGGAGATGCTTCATCTGGGATTTCCCTGTACCGATGAAAGCACAAGTCCAGTTCTATTCCTATCCTATGATCGGACTTTCTTGGGAAAGAAATTTTATAAAAAATTCAGCATCTGTTCTTAAAATGTGTAGATGTACTTTTAAAAAAGCTAAAAAGGAAATTTAAAATTACTCTGTGAATGTAAAATTATTAAAGAAAAGGTTTAAATGAAATTTTAGTTTCTAGGTGAGTAGAGGAGGCTCTAGAAGGGTAGAATACATCTAAGTCTAAAGAATTTTCAACAGGTCTGCTGTGGCAGAATTATCTGCAGGAAACAGGTACACACAACTTGGTGAAACAAGAATCAGTATGTGTATTATTGAGCTATGATTTTTATGATCTTCCAGTTTTGTAAATGCGTTTTCATAAAATTTTATATATCTGTGGCAAAAAAAAGAAAGAGTACACACCTGGACTTGCACCAAAAGGAATTCAAACACATACTAGCAACAAAACCAGGATCCTAAGAGAGGAAGAATCTTGTTAGATTTAGCTAAAAAAAAAAGATTTATTGAGGATACTTTATATGCCTACTGCTCTGTACATGATGGTCCCAGTCCCTGATTTGAAGGTGAGCTATATATTCAGGAAATGGATAATAGCACAAAATAGTAGCACCCAATTAAGTACAAATGAGCTACAGAGATCCCTAAGGTCTGGACTAGATCAGAGACCTTTATGGAGGAGGTGGGGCTGGTTGCTGGACACAAAAAGATTAACAGATTTGAATGGGCAAGCAGAGAGGGGGAAAGGACAGAATCATTAATCAAAAGAAACAGAAATGAAAGGACAGGTATTACAGAAATGTTAAAGGAAGAATTGACATGACTTCTTGTTGTTTATCATTCTCGAAAAGGGCCATGACATCAGGGAGGTGATACCATGAAAAACAAGTGAGGGAGGGCTATGCAAAGTCACCAGCCTCACTTTCTCCTCCGGACACATTTGGGTCCAGTGGCCAGATTTCAATCAGGAGGATTGGAGAGATGGCCCTGGATGCAATAGAAGACCTTGACCTTTTTAAGCTAAGGTCTTTAACAGGTCTCAGTTTGACTGAGGCAACACCTATTCAGCGATTAAGGCTAGGTAAGAAATGAGGCAGAGAATGATCTCTTTACCTAGATCCCCACCCCCTTTCAAAAAAAAATCAATCTGAGAAAGGAAGACCCTCAAGATTTCTGGCCAAAATAGAAACAACTGCTATCTACGTTCACTCTGAGCCAATCAGGCCCCAAACAATGACCAAGTGGGGTTTGGCCTGGGACCTATTGTTGGCCAATCAAAGAGAGTCAGAGTGATTTGGGTTTAAGGTATGGTTCGGAAGAAAATAATTTACACTCGTTTGGGCAGAGCATTTGCAGGTAAGGGTATGATACCTTATGTGGACCGAGGGGAAAGAGACAGACAGAAAGGAAAAAAGGAAGGAAGGAAGGAAGGAAGGGAGGAAGGAAAGAAGAAAAGAAGAAAGAAAGAAAAAGAAAGCGAGAGAAAGAAAGAAAAAGAAAGAAAGAAAGAAAGAAAGAAAGAAAGAAAGAAAGAAAGAAAGAAAGGAAGGAAGGAAGAAAGAAAGAAAGAGAAGAAGGAAGAGCTGTGTTGCCCAAATGGCCAGTTCCAGTTGGGTCCCCAGTGGGGGTAGCTCCTATTTTCTACTCACAGGGGTTGTTGTTTGTCCTTCATTCTCAGAGAGGACCGTGACATTAGGGAGGTGATGCCATGACATGCAAGGACAGCTGGGGGCATGGTGGAGAGTGCTGACCTTCAAATCAGGAGAACCTGGGTACAAATCCTGCCTTACTAGTTTGTGTAACACTGGACAAGTCACTTAACCCCTCAATGGCCCAGGTAATTATCTAATATTATAAATGGAAAAACAGTTGCTACTGTGTACTGATGAAGAGTATTTCCTTATCAGGAGCCCCCTAAACCAATGAACTCACTGACTTGAACAAAAAAAAATTTAAACAAAGGGCATTAAAAGATAATGATCATCCTCATCAAAGAATTAATGAAGAAAGTGAGGATCTTAAGGAATACTCTCAGGGAGAACCAGTGAAGTAGACAAAATAGGAAGAAAATTGTTATCATGATAGCTTAGGAAGGACATGTCATGAAATGCTTCAGAAAAGGAGTGAGGCCAGAAAAAGGCAACTGATCTCAGGAAAAGAACAATTTCAGTATTAGTGTCATGGGTGGGGCATATGCTGAATTGGTAAATACTCTAAAAGGAAACAAGCAAGGTATTAATAGGACTTAGGCTACTTGAGCAATTTCAGGCATCTTACTTAATACAGAATGCTGACATGTTTTAGAAAAAATTGTGAAGTTGCTTTCACTGGACTAGGGAGAATATCAATTCCGGCCATGTAGGAAACCCAGCCTCTTGTCCCTTGCCATCCATCCTAACATTCTACAGCATTTTCATTTTAACACCTCCTTAAAGACTTAAGTGCCTCCCCATTTGCTGCAGTCTGATCTCTGTGTGAGTTATTATACCATCTGGCTTTGTACTCAAGGTTCCCCCAAAATCAGGCATCAGTCCACTCCTCTAAATGTACCTCCTATTATTCCCCTATGTGAACAAGTATGGCAAATTCCAGAATAACAGACATGAGGCAGAACAGTGCAGTGCAATAAGCTTGAAATTTAGCCTCTGAACACCAGCACTCATATTCTATGGCTATGTAGCTTATGTGGGGAAGGTCCTGAAGCAAAGAACTCACCATACTACTGCCTTGTTGTTCTCTTTTACTTCTAGGAAAAAATACTAATTCCTCTTTGGCACTTAAAGCTCTTGGCAGTCTAACTCCAACCTACTTTCCAGAATTACTTCACATTATTCCACTTCATATATGCTTCAGCCAAATGGCCTATTTATTGTTTCCCACATATAACACTCTAAGGGGGACAGCCCAGCTCCTCTATTTGTGCCCTTACAAAGTTTGTCCTTCATGCCGGCAACACTCTCCTCTTCACCCTTCACCCCTAACTCTTAGAACCTTCTGTTCCCTTCAAGTATCATATCCTTCAAAAGACTTTTCCTAATTCTTCCAGTTGTTAGCGATTCCCCTACCCAAACACTTGGCACTTATTTTATGTTTAGGCTGTTATCTACTTTCGTGTGAAGGTGTTGTATCCCTCTCAATAGAATGAAAGCTCCTTGAGAGACTGTCTGGCTTTTGTCTTTGCATCCCCAGAGCCTATGTGTGTGTGTGTGTATATATATATATGTCACAACCTATACAGTACTGTGTCTGGCACACAGAGAAGACACTTTGAATGCTTGCAGAGTGACTGAGTAGGCAGTGTGACCTGGGGCAAATCACACCACCTCTCTGGGTGCCAAGTTTCTCAATTACAAAATAAGGGTTTGGGACAAATTATCTCTTAAGTCTCTTCTAGCTCTAAATCTACAATCCTACGAATGATGAAACAAGATATCATTGCACAAAACTTGACAGGGAAAGTCTACAGTGACTAGTCAACTTTGGAACTTATCGTCTAGGTAGGGCAGGCCCAAATAACAAAACAGCATCAAAAAAGGTCTAGAAAATTAAACCAATTTTTATTAAATACTTATTATGGGCAGAACATTGGGCTGGGTGTTAAAATGCCCCTGTCCCTATGGAGCTGACAGTACATAGTGAGGAAGGACATGGGGGGATGGTATATTCATAACTACAATACAAAATCATACATGGTAAGTGCCCGAGAATGGTAGCAAGCAAATTGCTTTGTGAGATTTCGGGAAGAAAACTTCCTGGAGGAAGCAACATTTTAGCTTAGCTTTAAAGTACAGGTAGGAATTCAATAGGCAGAGGAAAGATCATTTCAGGCAAAGAACATCTTTTAAGCAAAGGTATGTTTGGGGGACTGAGCAAAATCCAATTTGGTTGAAGCATGGAATACTTGGAGAAGAATATTGTTCAATAAGGCTAGAAAGGCAGGTACTCAATTATAGGGGGCTTTCAATGTTAGAATAATGAATCTGAGCTTTCATTGGGCAATAGGGAGCCACTAATAGCTTTAACAGCATTTGTCATATGATTAGATCTATGTTTAAGCAATATTAACAAGCCATTAATAATAGAAATGAGAATGTTTGGAGATGTACTTAAATTTTGAAGTTACCAAGCAGCATATCCATGGTCCCCCTTGGTATCTCTATCTGAGTACAGAAAAGGGTTCAAAGTACGGGAGAAAAGATGGCAGGAAGTCCTGGAAAGGAAAAGCATCCCTCTCTTGACTTTTCTTTTTCAGTCAATGGTAGCACTACCTTTGCAATGTCTCTTGAATTTACCCCACGGTACCTGTCTGTAGTACCCCATTAGTACCCATGTAGCACCGATTACCTCCCTGGGATTACTGCACTGTAACAGCCTCTGACCTTGTTTCTGACTCTAGGCTTTTCCGGTCCAAACCATCCTATAAAAATCACAGCTTCATCACTCTCTCTAAAATGTCATCTTTGATTCTGTCATGTTGCTTAAGATCCTGTAACCACTGCTCTTTGCCTGCAGGGTAAATAAAGTCAGATAAGCCTGTCTGCTATGCAAATTCAACTCAACATATACTTATTAAGTGCCAATCTCATACAAAGTTTATACTGTGCTCAGAACTAAGGCTACAAATAGGAAAGGGAAACAATCCTTTCCCTTATAAGGATATAACCCGTAGGAAATTAATATAAGGAAAACTGAGGAAAAAAACTACCAAAGACTGAGGAGAAGGGAAGCCCTCACAGAAGAGTAAACACTTGACATTCTGTGACATAAGGGTGCTCTCCTCCAAATATACCCTTACATTTGGCTCTTGGTCAATAAACATTAAGCACCTACTATGTACCAGCCACTGTGGCTACAAAAAAGACGAAAAAAACAGTTCATACTCTTAAGGAGCTCACAATCTAACGGGGGAGATAACAGACAAACAATTACGTACACAAAAGTTAAATACAGAACAAATAGGAAATACTCTACAGAGGCACTAGAATTAAGAGAGACTGGAAAAGGCTCTCTGTAAAAGGTGAGATTTTAGCTGGGCCTTTGAGCAAACCAGGAGGCCAGTAGGTGGAGATGAGGAAGGAGAGCATTCCAGGGATGGGTGACAGAATCAGAGAAAAAGCCCCGAGCCAAGAGAGGGAATGACTTGTTCAAAGAACAGGAAGGAATCCAGTGTTAGTGGATTGAAGAGTGTACAGAAAGGGGGTAGAGGCGAGTATACGGATTTTGTATTTGATTTTAGGAGTTGATAGGGAGCCAATGGAATTTTTAATGAGTGGGAAGGTGACATAGTTGGACGTGCACTTTAGGAAAAATCACTTTGACAGCATATTGAATTTGGAGTAGGGAAGAGACTTGAGGCAGGCAAAACCCATCAGCAGGCCATTGTAATAATCAAGGTGATGAGAGCCTGCACCTGAATGGTGGGTGGCTGTGTCAGAGTAGAAATGGGAGGCATAGTCTGGAGATGCTGCAGAGGTGAAATTGACAGGCCCTGGCAATGGCCTGGACATGGGGGGTGAGAAATATTGAGGAGTCAAGAATTACTCCTAGGTTGTACTGAGAAGATTGTTTTGCCTTCTACAGAAGTAAGGAAGGTGTGTCTTCAGGGAGGGTTTGGGTTTCTCTATAAAGGGGAAACAGTGAAAGGAGTGCAAAATCCTCTATAATGTGACCCCAACCTACCTGTTTCCAGTCTTATTTCCCGACACCCTATAGTGAAAAGAACATGCTCTTGCAGTCGGGAGACCTCAGTCTGAATCTGTCAGACGTTTACTGAATGACCCTTCACCTCTGCACCTGCAAAAAGAAAATAACAGTACTCACACTATCAGATCGCGTATAGTTGTGAACTAACCAATTAACTAGCATTTTTTATGTAGCTACTATGTGCCTGGCAGTGTGCTCAGTGCTGAGGAGAAAAAATTTTTTTTAAATTAAACAATCCCTCCCCTCAAGGAGCCTATATTCTATGAGGGGAGAAAACATGCATACATACATACATACATACATATATATACACACACATACATATACACAGAATAAACACAAGGTATTTTGGAGGGAAGGCACTAGTAACTGGGGGAGGGGATATCGACATACTTCATGTGAAAGGCAGTGCTTGAGCTAAGTCTCGGAGGAAAAGAGAGACACTATGAGGCAGATATAAGGAGAGAAGGCATTCCAGGCTTAGGGTGCAGTAAATGAAAAAGCAGAGTGACTATGCAAATGATGATGCCTTTAGCAGAAATAGGAAAGTTTAGAAAAGGCATAGGTTTGGGGAGGAAGATAATGAGTTTTGTTTTATACATGTTAAGTTTGAGATATCTGTAAAAAATGAGGTAATATTTGTAAAGCGCTTTGCAAACCTTAAAGCATTAAATAAACGCTAGCTATAATCATTATGTCTCCAGGACATCCAGTTCGAAATGTCCTACTGGGCACTTGGTGCTGTAGAACTGAACTTCAGAGGAGAGGGCAGTTGATGTGGTACAGTGTTGGGAGACGCATGCAGTTAAGTGAGCAAGATATGGATGATGGGCTGGCAAAAGAGACAAACATTTCTGATCAAGAAGGCTGAGTGAACAGAAGCAGAACAGCCAAATTCTCACACACATACTCCAAAAGAGATAAAACAAAAAAGCCAGTCCAAATAATAATTAAAAAAGAAATATTTTTATGCAGCCATTGTAGGTAAAAGGGGCATCCAGAAACCTACATGCAGGCTAGAGGGGGCCCAGCCAGAGGACCCCAGTGAGGAAGATTTAGGGAGCTTTAGCCAACGCAACTATGGGAGGTCCAGTATACCCCAGCAGTGAAGGAGAAGAGTGCTTCAGCAAGGATGCTCCAGGGCAGAGTGGCAAAGCTCAGAGAAGACAGTGATCAGTCCACATCCACCAATGACTCTACTGACATGAACCGTCCCTGACAGCCTTGAAGAGATCAAAGCTCTATATTCAGAGAAGACTGGTGAGCTTGGGACCTGCCAGCACACCCCAGAGGAAGGAAGCAATTGGAAAGGCATGTAGAATGAAGTGTTTATATTCTAACAAGTGACCTGAACAAAATCCTAATGTCTTCAAAGGCAGAGCTAAATAGTCAAAAAGACGACCTGGGGATGGTTTTATTCTGTCTTGATGATATTAACTGAAGAAAATAAAGGGAAGAAAAAAGGATACACTAGGGAAGAAAGGAGGAGGAAAGGATTAAATATAGGCAAAGAATGCTATGTGTGTAGAACAGAGAATAAGCCAGTTTCACTAGACAATATAGTGGAAGAAGGGGAATAATTTTTAACGAAGGTGGAAAGCTAGGTTGGGGACACTTGGTAAAGAGCTTTCAAAGCTAAAGAGAGGAATTTATATTTTACAATACCCTTGAAACATAAAGACACCCACAAAATTAAAATAAGGGGCTAGAGAAGAATTCAGGGTAACAATCATGACCTCAGACAAAGTGACAGTAAAAATAGATATTAGTAAAAGAGATAAAGGGGGAAAATACATTATCCTTAAAGGCATTATAGAAAATGAACTAGTATCAATACTTTACATAGTTATCAAGGAACCTGAAGGCAAAGTTAATTAATTTAAATGGAAAAAGAGACAGTAAAATTATAATTGGGGAGGTCAGGATACCTCTTTTAGACTTAGGCAAGTACGACAAAAAGATAAACAAAAAGTTAAGGATGTAAGGACTTAAACAGAATTGCACACAAGTTAGATATGAAGGCTCTCTGGCAACTGCTAAATGTGGATGGAAAGGAGTATACATATTTCTTAGTTGTGAATGGCAGTTTTTAAGAAACTAAGCATATATTAGGGTAGAAAATCCTCACAAAGAAATGCAGAAAAGCAGAAATATCAAACACATCCTTTACTGACCACAATGCAATAAAAATAAAGAGCCTATGAAATAAAGACTTAAGATTGGAGATATTAATTTAATCCTAAAAATTTGTGGTTTGAAGACTGAATCATAGAACCAATAGATAATTTCACTTATTCAGTGAATTCAGTGATAATTTACTTATTCAGTGCCATACTAATCAAACTGATGGAGTGCTCGGGCCCTAGCCCTAAGATCATGTCTCTGGAAGCCTCCCAATTTCTCAGTAGGCCCTTGTCCTGTAAGGCATGATCTTAGGGCTGGGGACAGAGCACCCCATCAAAACTATCCAAAAATTATTTTATAGAGGTAGAAAAAATATAACAAAATTCACTCGGGAGAAGAAAAAGTCAAGAACATCAAAGGAATCAATGGAAAAAAATGTAAATTATGGTAACCTAGCTGTACCAGATCTCAAACTGTATTTTAAAGCAGTAATCATCAAAGCAATCTGGTACTGACTAAGAAATAGTGGTGGATCAGTGGCATACATCAGGTACAAAATACATAGTAATCGTGTGTTTGATAAACAAGAACTCACTATCTGACAAAAAAGCAGGAAAAACTGAAAAGCAGTTTGGCAGAAACTAGTTATAGACCAATATCTCACATATAATAAGATGAAGTCAAAATGGGTACATGATTTAGACATAAAGGGTGATACCATAAGCAAATCAGGGGAGCATAAAATAGTTTACCAGTTAGATCTATGGATAAGGAAAGAATTTATGACAAAACAAGAGATAGAGAGCATGTGATATAAAATAGATAATTGTGATTACATTAAATTAAAAAGTTTTTGCAAAAACAAAACCAATGCAGCCATGATTAGAAGAAAAGTAGAAAACTGGGGAAAAAAATTTACAGCAAGTTTCTCTGATAAAGGTCTCATTACTCAAACATACAGAGGACTGAGTCTAATTTATAAAAATACAAGTCATCCCCCAATTGATAAATGATTAAAGGATATGAACAGGCAGTTTTTGGAAGAAATCAACGCTATATATAGTTATAGGAAAAAATGCTCCAAATAATTATTGATTAGAGAAATGCACATTAAAACTACTCTGAGATACCACCTCACACCTATCAGATTGGCTAATATGATAGAAAAGGAAAATGACAAATGTTGGAGATGTGGCAAAATAGAGACACTAGGAGCAGCTAGGTTGTGAAGTGGATAGAGCACTGGCCCTAGAGTTAGGAAGGTGTGAGTTCAAATCTGGTCTCAAACACTTGACATTTATGAGCTGTGCGACCACGGGCAATTAACCCTGAATGTCTTGCAAAAAGAAAAAAAGAGAGAAACACTAATTCACTGTTGGTAGAGTTTTGAACTGATTCAATCATTCTGGAGATTGATTTGGAACTATGTCTGTGCATAGCCTTTGACCCAACAATAGCACTACTAGGTCTGTATCCCAAAGAGATTTTTTTAAAAAAAGGGAAAAGGACCTGAATGTACAAAAATAATTATAGCAGCTTTTTGTTGTGGTAAGGGATGCCCAACAATTGGAGAATGGCTGATTAAGTTGTGGTATATGAATGTGATGGAATGCTATTTTTACGAAATGATGAGCAGGTTGCTTTCCGAAAAACCTAGAAAGACATACACAAAGACTGATGTAAAGTGAAGTGAGCAGAACCAGAACATTGTACACAGTAAGAGCAATATTGTATGATGATCACCTGTGAATGACTTAGCTATTTTCAGCAATACAGTGATCTAAGACAATTCTGAAGGACTCATGATGAAAAATGCTATCTACCTCCAAAAAAAGAGAACTGATGGAATCTGAATGCAGAGTGAAGCACATTTTTAAAAACTTTATTTTTGGGGGGGAGGGGGTGTCTGTGTTCTTTCACAATATGACTAATACAAAAATATTTTTTGCATGACTACACATGTATAACCTATATCAAATCACTTGTCTTCTCAATAGGAGGGAAGGAAGGAAAAAATCTGGAACTCAAAATTCTTTTAAAAATTAATGTTAAAATTATTTACATGTAATTGGGAATTTTTTTTTAAAGAAAATGATGAAACAACATATCAAAACTTTAAGGATGTAGCCAAAGTAGTCCCTAGGGGAAAATTATTATCACCAAATGCCTTCATTAATAAAGAAGAGAAAAGAGATTGAGAATCTAATTGAAATAACTAGAAAAGAGTATTTTAAAAAAACTACCTAACACCAAAACAGAAATGTTAAAAATCAAAGAAATTAACAAAATCAAAAGCAAAACCACAAATGAACTGTTAAAAAAAACTCAGACAGAAAAATAGCTAAGTAGTTAGTTAAATTGATTTTCAAAAGGAAAACCAAATTGCTAATATCAAAAACAAAAAGAATTCACAACAAATATAAGTGAAATAAAGGATATTATCAGAATTTTGCCAAATTATATGTCAACAAAGATGAAAAGGATGAGTACTTAAAAATATAAAATGCTCAGATTAACAGATAAAGAAATACAGAATTTAGATAACTCAATTTCATAAAAAGAAATTGAACAAGCCATCAATAAAGCCAAAAGAAGAAAGCCCCAAGACCAGATAGTTTTACAAGTAATTTATATCAAATATTTAAAGAAGAATTAATTACAATACTACATAAACTGTTTCTAAAATAGGAAAAAAAGTATTCTACCTAATTCCTATGATACAAATATGATTTTGATACCTAAATCAGTGAAAGACAAAGCAGAAAAAGAAAACTATAGGACAATATCCCTAGTGAATGCTGTTGTCATTCAGTAGTTTCAGTCATGCCTGACTCTTTGTGACCCCATTTGGATTTTCCTTGCAAACATACTGGAGTGGTTTGCCAGTTCCTTCTCCAGCTCATCTGGCAGATGAGAACTGGGGAAGACAGGGTTAAGTGACTTGCCCAGGGTCATACAGCTAGTAGGTGTCTCAGTAGATGTGTCTTCCTGACTCCAAGCCAGGAGCTCCATCTGATGCATCACCTAACTGCCACCTCTGAATATTGACGCAGAAATATTAAGTAAAATATTAGCAAACAGGTTACAACATATTAAAAAAAATTATACCATGAGGTTGGATTTATACCAGTAATACAGGCTCTTCAACATTATGATAACTATAAAAATAACAGATCATGTTACTAAGCATAACAATAAAAATTACATATTAGTGGCTAATTTTTTTTTTTTTACAAAGTGCAACATTCCATTCCTGTTAAAAACGATGAAGAGTTCAGGAATAAATGGACCTTTCCTTAATATGGCAAATTGTGTCTATCTAAAACCAATATTCCAAATTACTAATAATTAGAAATGTGAAAATTAAAACAACTCTGAGGTTCCTACACCTATCAGCTTGGCAAAAAAGGAAAAGGAAGATTATTGGAAAGGCTGTGGGAAAACAGACGCAATAATGCACCGCTGGTGGAGTTGTAAATTCGTCTAGCTGTTCTGAAAAGCAATTTGGAACTATATCCAAAAGTCAATAAACTGCATACATTTTGATTCAGCAAAACCAAAACTAGCCAACCTCAAAGATATCAAAGAAAGAAGGAAAGGACAAAATATAGACAGAGAAGCTCTATTTGTTGTAGCAAAGTACTATAAACTATACTGCTATTCCAATTGTGTCTGACTCTTCATGACCCCATTTGGAGTTTTCTTCCTCCTCCAGCTCATTTTACAGATGAGAAAACTGAGGCAAACAGAGTTAAGTGTTAAGTGCTCACAGGATCAGACAGCTAGTATGTGTCTGAGGTCAAATCTGAACTCCAGTCTTCCTGATACCAGGTCCAATGCTCTACCAAGTGCACCACCTAGCTGCTCTACTATAAATGAAAGGAGTGCCTATCACCTGGAGAATAGTTGAACAAGTATATGAATGTGATACAACAGTACTCCAAGTAAAACATGATGAAAAAGATGAGAAGACACATGAAATGATGTAGTGAAGGGAGTAGAACCAAGAGAACTACTTATGTAATGATAACGTTGTAAAGAAAAACAACATGTAAAGACTTAAGAAAATTGGTCAATGAAATGACCAACCCTCTGCCCTTCCAGAAAACTGTCAATAATGTACTATCCATCTCCTGACAGAAAGAGGTAATGATCTCAAGGTAGATATATGTATTTTAAGACAAGGCCATTGTATTTGTTTTGCATGTGTACATGTATAGACACACATACATACATAAAAACACATTTATTACAAGGATTTTGTTTTTCCTTTATTTTCAATTGGGGAGTTGGGGGAAAAGGGAGGTTAGCAATCAAAGGGGAAAGAAGAGGTTGCTGAATCATTTAAAATGTATATTAGCCTTCAACAGACGTTCAGGATGAAACAGATGAATAGGACAGCTTCTGAAAATAACTGAATTTATTATATACTTAACAGGAAAAGCAGGCTGTATGTAGCAGAGATTCACAATTTTATATACAATTCTCATTATCTGTTTGACTTTCTATATGGAAATGCTCAGTCTATTTGGTGTTTAAGTTCTGAATTTTAAAAGCCAAATTAAAAAAAAAACTACTGAGTCGTCAAATAAGCAATAGGACCAAGAGGAGTAGCGTCACAAAAACCCAGAGAGGAGACAGCATTTAGGCGAGAACAGTCAATCAATCAATATACATTTATTAAGCACTTACTATATGGATTAGAGAAATGCAAATTAAAACAACTTTGAGATATCTTATACCTATCAGATTGGCTAAAATGATAGAAGCAGAAAAGGACAAATGTTAGAGGGGATGTAGAAAAATTGGGACATTAATAAATTGTTTGTGTGAACTGATCCAACCATTCTGGCGATTCTGGAATTACGCCCAAAGTTATAAAACTTTGTATACTTTTGACCCAGTAATACCACTATTTGATATTTCCCGAAGTGATCGGGGAAAAGGAAAAGAACCTATATGTTCTAAAATATTTGTAGCAGTTCTCTTTGTCACTTGGGGAATGTCTGAACAAAGCTGCAGTATATGATTATGATGAACTACTACTGTGCTGTAAGAAATGATGAGCTGGTTGAATTTAGAAAAACATGGAAAGACCTGCAGGAAATAATGAAGAGTGAAATGAGCATAACCAAGAGAACATTATATAAAGTAACAGCAATATTATTTGAATAATAACTATGAATGACTAAGTTATTCTGAGTATCATACTCAAATCAACTACAAAGAATCTATGAAGATGCTATCCACCTCCACAGAAGGAATAGAAACATGCACACTATGGTTTTACATCTATATCTATCTATCTATCTATCTATCTATCTATCTATCTATCTATCTATCTATCTATCTATGTCAAATGGTGGCCTTATCTAGAGCAGGGTGGGGAGGGAGACAGTTTGGGACTTAAAATATAATAAAAAAAAGAGCACACGTAGAGGGGTTGGCCTTGGAGAGTAGACAGTTCACCTCATTATCAGAGACTGAAGGAAAGTTAAAGAGTAGGAAATTATGTCATAGGGTTTCTATATGGAGAAGAGGAGGGAATTAATCAGAAATGGTCTACATTTTCTCAGGGATTTAAGAGGTGACACACTCAGCCAAGGTGGAAGAAGAGGCATAGCAGGCTTAAGGAGAGAAGACTCAAATCAAGAAGCACTTAGTAAGCAGCTACTAACTAGACCAAGGCACTGTCCCAACTGCTCATTTGATCCTCACAACCACCATGGGAGGTTGGTGCTATTATTATACCCATTTTACAGTTGAAGAAACTGAGGCAGGCAGAGGCTAATGACTTGCTCAGGGTCATGTGGCTACTAAGTGTCTGAGGCCGGATTTGTGAGAACATTACCTAGCTGTCTCTTGCGTACAAACAAGATACATACAAGGAAAACTGAAGACAATCTCAAAGAGAAAGCTATTATTAATGGGGGTTGGGAAAGGCTTCTTGCAGAAGATACAACTTTAGCAGATGCCTGAAGAAATCCAGGGGCAGAGATAAAGGGGGAAGAGAGTTCCAAACACTAGGGACACCCAGTGAAAAGGCAATGAGTTGGGAATTGGAGTATAATGTATAAGAAAAAGCAAGGTAGCCAGAGTGTCTAGACATCAGTGCCGGGGGTGGCAAAAGAGGAATAATTTGTAAGAAAACTGAAAAGGCAGGAGACCAGGTTATACATGGCTTTAAAAGTGAATTTTATATTTGAACCTGGAAGCAACAGGGAGGCAGAAGAATTGACTGAATTGGGTGGTGATATAGTCAGACTTATTATGCTTTAGTATGATTTGGAATAGCTTTTGTGGGGAGTGAAACAGGAAATCAACAGGGAGAATAAGAGGAATGCCTTCCTACGGTGAGGGCCTAATAGATGTTAAAGAAATCCTATGTGACCCTATTTATTATCATATTCAAATCAGTCTCCCAAGTATCCTTCTAGCTCTTTCCCAAACATGCTACTGTCACTTTTACTGATACGTTGCTGCTTTCTCACCTGGAATGCCCAAGTAGGGCATTTTTCCTACCCATATTCTACCTATTCTTAAATTTAAATCTAGATAAAGTCCCAGCCAGCTCTCCAATAATAATTCATTTATACAGTTTTAAAGTTTTACAAAGTGTTTTCATTATATCTTAGTCTCTCCTTCCTCAATTTTCTTCGTTTCTGACTTTATTTGTAAGTATGTGTCCTTGTGAAAGGGACTGGGTTTTTTTTTTTCTCTTTAATGTCCCAATTCCCAGCAAGGTGACATACATATAGTAAGCATTTAATGTTTGTTGAATTTGAATTTCAGATTTAGATTTTATCCCACAATATCTAGAGCATATGACGTGGTAAAAAGACCACTGGATTTAGTCAGAGGCCCTAAGTTCAAATCCCATCTCTGCCACTTATAACCTGTTTAGACAAATCCTTAAGTTCTCTGGGTGACCATTTCCTTATATAGAAAGTGAGGTAGTTGGACTAGAACGCTTAAGCTGTAAATGAAAAAGAGGACAGCAGTATGGTCTAGGCCAGGGTTCTTAACCTGGGGTTCACAGGCCTGAAAGGGCCTGTGGATAGATTTCAACGTGTCCCTAAACTTGTATGGGGAAAATTACATCTTTATTTCAATATAATTGTTTTCCTTTATAATCTTACATTTTATTTTAGCATTTAAAATATTATTCTGAAAATGTCAGTCCACAGACTTCAACAGACTATCTAGCTGTCCGTGATACACACACCCTCTCAAAGAACCTTTGATCTAGACTCGAGGACAGCGCTGGATTTGGGAATCAGAAATATCTGGGCTTCCCATTAGCTAAAAGACTCTGGGCAAGAGTCCAAAGGTAACTCCAAAACTCTGAGTGGCACAGCAGCTGCACATCTGTATTGGGAGTTCCCTAAAGCAGAGAAATTACAAATTTGCTCTAAGAAAAAGTGCAGAACACAATCTAGTGGTGAAGCTCACAAGACTTAATATCAAATTTTAAAAACTGCTATATGTCCTCTACTTAGATAGACTTTGATCTAAGTCAGACCTGAAAAGAGTTCCTGAATGGATCCTTTCATCATTCTCACTTTGCAGATAAGCATAGGGATTCATAGTTCTATTCAGACTATGAAGCAAGCTAATGTCGATGAAGGGATTAATACTCAGGTTTCTTTAGACCCCAAATATGGTTATTTTCTTCCTGTAGCAGGGGTTTATAGCCTAGAGTCCACGGACTCGAAAGAGAATGCCTGGGTAGATTTCCAAGAGTCTGTGAACTTGGACGGAAAACAAAAAAGTCCTTATTTTCACTTATCTCTAACTGAAAATTAGCAAGTCATTCAATTATTTAAAAATGCTATCCTGAGAAGGGGTTCATGGGCTTCAGCAGGATGACTGCACAGGGCACACAGAAGGTCGAAGCCCCACTGCATTCCACCATACTGCCCCCCACCCAGCTATCAACTGATGCTCCTTTCTCCTCAGGGCTCCAGTTAGCCATTCGTGGTCTGCGCCCCACAATTCAGCAATTGGGCATCTCTACCTAACCACTCCCATCCAGCAAACATTAACGGCCTACGGTGTGCAGACATCCGAGCTGGGCTCCAGTTCCGGGTTCATCGTGGGGTCTAAAACCCAAAAAAGGCCCACAACGAAGCTCAGTAACGCAGGACCTCGGGGGCCGGAGTAGGGCACCGGGGAGGTGCGAAGCCAAGCGGCCCCGCGAGCGGGATCCCGTGGATAATGGTCCCGACAGCCACGAGGGTAGGAGGAATCTGGGGAGTGGGGACCCCGAGATGCTCATATAGCCTCCACCCCTCACCCGCCTCCCTCGGGCCCGGACTCACCCACCGCAGGGAAGGGGAAAGATACACTCACACCCACACACACACAGATCGCGGGCCTCCACAGCCGCCCACCCGGAAGAGACGCGTCCCGACCCCCGACCCGACCCCCCACGGGCGATCCGGGACTTTGGCGGGACCGCTCTAGGACGGCTGGCGGTCCCCACGACTCGATGGATGGCGGGTTCGATCTCTGGTGGGCAGGAAGGGGTCGGCTGGGTGGCAGTCTCTTTCCCACCCCAGGCTGTGGGGGTAATAACATCGAGGACCCTGGGGTTAGGGACAGGAAGGAGAAGGCTCGGGAGCCCCTCGGGCCCCCGACTCATCTTTGGGCAGGGTCAGAAAGTAACGAGGGCCCCCACCGCGACTCCTCCCCCGCCCCACAACGGTTCCCTCCACAAAGATGGCTGTTGCGGCCTTTCTTTCCCCTCATCTGCCCCCAACAGACATGGCCTCCTCGCGTCTGTCGTTCCTCCGCTCCTGCCCCTGACAGATATGGCTGCTGCGCTTCCGCCTTTCCTTCGTCAGGAAGCCTCCGCGCGCCCAGTTCGCGCTCTCTCCACTCCACCCGGCCTTCTTTTTCCTCGCCAAACTATATGGCCACCACAACCCTGCCTTCCTCTCGGCCACCCCACACTGACATGGCCGACATGCGCCCGCTCTCCTCTCGCGCCCACAGACGTGGCGATCACGTTCCTGCCTTCCTCTCTTCCGCCCCCTACTGACATGGCGGCCAACAGATATGGTTGCAACGCCCTTCCTCTCCTCTCTCCTTCCTCCTACAGACACCGCTGCCTACGGAGCCCGCTTATAGCCTACGGATTCTCGCTAGGTAAGCACGTGGTGGCCACGCCCATTTCCGCCCCCACCTCTCCCCAGGTGCGGCTGCGCAAAGGACCGCCTGGGCGCTGATTTGGGCTCTGCATTTCAAGGGCTGGTAGCGTAGTTCGTCCTATCAGGGAGCCTCTCACCGGTGTTTCTCAGTCCAGCCGGTCTTATGTTGATGACCGGTTCTCTCCGGCTCTAACTCGGGCAGCTGGGCAGCTCGAGGCGGGGGCGACCGGGGACTAGGCGGCAGGTGCCGGGCTCAGCGCTCCCTTTGGCCCCCGGCTTTGTCCTAAAAATATCGGGGGCGGCGGCTTGAGGGAGAACACGGTGGAAAGAGGCCTGTCCGGGCGGGTGAGGCTGGAAACTGAGCCTAGCGCTTTAGCCCGGTCGTGTGGGATGGCCCTGCCGGGACCCCGGGGCCAGCCGGAGAGGGCGTCTGGAGACGGACATTGCGGCTGTCCAGAAAGATGCGGAGGAACTTTACATATCCGGGCAGACTCCTGCGCCCTCCCTGCCCTTCATCGGTGCCCGTCCCCACGTGCAAGATGCATTCTCTCATTTCCATCTCAAGTCTTGCTGGACGATATACCACCTTTAGGGCTTTTCCTGGTCTATCTAGTAAGGGATACCTTCTATTTTGCATCATTCATACATACATATATAAAATTCTCCATACCATTAGTATGCTCTGGTCTTTCCTGTGTATCTGAAGGGTGTCTAATTAGCAACACAGTGAATTATCAGAATGGGGAGCTACATCACAATTAACTTTTAACACAACTACCCCCCCTTTCCCTTTCAACATTCTACTTCACCCTTTGGCTTCGTGTTGCTATACCAGCATCAACCTTAGGGAAACTGGGGAAATTTGCTCTTTGGAAGGGAACAAGCACTTACATATTTGCTCCATCCCAACCAGTTTTATAGTGGTTGACTAATGTCTCATTTGATCATTTAAACAATTCTGAGGTTGATGCTGTGATCCCCATTTTACAATTGAGGAAACTGAGTCATAAGTTATGACTTGCCATGGATCATTAAAGGTTATAGTTTATGAAACCAAATTTGAACCTCAGGGCCTTCCTGACTCCAGGCCCAGGCCTCTGTCCAGTAGGCCACCTAGCCACTTCTTCGTTGCCTGGTTTTTCAGTCATGTCAGACTCTTTCTGACCCAATTAGTTTTCTTGGCAAAGATCCTGAAGTGGTTTGCCATTTTCTTCTACAGCTCATTTTACAGATGAGAGGCAAACAGGATTAAGTGACTTGCCTATAGTAAGAGTTGCCCAGCAAACACTGCCCTGAGTTTGGCGTAACAATCCTTTGTGTTCACCCTCCAAATAAACAGTAACAGCAAAATCCCAGAATTGTTTCACACCAGCCCCAAGTGGTTCTTGAACCCTGAGACAAGCACCTGGAGGACCCATTTTCCAGTCATGAAGCCGTGCTATGAATCACACTTATTGTTCCCATAAACCCTCATTGTCAGGGATACAACTCCCTGCAGAATCATTGCCGTGTGTATTGACGTTTGGCCACACTAGATCAGGTCTCCTTGAGGAGAGACTCCCCCCACCTAGTTTCCCTCCTCCAATGAAGTAAGTCCACCTTCTTTTAAACTTCCTGACCTCAGGAGGATCACAAACTTGGTATTATCCTTTGACTCTTCATATCCATTTACCTAGTCTTTCATTTCTACCCCCAACATAGCCACCATCCCAGTTCAGGCATACATTACCGGTTCCAATTTCTAAAGCAACTACTAGTGAATTATAAATATGATTCCATTTATACAATTTCCAAAATAATTTTATTGTCAGGATTCTGTACTTTAGTTCTCCTTCTCCTGTACAGTCTTGGTACCCCGGAGTCGACCAGTGCGCCGGGCAGCAATGAGACCGACCTTTCGTCCAGCTGGGGCGTCTCTTCGAATGGTGGATGGTTTTCCAATATGCTGGTGATTACCTCCTCCGAAGGGATGTTCCACAGGCTATAGGGAAAAAGAAGAGTTCTCACATCACCAAGCATGCAAGGGAACATGGATTTCTTCCCCCGCTGACTAAATTCAGGAAAAGGAACGAACACCTCACCCTATCCCCATTCCCAATGTAAATGGTAAACCACTGCTTGCTAGACACACACACAGAGCTCTGAAAATGAATGCTTCTGTGCCACCAGATTCTAATATCTTGGCTACTTTTACTGAACTGTTCCTCCCTTTTTAGTCCTTGCTATAAAGGGATGGTTTTTTGGATAGGGGGTGAGATGCGTCTGAAAATTATATAAAACCAGAAATACCAAAACTTTATTAAGAGAATTAACACCTGTAGTTGATTCCTTAGCTAAATTCCACCTTCCCAACAATCCCATCCTAAGCTCCTGAAGTTCTGAGAGGTAATTTCAGAGATGTAAATGCCCAACCAACTAACTGACCCATGTCTCAAAGAGTAGTTAGTAACACTTCCAATCTCAATCCAGGGCAGACTCCACTGAATGCTATGTTATGACCTCTTTCATTTCCCCATGAAAGCCAGCCAAGCAGCAGAACCGTCTGAAAGACTGACTAGAACTATACTTAAGTATCCAACAAGAAAGGCCCACAGATTTCCATCTAACATAAGCAAACATCCCATAGCCCAGGAGACACTCACATTCATGGCCACACCCCGGACACGAGGCCAGCAGTTTCTTTTGGCCTTGTATTTGTGGTAGGCACGACCTGCCTTAAGGATAGGTTTATCAATACGACCTCCTCCAGCAACAACACCTATGAAACAAACATTTAGGATGCAGTGAGGTGATGTATAAAGACTGTTCTGCATTTCTTGGAAAACCTCAGATTATTCTAACTTTCAAATTCTGCCAGAATGTACTTTACAGTCTTTTTCTCTAAGTGGCTTTCCAATAGAAAATAAAAATGTTTGAGATCATGATCATTTTCTTACATTTTGGTTGGTTTAGGATGTCTCTTTCCCCTTGTGGTTCCCCTACCCCCCACCATGGGTCCTAAATAATACCCCTAGAGTCAGGAACAATTTCCCCGCTTGAGAAACCCTGTAACTAACGACATTCTTGAGACTAAAAAGCAGCTCCTATTCCTCCTGAGACCCATAGGCTCAACTAATAATAGAATCAGAATATAACCCATACTGATCACTTGGAACTCCAGGAGTCACTTGTTTCAGTAGCCTAAATTCAGGACCCTTGCAAAACAGTACACCAAGGCCATGTGTGTTTGAACTTGTTATATCTTAAAGCTGAGGCCTTACTTCATCAAGTGAGTTCTAGTTGTTGTTCAACCACTTACCAGCTTGTATAACTGGAGAAAGTTATTTCACATCTGAACCTCAAATTTCTAAGTTGTAGATTAGGGTTACTAATTCTGCTATGAACATAAACATCCTCTTACTTCCCTGAGTACTGATAAGTACACAAACTTGTTTACAAACCACCAAAAACTTTGAGCATACACAATATTAAGCCTTGAGCCCTGTGTAGCACTGGCTCAAATATTCTGAAGCATCCTGAAGGACTTCCTTTTGCTCCAAAACTTGCTCACTTTATGTAAGCACCAACTAATTACCAGCTTTCACCCTTATCCCATTAATAAAGTAAAATTGGAGATTAAAAACAAAGGCTAAAATAGCCCCCAAGGTTCAATAGATTGCCTACCAATGAATTTTAAGTGTTATGTCCCCTTATAAGCTTGTTCAAGACAGGTAATAAGGGTAAAAAAAAAATGCCAGGATAGGTGGGCAAATGGAGTTGTTAGCACTTTGCAAACCTTTAAGGTATTCTATAAATGTGACTCTTACTTAGACACATAGTTGTGTGATCCTGCCAAGTCACAGAACCTCTCTGTAAAACGGAAATACCAACTAAAAGGATGCGAGGACCAAATGAGATAAAGTATTTGCAACGTGCTTTGCAAATCTTATAGCTTATGATAGATGGTAGATGAAAGAATTAGCAAATACCTGTAAGACATGACTGATTCAATCGAGAGGCTTGTTAGCCACAAAATCCAAGATCATTTAAGGAGGCCAAGTAGAAACTAAAGAGTTAAGTCCTCACCATTTCAGGAGGACAGGATTCTACAACTGTTACAAACATTTTGGGTTTCTGTACATGGCGCTCTAAGGCAAATCAATTAGGTACCTTTGCCTGGAGTCACTTACCAACCACAGCTCTGTTTGCGGAGGAGATCACTTTCTTAGAGCCTGAAGGTAGCTTTACTCGTGTCTTCTTGGTTTCAGGATTGTGAGAAATCACTGTGGCGTAGTTTCCAGATGCACGGGCAAGCTTACCCCGGTCCCCAGGCTTTTCTTCAAGACAGCACACTATGGTCCCTTCAGGCATAGTGCCAACTGGGAGGACATTGCCAATGTTGAGCTGAGCTAAAGACAAAGAAGCCAATGTTCAATTCAATAAAGCATCCATGTGGCAAAGCATTGTGTTGTGGATAAAAAAAATGTGACAGACTCTGTAACTCAAGGACCTCACAGTCTTAAGGGGGAAAAGATACACAACCGCCTACAATAAATCATTTTCACCTGGGAGTCAAGGAATACTTCCCTGGAGAAGGTCATCAGCAAAAAGACTATTCAGTTCTAATTCAGGACCCTTTAGAATCTCAAAGATCTAACCTGAAACTAAGATTAAGAGTAGGGCCTTCTCAAGGAATGCTTGCTAAGAGCAGTTCAGATTTAAAGCGTAGCTTGAAATACCTTGTTAAGGAATTCTACATTAACATATGAAATCTGTACAATCAGGTAACCACAGCTTAGCTTCCTTTTAGACATAAAGGATTAAGGAAGGACCTTAGCTATCTCAGTAGCTAGTGAGCACCCCATTATTGGGGTGTTTCAACAATTCAAGACAACTACCAGTAAGGAACGCTGTGGATACTGCATATATATTCCAACTAGGTGATACACTGGATTACACAAGATTCTTTAAAATTTCTCCACATTTCTTCAAAGCTCATCTTTTAGGATAAATCAAAAGGAAAACTTTCTGTCAGCAGCACAAATCTGTAAAAGAGGCAGAGAGGCAGCAACGTGTAGTAGGTAGGTAGTGCTAGATTCAGCAGTGTTCAAAGCCTACCTTCAACAAGTAATATGTGAACAGATAAGCCATCATTACCTTCTGTTAAATGGACATAAGACTAACCCTGTGAATCACATTCTAGTGAGATGACTGTGAAGCTCAAATGAACATGTGAAAGTAATATATGTCAGTTATTGTTTAAAAAACAAAACCACAACTTACCTTTCTTACCACAGTACACAAACTGGCCGGTATGGATACCTTCAGCAGCAATGAACAACTCTGTCCTCTTTTTAAATCGGTAAGGATCCCGGAAAGCTACTTTTGCAAGAGGAGCCCCTCGGCCTGGATCATGGATTATGTCCTGAAGGAAAATAAGAATTTACTAAATACTGCCAATTGAAATCATCTATTAGCAATTAGGACTCCCACTGGCAGTGCTTATAAGTTAACTGTTCACATTTGAAAGGTGTTATGGTTTATGGAAAAAACACACTACATCTGTGTTAAGTCAGCTGGGAGAAAAGCAAAACAAGTCACTGCCAATGAGAAGGGTATATTCTACAAGGGAAGATAACACATGCAAAGAGGAGATGGCACAACATGAGTTAAAGCAGATAGGACCTTAATTGGATCCAAAAGTGTACAAATTTAGTGAAGAAAAATTATTACTGTAAGATAAGTGAATTGAAATTCCCTCTTGGAATTCTTGGCCTTTTCCAATCCTAACACTTCTTTTCTCTCAATCTATCATACAGAAGCTATTAGTATAAATAACACTCCAATTGTTCCCCGCTGGAAGCCCATTACTTTTACTGGCTGTCCCTTGCTTGGAATGCTCTTCCTCAGGCCTCAGTTTTCTTCAAAGACTCAATTCAAATTCCAGCTTCTTGCAAAAAGGGTTTTCACAGCCCAACCCTGCCCCCAAATGCTAGTGCATTATTCTAAATTACCTACCAATTAACGTATATAATTGTTTACACATACATTTGCCCATCAGAATTTTAGATATTATCCCCGTCTACTGAAGTTGAGAGAGAAACTGGACATGGGAATAGAGAACTTAACTGTTGTCCTTCTCTGGGGGTCTTTTGACTGGGACCTGAGAACTCCAAAGTGGTATCCAATCTCCATCCCTCAAACTACATGGAAGCCCCGGCCCCAGCCTCACCTTTACGATACCCTTAATGTAGCCATGCCTCTCGGCGAAGTCGACCGCCCGGAGCTTGGCGGCCCCTTTCCTGTGCTTCACGTGAGCGCGGAAGACGGAGCCCGCACCCTTCCTCTGACCACGGATCACTCGGCCCATCCTACGCGGTCTGGGAAGGTAGGGAGAAAAGGCAGTGAGTAAACGGAGCCCACGCGTGGTCTCCCCCAGGGGCCCCGGGGCCGGACGCATGGGGCCAGGCACCGCAGCCTCGCACGCCCGCCTCGGCTACTCCACGGAGACGCCGCCATGTTATTCCAGCGAAGGGAGGGGTGGAGGACGCCGGGTCCGGCTCAGCGCCGTCAGCTCCTTGGGCCCGGGGAAGCGGCACCCCAAAGAAGGTTAGAAACAGGGAGCCCCCGCAACTGCGGGGCCGTTGCTCAAGGGCGGATGGCGCTCGGAAGGCCCCGATTGGGCACGGATGGCCGAAGGCCACAGAGGGACACAGGAGCAGATCTTACCTGGCTCCGGACTTGCTAGAAAGAGGAAGTTGGCCGCCAAACAGCGCTATATCTTCCGGGGCGAGGTAACCCACCGGAAAAGGGCGCAGTGGTCGAATCACAGGATGTAGGTTTTAGGAGTGTTGCATCATGGGACACGTAGTCCTTTCGCACCGCTCAGAGTCCCTTCACCGTGCACCTTGGGAAATGTAGTCCACGAAGGTCCTCCTCTCCCCTCTCCGCCTCTGGGCATTCCGGAGCTGGGCTTCAGCTCTCTCATGGAGGAGTTAGGCACCCTCCCTCCCACACCACTCCCAACCCTCAACCAGAGGGCGCGTGCGCACATCCTGCTGCCCGTAGTGGGGCGACTGCCCGGCTCTAGGCGGTTGCTAGGACCTTTGCTGCCCCTCCTGGCAGGTCTGTCGTGGTCGCGGGCTTTTGTCCCTAAGGGGTCTGTTAGAGCCCGGGGGCGGTGTCGGGAGGGACGTGTGTCCGGGACTGGGTTCCATCCAGCTGCCTCAGAGGTGAACAGAACCCCAGCGTGGCTGCCCGTTTCAGTTCCAAAGCCTTTGCCCCGTGGGGGTACCGGGACTACCGAGCTGCCTGTTTGGTCCTCTGCTCCGCCCAGAGCAGCCCTGTGCTCCGATTGGGCGGTTCCCCGGGGGCGGGAGGACGGGGCGGTGCACTGGGTCTGGGTCAGGGGCAAGGCTAGTGCTTGTGCAGTGACAGGCCCCCGGTCCCATTCTTTCCACCCCCGGCGAGGGTGAGTCCGGAAGAGCCAGTGGGCGGGGTTGTCCGTGCCTCTCTCTTCCCTCCTGGGCTCTAGGAGGGGGCGTGGTGGCTTGGGCTAGTCTGCTGGGGGCCCAGGGGCTGGA
The DNA here is from genome assembly GCF_011100635.1 of Trichosurus vulpecula. NCBI lineage: Eukaryota > Metazoa > Chordata > Mammalia > Diprotodontia > Phalangeridae > Trichosurus > Trichosurus vulpecula. The sequence continues at coordinate 78,806,649 of NC_050573.1, forward strand.
TCTGTGCGGGACTAGAGCAGGACCTTGCGTTCTGGTGGAAACACTGCTTGTTTAGAGTTTGCGATCCAAGCAAACGAATCCATACAAGGATCAGGTGAAGAGATTTCGGCAGTTAACCCGAGGACGAGGGATATTAAGAGTTATGCCTAAACTTAATGTGGTATCTACTCCAGTCCTCCCTCACCATCATGGATGCCCTCTTTTGGACATGCCCCTAGGTTGTCTATGTCTTTCTTAAAATGTGTGACTAAAACTGAATACATTACCCTCGACGCGGCCTGATCGGAACAAAGTATGGTGAAACTGTACATTCTGGATCCCTTAATTGAACATAGGGTAGCATAAACTTTGGGGGCTTCGGGTGCCATACTGACTCAAGATTGCTGTCTGCTGAAACCGCTAGACTTTTTCATGGGAACTCTTGGATGAATCACTTCTCACTGCCCTAATCCTAAACTTGAGACGTTTATTTAAAAGCAAACAAACAAAAAACTTAAGTATAGAATGTTGCATTTGACCCTATGAAATGTCCTCTTTCTGGCTTGTTGATTTATTTGGATCCGGATCCTATATTAGCATCTTAATTATCTTTCCAAGTTTGGGGTCATCCCCCAACTTGTTAATTGTGCCACCTTGTATATACCGCCATCCAAGTCATTGATAAAAATGTTAAAATAGAAATATTTAAAAATATAAACATAAAAAAAAATAAAGCACAGCACCAAGGACAGATCCCAGAGGCACTAGAGACTTCCTTCCAGGTTGACATTGAGCCTCATTCAACTCATGCCAAATCCTTACTGCACTATCATTTATCCTGTGTCTCTCCAACTAGTCTACTCAGATAGTATGAGAGACATAGTATTCTTAACAAAACATTTGACAATGTCTTTAGCATTTTTCTCACTTACTGATCTAGTTACATTGCTGGAAGAGGAAATGAGATTTATCTGGGATGAACAGTTAATGGAGCCAAACTGGCTTTTAGTGATTGTGGCTTCTCTTACTAAATGTTCACAAACCATACCTTTAATATTGTGTTCTAAATTTTTCCAGGAATAGAAGTCAGGTTCACTGATTTGTAGTTTGTGGGTGTTATTATGGTTTCTTTTTTGAAAATTGGGACAGCATTTGGCTTTCTTCAGTTCTTGTAGCACATTTTCCATTCTATGTAATCTTTTAGAGGTCACTGACCATGGCCCAGCACAACCATCTTCTAATTCTTTTAGTACTTTAGGATATGCTTCATCTTGGCTTGGTGACTGGAAATCATCAAAAGCAGCTTTTTGCTGTTTGGCTGTCTCCTCATTTATATTGCATCTCAACTCCTACATAGACCAGATGTTCCTAACCATTTTTGTGTCATGAACCCCTTTGTGAGTGTGATGATGCCTATAGACTCCTCAGAATAATGTTTCATAATTTAAGAAAATGCTAAATTTAGTTAGAGGTTAATAAAAATAAATATGTAATTTTTTCCCATTCAAGTTCATGAACCTTTCCTCTTCCCCCCAAATCTAGCTATAGATCCATGAACCCCAAGTTAAGAACTACAATCTAAACCAAAGATTATTTTTCTTGACAGAGAAATCAGAAGCGAATTCACTCCATCCATCCTGTGCAGTGGCTCGGTTCCTTTTTTAATCTTGTTTTTTCCTCTGAATATAGTTTTTTGAAAAAACCTACCCAAATCCACATTCAGTTTAATTTCACAGGCACATATTGTACCCCTGCTATATGCTAGGTGCTGAGGATACAGAAGCCCAAATGAAATAGTCCTAATCTCAACTAACTTATATTCCAGTGGGGGGATATGATAGATGTATTTGAAGGCTTAATCAAGAAGCAGTTATTCCAGAATAAGCTTTTTTCCTTCTATTAAATGACTAGCTCAAAGGTATCTAGGTAGTATAATGGATAGAGCATTGGCTTTAGAGTCAGGAAAACTTGAATTTAAATCCTACCTCAGATCCTTATTAGTTGAGTAACCTTGGGTAAATCTCTTTTTTTTAATAATTAAGATTTTTTTATTTTTAGTTTACAACATTCAGTTCCACATAACTTTGAGTTCCATATTTTCTTTCCCTCCCTCCCCCCCTCCCAAGACAGCATGGAATCTGATATATCTTCTACATATAACTTCACATTGAACTTATTATTGGGCAAATCTCTTAACCTTGCTCAGGCTCATTATCCTCATCCATATATTATAGATATAATTGATCTAGATTTTAAATAAAACATTTCATTAAATCCTTTAAGCTATTCTTGTGGTAAAGATGAAGGGATATAGGCTAGGTGATAATGCAATTAGATAGGTTCAGAATTGGTCAAATGACTGCCCATGGAGTAGTCATGATTGTCAAGTTGGAAGGAGGTCTCCAGTGGAGCCTCAGGGCTGCTTGGACCTTTGCTCTTTAACATATTTGTCAGGAACTTGGATAAAGGCACAGATAGCATGCTTATTAAATTTACAGTTGGCAGAGAGCCAGGAGGGATAGAAAATGTATTGGATGGTAGTCAGAATCTCAAAAGATAGTGATAGACTTGAATATTGAATCAAATCTAACAAGATGAAATTTAACAGGGATGATAAATAAAGTCTTATACTTGGGTTTAAAAAAAACCCATAAAAGATAGTGGAAGTATGATTGTGGAACAATTTGTCTGAAAAACACCTGGGGGTTTTAGTGGACTGTAAGTTCATCAGTAAGAGTGATAGAGTTCAACCAAAAAGGATGATGTGATATTAGGCAATATTAAAGAAAACAGTGTCCAGGACTAGAAAGACGACAACTTCACTATATTCTCCCCTGGCTGGACCACATCCAAAGTGTAACATTCAGTTCTTCTTGCCACATTTTAGGAAGGAAGTTGGTAATCTACAAAATGTTGAGAGGTGGGCAGGATGGTGAAGGGCTTCGAATGTATACTATATGAAGATTAGTTGAAGACAATGAAATTTAATACCTGTCCTCAGTTATGTGAAAGGCTATTGTGTGGAGGAGGAATTAGATTTTATTCTCTTTGGCTTCAGAGGGCAGAGCCAGAAAGAATAAGCAGAACTTGCAAAGAAACTAAATTAGGCTTGATATAAAAAAAATCAAAACTTCGTACCAATTAGAGCTATGTCAAGGGAGAATGGGCTACCTCTGGAGGTGGTGGGCTCCCCTACTCTCCACTTTTCAGGCAAAGGCTGGACGACCACATGGGTATTTATAGAAAGGATTCTTTTTAAAATATGGATTGGATTAGCTCAGAAATGTCAGTCCTGTAGCCCATGGGCCACATAGTGCCCACCACACTTGTGAGTACAGCCAAGCAGATTAAAATGTAATTGGGAAATATTTAACAAAATAAATTAAAAAGGTAAGATTACATTTTGAAACTAAGTCAATATGTGGCCTGAGGGGATCCTTATGTATAGTTTAGTGACCCCTGTTTCTATTTAAGTTTGATACCACTGGGCTAGAAGGTCACAGAGATCACTTTTACCTCTGAAATTGAGGGATGCTTTGAAGTATACTTCAAGGAAAGTTGAGGAGGCAGAAAGAGCTAATAGCTATCGTGATTAGGGAAGACTTCATGGAAGATGTGGCACCTGAGTTGAACCTTGAAGGAAGGTAGGGTTTCTGAGAGGTGGAGACGAGGGAAGAGTGCATTACTGGAATGGCTTACGTGAGGGCACAGAGGTGGAAAATGGAATATTGAGACCAGGGAATGACCAGTGCTCCAGTTTGGGTGGATTCTAGACTTTCTTTTGTGTTTTATTTTTGTATGTCCAAAGCCTAGCAGAGCACTTTGTACACAGTAAATGCTTAATTGATGCCTATTGAATAGAATGTAGAATCAGTTAAGAGGAATAGCATAAACTAGGTCTGTAAAGGGAGGTAGGAGCTGGATTGTGGAAGTCCTTACATTCCAAGCCAAGAAGCTTGTATTTTACCCACTAGGTAATAACAGAGCTATGGGAAGTTTTTGAGCATAGGATCTATGTGATGAGATCTCTGCCTTCACAAAATTATTTTGGCAGCTATGTTGAGGGTGGTTTGGAGAAAAGAATATTGAGTTTGGAGTCAATTAGACCTGGGTTTAAATTCTACCATTAATCATACTTTATGATTAATGATGGTGGCAGATGGGTGGCGTAGTGGGTAGCGTGCAGGATGAGGAGTCAGAAAGACCCATGTTCAAATCCTGCCTCAGATACTCACTGTCTGTGTGACCATGAACAAATTACTGAGCATCTCTCAGCCACAGTTTCCTCATATGTAAAATGGGGATAATAATAATACCTACCTCACAGAGTTGTTGTGAGGATCAAATGAGATCATATCTGTAGAGCTTTGTAAACCCTATGGCAGAGTCTTGAGAGGATGTGGATGAAAGTTATACAAGATGAGCAGGCATGGATGGGTTCCATAATCTCCATCACTGGAGACAACAACCAAATCAACGAGAAACAGATCTACTGAGTATTTTGTATATGGTATGTATGTATGTGTGTGTTGTTTCTTTCAATATAAGGTAAGCTCTTTGGGATTTCCTGAGGTGGTGCCCCAGCTATTGTCACTTGAACACCAGTCCCAAGGATGGGATACAGGGGGCTCTCTTGGCCATTCCTCTGGACCTCCCCCTGCCTGCATGCTGACCATGGCTGAAGCATGGGATGGTGAGCTCCACTGGGTCCTTCTTGAAGCCGTTACCCACTCCCCATCCCAGGATGAAACCCACTTCCTATCTCCTGATGATGCCACTGAGCCAGCCATGACCCCAGCGCTAGCACCAAAAAGCTATGAAGGATGCTCCAGCTTCAGTTCCTGTCTTGACAGGATGTCATATGCCATATGTGCAAGTGATTGTTTAGAACGTACTGACAATTCATCTCCAGTGAATCCTCCAGCTAAACCTTCTCCCCTGGAGTCCCATCCACCACAGCTGTCATCCCAGTTTTCCCCTTAGGGGTGCCAAACACCACTCCAAGTCCCAAGCCTTCTGCGTGAAAATCTCCTTGGGAAGCAACTAGTTTGATTGAAGACGTTGTTCTTGATCTATGTGTGCAGACTGTATGTAGTTTGCCTTCTCTAGAAATTCTGCAAGTCCAAAGAATGAATGTCCGTAAGACATGACATTAGAACATGAACTAGTAGCTAATTTGTTTATGTCATTTATTAAAACCAAAATATTATCGTTTGAGTTGTCCCACTTGGAAGATTGCTTCCAAGAAGATTCTTTAAATCTTCAAGGGATACAGATTGGATATTCTGGAGCATCTTTCTTAAAGGAAAAGTAGTTCAATGACTTTTACTCAGTAGGAATAATTGCAATATTTTACATGACTTTATGGCAAGTAGCTTTTATTTTACATGGCTACTGTTTGGGGGATTTTTTTCTCTTACCATGACACACCAAATGTAGTTGTTTTTTTATTTGTTTTGTTTTTTGGTAATCAGTAGACTCATTATCCTGAGCTGACAATTTCATAACTGTTCTGACAGTTTAGATTTAGTCATTTTGGATTCCAAAGGCTTCATCGTCTCATTCTCACTCAAGATGTAAATTCATAGGCTGAATTGTGAAAAGAATGTGCCAAATGACCAATTGGTGAATTTTTGACTGTTGGTCCAAAAGTAAAGTAAAATTCTCCATATCTCTAACACAGAATTTAGTGCTTGGCAAACCTGTATATTTTTCTTCTTCATTAGAAATAGGATTTCAAAGAAGAAGTTACAGTCTAGATTTAATGCAAAGGATGCAAACCATAAATATGTAGCAGATTATTGGTCTTTAAAAGCACTTTAATATTGAGAAAATAACAGTCTTAATGACAAGATAGATTATACTTCAAATGTTTGTGCGATTTGGTATTTCTCATTCCTGAAAAAGCAGTCATATTCAAAATTTTCACCTATTATTTATTATAGGTGAAAAATTTTGTTTTTATTATTTTTATTATTTAAGATTTTATTTTGAAAGGTATAGGATAATTTTAGGGGAAATGTTAGGCATACTTTGCTTTGCATTTATTTTCTAAAAGATATTTTTGTGTAGCTTCAGTAGTTCTTAGGTATTCCAATTAAGCTCAATAGATCAGATATGATCAGCTCTGGTGCATGTGTATAATCAATTTACCAATACTTACACTTGTATTTCTCAATACATGCAGTCAAACTTTATTAATTAAAGCATGCAAACAATACCCTCCTCTAAGGACAAACCAACATTCTGTGTCTTAGAGGTTTTTATACCAATTATGACAAGGTTCCTTCTCACACAGCCAGAGGCTAGGTGTCATCCTTTGAGGTAGTCATTCAGCAAGTCCAGGTTAATTAGCAATGTCCTGAATCCAACACAGGCTGTTGGAATCTCAAGTGGGGGAGGTGTAGGAGTCAGCTCTAGAAACAGACAAATGGCTGGGGTTTGGGGATGTGATGGGGTAAGGGGGTTATACTTTTAGTTATGGGTGTTCCTAAGTTGTTTGTTACATAATTTGATTGGTAGTTTACTTCAAAATTATTGATGGGGCTGTTTATATTGTTTTTATATTGGTGGCATGTCTTATCAGAGAGTTCATGTGTTTTTTAGTTGTTTAAGAATACACATATGTTGTTTACTATATCACACAACACAGGTGCTTATCTTATTACTGAAAAACAGCTTACCCAGAACAGCTCCATCACAAAATAGAGGCTTAAAACAAGATGGAATCAGTTATGCTAAGTGGACACAATTATTCTTATCATCTTATTAAGGGTACTAAAACTTATTCTCACCACTCCTTTCAGATGACAGTTTTCATGTTGGAGCAGATTCCTCTAGGTATTAGAATTGTTTTATGGTAATTGTCCTTAAGATTTTTTTTAATTCCTCTATCTATAATAAGGGTATATATGCTTTGATTACGTCTTTTATCAAATACTAATTTTTCTTTTCTCACAACAAATTGTGCTTTTTAATAAGAGGTTTTCTCAGAATCTTTTCTAAATTAAAGTGGATTTAGCCAAGAAGAAGCTTAAAATAGGTTTGTTTGTTTGATTTTTCTATTTCATTCTTATGCTTTTCTTTTGGTCCTTGGTGACTGGTTTCCAACATCTGGTCCTTGAGATTTGTAGCAGCAGATTCTATTACATTGATTTGTCAGGGGAGGAGGATGAGTTAACTAAAATTGCTCCTTTTAATTGAATTATACTAAAAGTTTCTAAGAATGGCGGGGGCGGGGGGAAGAATGTTAGCTCTTTGAGGGCAAGGGATTATTTCATTTTTTCTCTATCACAGTGCTTGACACACAGTAGGCATTTAATAAATGTTTGTTGATTTATTGACTGTAGATAGATCATTATCGTTTTTTCCTGTTAAACCTCTCCCTCTTCCAAATTTCCCTGTTTCTGTTGAGTACTCCACTATGTTCCCAGTCACCCAGATTCCCAACCTTAGAGCCATCTTTGACTTTTTCTTTTATAGCTTCCAATATAGGCAACCATTTGCCAAGTTCAATCTATTCAATCTTCCTGACATCTCTTGCAAATTTCCCTCGTAGCCACCACCCTAGTTAAGGCTCTTATTATCTCTCACCTGGATTATTGTAATAGCCCATAGTTGGTTTCCTCACTTCTTTTTTTAATTTATTTTTTATTTTTAGTTTACAACACTCAGTTCTACAAGTTTTTGAGTTCCAAATTTTCTCTCCCTCCCTCTCCTCCCCTCTCCCCCACCAAGATGGCATGTAATCCAACATATACCTTCATACATATGTAATCTACACATACCTTCACATTAAAGTTATTTACATAATAGTCAAGTTGTAAAGAAGAATCATAACCAGTGGAATGAATCCTGAGAAAGGAGAAATGAAACCAAAAAAGAAGGAAAAAAAAGAGAGCAAATAGTCTGCCTCAATCTGCATTCAGACTCCATAATTCTTTCTCTGGATGTGCGTAGCTTTTTCCATCATGAGTCTTTTGGAGCTGTGTTTGAACCTTGCATTGATGAGAAGAGCCAAATCTATCAAAGTTAGTCCTTACAGATAGGTTTCCTCACTTCTACCATCTCCCCTCTTCTATATAGCTGCTAAAATATCTTTCTCAGGCACACCTCTGGCTATGCCATTTCCTTCCCTGAAAGCCTACTAGAAAGTTTCCTATTACTTCTACGATAAAACACAAATTATTCAGCCTGGTAGAATCTGGTGCTGACCTACTTTTCCAGTCACGTTTCAAATTACTTAACCTTCAGACACACTGAACAGTAGCTGTTCCCTGAAATCAAGCACTTGCACAAGCCATTTCCCGAACCAGGCAAACACTCCTTCCTCACCTTAGCTTTTAAGACTCTTTGTCAGTCTTCAAGGATAAACTCAGACTTCATGTCCTTCCCCAGTTGTTAATGCTTTCTTTCTCTTCAAATCGCCTTGTATTCACACACACACACACACACACACACACACACACATCCACATCATATTTCCTAGAACCAGTGGTGTGTTACAGCCAGCTAATTTCCACCTTGGAAATTAGCAAATGCTAGAAATCAAGGCTTGATTTATTGTTTTGTGGATTGTTCAGACTTAAGAAAGTGATGGAGAAAATGTTAACAATTCAGATTAAATTTAAAGTCCTATGTACTTTTTTTTTTTTTGCAGAGCTGGTTGTTAAGCATTTAACCAGCATATCCCTGCCAGGAACTGCACTGATTTTTGTGTAGGGACAGTGTGGTTATAGAGTGGATGCGATATTAGATTTGTACTCAGGAAGAACTTGCTTCTGTTCCTTTTTACCTGTGGGGCTATGAGCACATCAGTTTCCCTCTCTGTGCCCAGTTTCTTCATCCGTAAAATGGGGCTGATATTAGCTGTGCTACACACTCCATGGGGTTGTTGTAAGGCTTAAAGGGAATATTTCATGTAAAGTACTTTTCAAACCTCAAAGCAATCAATCAACAAGTATTTATTAAATCCTTACTATGTGCCATGCACAGCTATATGCTAAGGATACAGAGAAGAACAAAAATGGACCCTGTCTTTAAGGGTCATAGGCATTAATGTAAATAAAATGGGGGAGGCTGCTGGTAAATAAATAATTATTTACAAGATACATATAAAGTAGAAAGAAGTTTACTTTAGAGGGGGAAGGTTCAAGCAGCTCAGGAACAGGATGATTTCCTGCAGAAAGTGGCATTTGAGTTGAGTCATGAAAGACACCAGGATGTTGAGGCAGAAGTGAGGAGGGAGGGCTTGTTAGGCAATGGGAATAGCCAGTGCAAAAACACAGAGATGGGAGATGGAGCACTGCTTAAATGTCAATTATTATCTTCCTTTGTTTCATCAGTATTTAAAACCGTGTCTTGCATGTAGGAGGTCCTTAATATATGCTCGTTGTGCCAGAACAGGATTGTAATTTGAGGGTTTGGTAGAGCGTGGCTTCCTGGAGGTGGTGAGTCTCAGATACAGCCTCATGGTGCCTTGTACAGTTGGCAGCACATGCCTGTGTCCTCATGGACACACTCAATATTTGAAGTGCCTTGACCTTGGCAGGGGTCCAGGGGAGAGCTAGGGAATGCCACGCTAGTAGGGAGCCAGAGGGCAACACTCATTTCCCTCCCATTTCTTTTTCTTCCCCAGATCTACCTTCCTTCTAAGTTTCTGCTTAACCCCAGTAAGGGTAGCCTGGGAGACCAAGGGATGGCCACCAAGCTCTTGCCAACTGGGCCTCAGGTGAGCTGTCCAGAATTTCTGAGACCCTCATTGCTATAGTTTTCCATGATCTTTGTCCTTTTCCTTTGCCTATGCCTCTCTGCATAGGAAATCCCCTTTCTCCCAAAGAGACTCGAATCCCAGTTCCCTTCCCTGAGGGCAAAGGCTTCGACATATATGTATTCCCAACGTGAAGAAAGAGGTTGGCTCTTCTCCATAACCTCCACCCACTCTTTGCAATGATTTTATGATTTGCAGACTCCTTCTCTTTCCCCACCCCAAGAACTGTATCTGAGATTGCAGTAGGATTGTCGTTTTCAGGCATTGGTGACTTTCGAGGATGTGGCTGTGTACCTCACCCAAGAAGAGTGGGGCCATCTGGGCCCTGCGCAGAGGGGCCTCTACAGGGACGTGATGCTGGAGAATTATGGCAATGTGGTCTCACTAGGTAAGACCTCTCTCAGGACTCAGATCTGAGACTCTTGGCTCTATCGTTTGTGAATAACTGTGGGGTTTGAAAGGTTCCAGTGAACTACTTTTAGAGTCAGGGCTTAGTTTTCTTGTAAAAAAATTGTAAACAATAATGAAAATCATGGCAGCTACTTCATAAGGTTGCTGGGATCAATGGAAAAGAATCAAATTCAATTCGTAATGGATTCTGCTTCAGTAAGTGTTTATGGAGCTGCTGTATGCAGAGCTCTGTGCTTGGCTCTGGAGGACATACAGTTTAGATGAGACAATCTCTGTCTTCTGGAGTGCACAGTCTAGTAAAGGGCTATTACGCACATAAATAAATGAACACTCATTGAGCAAACTTACCGTTATACAAATCTACTGCTCTTTGAGGTAGAGCTTCCTTAGTGAATGACACTGAGGCTGGGTTCCTTCTAGATTCTCAGATATTTGGGAAGTAATAGAGGAACAGGAGGTAGAATGTAAGCTCGAGGTCAGGGGCTGTTTCTTTTTTTGGCTTTATGTTACCAGCTTCTAGTATTGTACCTGTACATAATAGGAATGGGTGATTAATAAATGCTTATTGAGTTGAATTATAATGAAATCATAAAAGTACTTTGCAAATGCAAACTTAAAGCCTATGTAAATGTCAGCTGCTGCTGCTGCTGCTACTACTACCACTACTACCATGACTACTATAACTATTACTATTCCTAATCCTGCCTGGGTTTGGTGATAGGACATCTCTGCCTTTTTATTCCCAGGAAACAGGTGTGTCTATGCAGAAGTGAAAATAGGCAACTTTTTGGAGCTCTTACTGAATCTACATTTTTATTTTCCTATGAGCAGTGTATATAGCAGCAGCCCAGCTTTAGTAACCCAGGCTCTAGATTTTTTCTTAGTGGTAGGTTTCCAGACCTTTCTATGCCCATATCATCAACCCTTTTGAATCCCCATCACCCCTCTAAGGAATATAAAACTATTTCAGAGAATGCATACATCTTCCTATCATGGCTTTCATGGATAGTGTTCCCCTGTCTGGCCATCCCCTGCAGATTCAGCAGCATGTACAGAGCTGAGGGAAATTCTTTGTACGCAGAACAAATCTAATTTTCTTCTTCATGAATAGGATTTCCGGTCTCCAAACCTGATGTGATCTTACAGCTAGAACAAAGAGGAGAACCATGGTTCCTGGACATGCAGGAAGCTGAAGGTAGAGAGATCTTAAGAGGTAAGTAAGAATCCTTGTTTCTCTGTCATTAGACATAGGATTATTTCCTTTGTACTTCATTAAAAAGGACTCTAAAATTCCCTTCTGAGCAATTCAGTAAACATTTATTAAGTGCCTACTATGTGCCAGGCTCTGTGCTAAGTGCTGGGGATATAAAAAGAGGCAAAAGACAATCAGTGCCCTCAAGGAGCTTACAATCTAATGGGGGAAGTTAGGGACATAACATGCAAACAAATATGTTACGGGTTGAGTTAGAGCTGAGCCCTGTCCTCCTCGGACCTCCAGGCCCAGGGGCCTGCTGAGATTAACTCAGGGCTTTGGGATGTGGGTGGAGCCAGGAGGAGGGGTCTCGCCTTTGTTGCCTCCCTAGAGATTCCAGGTCGGACCTGCCTGACCACGTGGAACTTCCGGCTCTCTGGCAGAGCATGTGGAACTTCCGGCTGCCTGACCACGTGGAGTTTCCAGTCTTTGCCTGGACTGCCTGCCCGCAGGGAGCTTTGGGTAGTGCGGGAAGAGAAGGGGAGGAGAGTAGGCGGAGTCAGGGCGGTCCTAGGACCCAGGTGTATTAGCTTTACCTGTCTTTCACCCATGTAACCAAAGAGTGTACCTACGTCACTAAAGGTATAAATGTGCTGCTTGCTGAAATAATAAACGGAGTCATTCACCATCTTGTTCGGCTCCCGCCCCGTACATTGTCCGCGAGATCAGGCCCTTTGCTTAGGCAGAGGCCTGGGGCTTGGGGGGAACCCCGAGCGTAGTCACGAGGCGGAAGCCCGTGACACAAATATATCCTAAGCAAGCTCTATACAGGATAAACAGGAAATAATTAACAATGGGACAGCACTGGAATTGAGGGATTGGGGAATGCTTCCTTTAGGAGGGGGGATTTTAATGGAACTTAAAGGAAACCAGGCATTCAGTAATGGAGGTAGGAGGGAAAGTAATCTAGGCATGGAGTACAGCCAGAGAGCCAAGAGATGGAGTGTCTTGTTTATAGAACAACAGGAGACTGGTATCACTGGATCAAAGAGTAGGTGTCAGGGCATAAGATGTAAGAAGACTGGAAAAGTAGGAGAGGGTTATGTTATGAAGGGCTTTGAATGCCAGATAGAACTTTTTGTATTTGCTCCTCGAGAAAATAGGGAGCCATTAGAATTTTTTGAGTGGGGTGGGTGGGAGAGTGTGACACGATCAAAGAATTTTTATCTGACTTACTTTTCCCATTGAAGGTTTGTATACATTAGGAAAATTATCCTTACCTTCTTTCTCTGTAATATCATCCTCATCATCCTCTAATCAGCTTTCATTTGGTTCTCTTCTCTCTAGGTCACAGTGGTTTTTGTAGCATTCCTGTGTTGTTTATGGTAATACAAGTATTTTTGTCTCTGTTTTTCATTTTTTTTCAACTTTTCACTTGCCAGAATGTGAATTTAATTTTTATGATAACTTTTGCCTAATGTAAGTGTTCTTAATCCATTAGAACACTTTTTTAATACCAAAAAGTTTTGTGGATCCCCTCTCTCTATAATACTAGTTATTAGTTTCATTGACTGAGAAGGTACATAACTGGCAATGGACCCTTGGCAATAACTTCAGTTCCCCAGAGTTTCCTCCTCTATAGGTTGTGTACCACTCACTGTCCTAGTTGTCAACCCTCAGTTCTTCTTGCATTAGCTTTTTTCTGGTCTTCATGCTTGGTTTAATTTTTACTTTATTTTACCCTTTTTGTGGTTTCAAGATTTAAGTTATTCCAAAAAATAATAATAGTGATGATAATAGCACTATCTTGAATTTATGTAGTTATCTAAGGTTTACGAAGTGCTATCTTCACAATAACTTTATTAGGTTAGTAGTGTATTAACCCCATTTCACAGAGGAGGAAACTGAAGCTCAGATAGGTGAAGTGATTTGTCCAGGGTCATGTAGCTAGCAAATGTTCGAGTCAACATATGAACTCAGGTCCTAGCATATAGTCCTGCACTTTTCCAGTACACCTGGTAGCCTCTTCAAGCTAATGCTTTTGTTATTCAGAAACCATACATGTTTATCCCAGTCTGATGATATGCTTTGCCAAATTATAGCTAATCTAACAGGCCCAGTTTTTCCATGTGTCTACTTTGATTTAATATTTACTGTTCATTCTCATTTATTTGGTCATATTGTCTTTAACTGCTTTTTTCCCCCTTGTTATTTAGTATTAAATTTATACTCACACCTATTAGCATTTTTACTTTATTATTGAATACTGTCAGCAAGGTATCTGAAAGCTCAGGAAAAAAACTGGGAAAATTGGGGGAGATGAAAACCTTCAGGATTATTTCAAGACACTTTTGTCTTAAAATCCTTCTCCTTCACATGCCTCACCTCCATGGCAATTTTAAGAAAAGTGGAAGAAAGTTTTCTTTTCCATGCTTTTCTGGTCTTCCACATCTTGAGTTTTTATTGGCTAATAGGTGTCCAATTCAGCTATATTTTTAAAGCTCCTATTTTTATATTCATTCCTTATTTTCTTCTCTAGTCCACTTAATTTACTCTGTATTACTCTGAAGAGGGTGAGCATTGTATCATTACAGACCTAATGCTACTCAATACTCATCCTTCCCTATTATGTATAGCCTTTTAGTATTTCATTTTAAAAGTGTTTTTATTCAGTATCTGGTAGTTAGCATATGCAAGTGTTGAGGGGGAGAAACCCAGGGATTCAGGAATCAAACTGCTTTTACCTATCCTTAGGGACTCTAACTGCTTAGCAAGGGATCCTGAGGGTGGAGCACCTTTACAGACTCTAAGTGCTTAAGGTCTCCCAAGTACTGGAGAGAGTCAGAGGGTCAGGGCCATCTGAAATGAATTCACGATCTCAAACATTCTTTAAGTCAAGGTGGCAAAAATTTATTATGCTTTACAGTGGTCAAGAGTTCTTAGGGAACCTGCAACCTTACATGAGTGCAGAAAAGTTTTTATAAGAGATTTATGGGTGAAAGATGTCAATTAGGTGTTTTTAGGTGGGGTTAGGGAGTGGTTAAGGAATGGTCAGTTTTTTGGGTTTTTTTTTTTTTTTTGCTTTTTGCCAGGGCAGTTGGGGTTAAGTGACTTGCCCAAGGTCACACAGATAGCACGTGTGTCAAGTGTCTGAGACTGTATTTAAACTCAGGTCCTCTTGACTCCAGGGCTGGTGCTCTACTCACTGTGCCACCTAGCTGCCCATGGAATGGTCAATTCTTAGAGGAACACGAACTTTTTGTATCTACTGCGCAGGTATCTTACCCAGAGTTCACTGTGAAATAGCCCAAGGTGGGGGATACCTGGGGGTGTGGTTTTGACCATGAAATGTCACTAAGTCAACTAGCGGTCATGACTGGGAATATCCAGGTTGCTTCCATCAAATGTCTTGTTAGACAAGATGAATGTAAGGGAGTACACATTTGATCTAGGATACATGTCAGGAAGGTCAGTAAGTAGTAAATCCTGTTATGTCCCAGTGCACAGCCAATTAGCAATACACAAGGAGTCCAAACTAATAAATTCTATAGGTGCAGTTGGCCGCAGTATCAGGAGGAGAGATAGGTGTTTTGCTAAGGCATGCTGCCCTTGAACTGGAGAGGAACTGCTAGGGCCAATGCTTTGAAGCTAGGGAGAGATGTGATTTTAGAACTGGGGTCCAAGCACAGGCACCCAAGCAGAGACTAAGGAGAAATGTTAGAATTAAGGTCCAAGCACAAGCACCCCACCACCCCATCACTAGGATATCCAAAGAGGGCTTAAACGGTAAGGATGATTTTCCATGTAGACTTCCTTCACATTTTTTAATCTACTTATGCTACTTGAGATCTCATTTTCCCTATCTCCAGCCAACCTTTTTTCCTCTATTCAACTATAATATTCTTTTTCATCCCTTCCTCCTTATTTGGCTTATTATTCTTTAATTACTTTCCCTCCCCCTCTTTTCTCTATGGAATCTCCTCTTATTCTCTCATTGTGGCTCTTCATCAGTGCCTACCTTCATCATACCTCCTTCCATTTTTTTCTTCCTGCTGCTATCCTTTCTCCCAATTGTGACGCTGTATTGAGATCTGAAAGTGCCATGGTTTTCTAGGGGATCATTCTTTTGAGTTGTTTTGTTTCTGCCCCAGCTGTTTTCCATTTCCTTAATAAAAAGTGACATTTGCTTCCCCCTCCCCACTTCATTATTTCAGATTGTGAAACCAGGACTAAGATCAAGAACTTGTCACCACAACAAGAAATTCCAAAGGGAATGGAATTCCAGTATATGATATTGAAAAGATTCACAGAGAATAGTCTCCAGAAACCTAAGCTGAGAAAACCTTGGGAATCTAAGGGAAAACTAAAGACATATTGGGGAAGACATTCAGTGGGGAAATTGAAGAAACATCTTTACCACGAAAGAGATGTTAGCCCAGTGAAAATGATACACAAGAAAATCCTCACAGGGCAGAGTAGCAAGGAATGTAATAAACTTGGTAGAAGTTTCAGTCTGAACTCAAATCCTATCACACATAAGAGAATTCATATAAGAGAAAACTCCTGTAAATCTAATGTGTATGAGAAAGCAAAGTTTAAGCAGAATTCAGTCCTTATTGAAAATCAGAAAATTTGTTCTGGAGAGAAGCCCTATGAGTGTAATGAATGTGGGAAAAGCTTTGGTGCACATTCATCTTTTCTTCAACATTATAAAATCCATACTGGGGAGAAACCCTATGAGTGTAATGAATGTGGGAAAAGCTTCAGTCAGAGCTCTCACATTATTGATCACCAGAGAATTCACACTGGAGAGAAACCCTATGAATGTAATGAATGTGGGAAAACCTTCAGTCAGAGCTCTAACCTTATTCATCACCAAATAATTCACACTGGAGAAAAACCTTACACTTGTAATGAATGTGGGAAAGCTTTCAGTTACCCATCAGTGCTTATTCAACATCATAAAATTCATACTGGAGAGAAACCATATGTATGTAATGACTGTGGAAAAGCTTTTATCCAGCGCTCTAATCTGATTCAACATCAGAGAAGTCATACCGGAGAGAGACCTTTTGAATGCAATCAATGTGGGAAAGCCTTCAGCGTGCGCTCATCTTTTATTCAACATTGCAAAATTCACACTGGAGAAAAACCCTATGCGTGTAATGAATGTGGGAAAGCCTTCAGTGCACGCTCATCTTTTATTCAACATAGAAAAATTCACACTGGAGAAAAACCCTATGAGTGTAATGAATGTGGGAAAGCTTTTGGTGCACGTTCATCCTTTATTCAACATTGCAAAATTCATACTGGAGAGAAACCCTATGAATGTAATGAATGTGGGAAAGCCTTTGGTGCCCGTTCATCTTTTATTCAACATTGTAAAATTCACACTGGTGAGAAACTCTATGAATGTAGTGAATGTGGGAAAATGTTTAGTGCCCGCTCATCCTTCAATCGACATAAGAGAACACATATTGAAGAGAAGTTCTATGAACAAAATGAACGTGAGAAACCCTATGAGTGTAGTGAATGTGGGAAAACCTTTAGCTCACGATCATCTTTTATTCAGCATTGTAAAATCCACACTGGAGAGAAACCCTTTGAGTGCAATGAATGTGGGAAAACTTTCAGTCAGAGTTCTAACCTTATTGATCATCAGAGAATTCACACTGGAGAGAAGCCTTATGAATGTAATGAATGTGGCAAAGCCTTTAGTCAGCGATCTAGCCTTATTCGACACCATAAAATACACACTGGAGAGAAACATTATGAGTGCCATGAATGTGGGAAAGCCTTCATTCAGAGTTCCAATCTTATTAAACACCAGAGAATTCATACTGGAGAGAAACCCTATGAGTGTAATGACTGTGGCAAAGCTTTTAGTGACCGTTCATCTTTTATTCAGCACCGAAAAATTCATACAGGAGAAAAACCCTTTGAATGTAGTATATGCAGTAAATCCTTTATCTTGAGCTCTAATCTTATTAAACATCAGAGAATTCACACGGGAGAGAAACCTTATGAGTGTAATGAATGTGGGAAAACCTTCCGTGCACGCTCAACTCTTATTCAGCATCAGAGAATTCACACTGGAGAGAAACCCTATGGATGTAATGACTGTGGGAAAGCCTTCAGTCAACACTCAAACCTTATTCAGCATCAGCGGAGTCATACTGGAGATAAGCCATGTGACAAAGCTGTCACTTAATGACTTTTGTTCTGAAAATTCAGCTCTTGAAGAAGTTTGTTCACTCAAAAACTTTTCTGCAAATTTAGTATACTGCCATTCTCTGATGACAGTGGGGCCCTATCTGTGGGCTGAATTCCAAAGTGTATGTGCCTTTCCTGATGCTCAAAGGTGGCTTTATGCTAGAACTCTTACAGATTTAACCATTGATTTTCTCTTTTACCTAAAAAGTATCAAATACATAAAAGTAATATTAAAACTGTTAAACTTAATCAAACACTATAAAGGTGCTATTTTAAAGCAAACTTTAAGATATCATGTATCTATTTATTTTCTAAGTGTTAGTCCTAGTTCTTTTCCCTCTTTTATCCCTGTGTGACCAAACAAGGGCCCAAAATCTTTACTGCTTTTTGTTTAGGGATATTCTCATCCCTAAATCCCAGGATCCTCCTATATGCTCTCATTCTCTGACAGCTATATTTCTTCACATATACTCTTGGACACACATTCTATACCCCATGTTATCTCATTACACCTTGTAGTCCAACTCATAGATGCACATGACTGAGTACGTCCTTTTCCTCTGATTTGAAAGGATCCAAGATTTGATTTGTTTGCAATAGTATGTGTGAGTCAGGCTTTCAAACACATCTTATCGAAGCTTGAAATCAGTTATACAAGGCGCTACCTATCTTTATGATGTTTAATCTCCTTATTGCCTGTAGCTCAGATTGGGCAAAATTTTGTTAAGTCCTATGTGGCTTCTGCACAAGGAAGGTTCACCATTATATCTTCAATTTGAAACTATGTTGATGTTATCCTAATAATCAAAGTTTTTCCCCAAAAGGGACTTTTTTTCCTACTTTTAGTCTCTAGTGCCTGCACAACTACCTCTAGTTTCAGCTTACAACTACACTACTACCTGAGTCATATCCATCACTGTGAATTGGAGTTTCCCTGCCTATGGCCTCTAAGAAATCCTGTCTTCCCCTCTATCTCCTTTCCCTCTAACCTGCAATCTAAGCCCTGTTGTTTGTTGTTGTTTAATCATTTCAGTCATGTCAGATTCTCCATGATCCCACTTGGGGTTTTCTTGGCAAAGATACTAAAGTGGTTTGCCATTTTCTTCTCCAGCTCATTTTACAAATGATGAAACTAAAGGTAATCATGGTTAAGTGACTTGCCCAAGGTCACACAGCTAGTGTCTGAGGCCAGATTTGAACACAGGTCTTCCAGACTCTAGGCCTAGCACTCTATCCACTGAGTTACCAGCTGTCTAGCCTAAGCCCTACCTTTTACTTTAGTATATTCTGTTCTGCCCTCTCTTAAGTGAGCTATCCCTGTGAGGGCCTGACCCATTATAACCTGGTCTGTCATATGAATGCATTCCCTCTCTCTTGAGTAGCCTACTGTCCTTTCAATTTTCATGGGCTTTTTCTGCTTCACTATTTCAATGTTCCTACAAAATCTTGTGACCATTAGATGAATATGGGCTCAGAAAGGAGGTAGGGAGGACTGGAAAGGGCAGGTGAAAATGAACCCATTGTGTTAACTTCTTCAATTTGGAAAATCCTGTTGAAATTTTGGGGTCTAAATGTTGCCCTGTCTCCGAAACAAGTAGTGAGAAGCTTTTAATCAATGAGGGGGAAGGTTAAAGTCAGCATCCTTAGCTTAACAGTCTTCAGGCTGAATCTGAGTCTAATGTGTGTGGTTTAGAGCAAGTTAAGTTGGCCCTTGTTTCCAGTGCTTAGGAATTTTAACAATTGTGGTAGAGATGCTGGAATGAAGGTGGCAGAATAGGGTGAGACACCAGCACTGCAGAAGCAGTGAAGAAGGGTTGAGGGTGCTCCATCTGTTTTCACAGCTGTCATGAAGTGACTGTAAGCGATGGGGCTGGGGGTGGGGAGGGAAGAGGTATTTCTTTCCCAAGACTTTCTTCAACTCTTTCTCTAACATCCTGGATGGGATGTTCATGGGATGGAGGCCCGAGGGATGTTGTAGATAGAGCTAGAAAAAAAAATGATCTTCTGAGTAATGGTTAATAAGGGGTCCCTACCTCCACAAATTGGAAATAAAATCAGACTTGGGAAACTTCTAGAGGTTACTGGGTTTGGAGAAGCTAGCTTCATTTTCATGGACATTTTCTTTGATTTTATTTGTTTTGCTATTAGGTATTGCTTGAGTGGTAACACCAATACACATACAGGATTGCTCTAAATATAGTCAAAGGGGGTAAAATTTAGGAAATCTCCAACATTGACATGTATTTACTAATGGCAAAGGCACGGCTACCATAGAAAAGCTATGGGCACCTGCTGTGTATACCTTGAAATTGCTATTTTGAATGCACTTACTGAATTTTAAAATTCTTTGCATAAAACTAGTATGTTGAATAATTTTAAATGTTTTGGATTTTTAAAATTTTCCCTTCCATATTTTCGAGCCCAGTGAGTCATTCCAAATGCTTTCATTTTCCTCAGTTTCCTTAATTATTGTTATTCTTAGTTTTATTAATGCCTTTTGTTTTTAGATCAGATTCATTTTTGAATATACCCTTCTCTCCCTCTACTACCTAGCAAGCGTTCCCATTGTGACCGAGATTTAAAAAGAAAGAACCAATAAATTGACTATGTCTGACAGTATATGCGACATTCCTTCTTCATAGTTCTGCACCTTTCCAGTGAATGGAGGGAAGTGCATTTTCTTGTCACTTATATGGGGTGAAGCTTGGTCAGCATTTCTAGCTCTGTTTTCTTTGGTTATTCTTTCCCTTTATATTGTTGTAGTCATTGTATATATTGTTTTCCTGTTTTTTCTTACTTTAGTCTGCCTATATTCACATGTCTTAGAATTCTTCATGCCCATTACTTATTATGTTGCAGTAAAATTCTACTTTATTCATGAACCATAAATTTTTAACTATTTACTAGTCAATGGGTCACTACTTTGTTTCCAACTCTTTGCTACATGGGTGCCTTTTAGTTTGCTATGGTGTTTTACAGATTTGTATGGTAAAGCCTCTTTAAAATAATGGGTTTCTCTCAAATAGGTTGGTGCTTTTCAAATATGGTAATTTTATACATATATGGGGCAGCTAGGTGGCTCAGTGGATAGAGCACAGGGCCTGAAGTCAGGAAGACCAGAGTTCAAATCTGGCCTCAGATACTTACTAGCTTTGTCACCTTGGGCAAGTCACTTAACCTTGTTTGCCTTAGTTTTATCATCTGTAAAATGAGCTTGAGAAGGAAATTGCAAACCATTCCAGTAACTTTTCCAAGAAAACCCCAAATGGGGTTGTGAAGAGTTCGATACAACTGAGATAACTGAACAACAAAAATTCTGTAGAATTCTTTTTCATTATACTTCTATTTTTTTTAATTTCAAAGATATATTTGTGGGGTGCATCCTATATTTAGATCAATATTCTAAGAGGATGTTCAAATAATTCACTTTGCAACCAAAGGATTCTCAGTCTTCCTTGTCCTGAGAGGTGGAGCTGTACATGTTATATTTCTAGGAAATCAGTCCTGCCTAGAGGCTGATTCTGAGTGCCTCACTCTTTTTACCCAGCTCCCTTTAAAAATACACTAAGCTAGGGTAAGCAGATCTCAGACACTTGAATATACCAGTAATGACTGTGCTATATATAAAGATACACATAGAGTTTGGTAAAATTCCTTGAGCACTCAGTTGTTCAATTGTAGATTTTTTCAATCATTCTAGTATTTCTGTATGCCCTTACTCCTCCCTCTGGGATAAGGGGCCAAGTCTTAACTGGATGGAAATGTTTTTTTAATGAATGTTTCAGCTGTTAATTAACACAGAGGCTCCTTTCAGGTGTAGTGAAGCTACTCTAAAACCATAATTCCAGCATAGAAAATGTTCTGAAAGAACTAGTAATAATTATCTTTGGTACACATTAAGTAGGAAACCTATCAGGAGTAAGATTCAAAGCTATTATCCAGAACAAATGTCTTTCTTTAGCCTAGTTGGTTACAAACTTTTTCCTTCCACTGGCTGGAGGAAGTATCCAATGTCATCTATAGACAGATAGCAATGTCATGCATTGTCATGCAATGTCATGCAGGGAGAAGGGATATACCAAAGCAGTGAACTCAGAGAAAGGCCAATGGCTTTCTAGTCTTTTTTTTCTCCCTTACATGTTACAAACACTAATGCAAATCCCTCCCCTTGTACCCCCACCCCAGAGTAGTAGTTTGTCTAAAAAAGATCTGGGGATTTTAGCTGACTACAAGTTCAATATGTCAGTAATGTAATATGGCAGCCAAAAGGGCTAAGGTAAGAGAGTTATAATTGCCAATAAGTGATAGTGCTCCTGTTTCCTTCTCTAGTCAGACCTCATCCGTAGTATTGTTTTTAGTTCTGGGCACCGTACTTCAGAAAGGATGTTGATAGGCTAGAGGAGCCAGAGCAGGGTAGCTACAATCATGAAGCTCCTTGAATCCACACCATATAAAAATTGGCTAAAGAAACTGGAGATGTTGAGCCTAGAGAAGAGAAGACTCATGGGAGACAGGTTAGCTGCCTGACTAGAAAGGCTGTCTCTGGTAACAAAGATTAGACTTGTTCCATTTGGCATCAGGGTAGAACTAAGAAAAATGGGTGAAAGTTACCCCCCAAAAAGTGTTTTAGCAGGTTGAGGGACTCAATTGATCAAGCATGCCCTTGGTCAATCCCCTTTTATACTCCCTCCCCAGATAAATATTTTTTGTCCCAGGCAATCAAATCAGAATTTTGTTTGTTTTTTTGGGGGGGGGTTGGGCATATTTGTCCATATTATCAATTCTGAATAGTTTTCTGGAGACTTGGGGAGGCAAAGACTTGTCCTTTTAAGTGCCTCGCTATAGTGTCTTGCACTAAACAGTCTTGGTTCCATCTAAATGGCAGTATTCTTATTCTAAAATTTAATTTAGCTTCTTTGATAGACAACAATCATTTTTCCCTCCTCCTCATACTAAGAAAATCCATATAACAAATAACCACAATCAAGCAAAACCAAGTCCTGCCTTGGCCATGACCAAAAATACGTATGTTTTAATCTGAATCCTTTTTCTTTCTCCTCTCTGTTAGGAAGTGTCTGCTTCATCATGGGTCCACTGGAATCATGGCACTGCATTGATCAGAATTCTTAAGTGTTTCAAAATCATTTATCTTTATGATTTTATTGTTCTTCTGGTTCTGTTCACTTTGCTCTTCATCAGTTCATACAAGACTACCTAGGTTTCACTGAAAACATCCCCTTTATCATGTGTAACAACATAATATTCTACAACGTTCATATACCAAAATTTGCTAAGCCACTGAGTAATAATAATGACAATAAAATAATGATAATCAACTAAATGTCTTGTATGCTACATTGATTGTCCAATTAAAATTTTCTATTGGGACTTCTATCTTGCTCACTAAAGCTTCAACCTGGGTTTTTGGAGAAATCATATCTCAGTTCTTTTACATTATGGAAGTTCTTTACTGATTTATGGCTTAAATTATTTTTTTACCATTAATTTTTCTGTTCTGGGATAGAAATAAAAAAGGTCCTAGAAGTGAGCTGGAGCTGCTGTACCAGGTAAGATCTCACTCAGGGGAAGGGGGTGTGCACTCTTTGTAGTCTGGTTGTTTGTTGTCCTTCATCTTTGAAGAGGACCAGAATGACATAACTGTGTTGGAGTCAAGGTACAGTGTGTCTCGTTGTGGCTGATCAGACCAATACAAGCTCAGAAGGCTCTACCATGGATTGGGCACAAATAGTCTATGTGAACATTTGGAGTGTAAATGTCTCTAAATTTGTGCATCTCACATTTGTCTTGAGCTACTGCAGTTTACTCATAGAGTACAATGCTTTTTTTTGATGTGAGCATGCCACACTGCCTGGTCCTTTGCCAGGATCTCTTATGTTAAGGTTCCAAAGTTCTTCAGAGAGATCTTGAGAGCATCCTTGTATTGCTTCTTCTTACCTCCATGTGGGTGCTTGCCTTGTATGAGTTTTCCATGAAATGATGTTTTAGGCAAATGTGCTTTTGGCATTCAAATAACAGGGCCGTTGTGCTGACTCCATTGTTGTATGCCAGTGAAACCTAGACAATATACCAGCAGCATGCTAGGAAAATGAATCGCTTCTATTTCAATTGTCTTAGGAAAATTGTGAGGATCACCTGGCAAGATAAGGTAACAAACACTGAGGTCTTTTCTCAAGCTAAACTACCAAGCATTCAAATTCTACTGCTGAAAACAAAACTTGATGCGTGGGCCACATTGTTTGTATGCCAAATGTACACTTGCCTAAAATGCTATTTTATGGAGAACTCACACAAGGCAAGCACTCTGGTGGTGGTCAAAAGACACAAGGACACTCTCAAGATCTCTCTGAAGAACTTTGGAATGGATTGTGTGACATGGGAGACACTGGCACAGGACTGCCCAGCATGGTGAGCCCACATCAAAGAAGGTGCTATGCTCTATGAGCAAAGCAGAATTGAAATTAGCTTAAAAGAAACACAAGATGTGCAAATTTAGAAAATCCATCTCAAATGTTTACATGGGCTATTTGTGCCCCCTCAGTGGTAGAGCATTCTGAGCTCATATTGATCTGATCAGCCACAGTTGGACACACTGTAACTTGACTCTAACATAGTGATGTCATTTTGGTCCTTTTCGAGCAGGAAGGGCAACAACCAACCAACCCAACTAACCCCATATGTAGAATGCTCTCTTTCCTCATCTCTACTTCCTGGCTACCCTGACTTCCTTCAGATCCAAACTAAAATCCCATCCTCAATAGGAAACTTTTCCCAATCCCTCTCAATTCTAGTTCCTTTCTTCTGATACTTATTTACCCTCTATATAGCTTGTTTGTACATATTCATTTTCTGATTGTTTCCCCCATTAGATTGCAAGTTCCTTGAGGGCAAGAACTGTCTTTCACTTCTTTTTGTATTCCCAGCAAATAGCAAAGTCTCTGTCCCATAATAGGCACTAAATAAATGCTTATTGACTGAATGACTAACAGTTACATTGAAATGGACTGCCTCTGAAGGTAGTAGGCTTCCCTTCATTGATGGCCTTAAGAAAAAACTTGGCTGACTATTGTGGAACATTTTATACCATTTTATATCAGTTTTGTAATTTCAATAAGATGCAGAGTCTGAACTGATTAACCAGAAGAAAAGCCTGATCCTAACAGTCTCTTTGTTCTCTGAGTAAACTCAGAATACCTCTATCTTATGTCAACAAGCCCAGATGTAGCATTCTTTCCTCTGTCCATGGCCATTAAGGATGAGACCTTTAGCCCAGAGAAATTATCCTGAATTATGTGACTTTTTCTTATCTTAATATTTTATGGGCATATAGAGATCCTGGGTGGTAATTCCAATTGACACTTTGTCAGCTATCTTGACTTATTGTATTTACAACCTATTTCATTAAGGAAAATCCTTGTCTCGTATCATGGTTAAACATACGTAGGGGTCATAAAAGTGATGTAATGCAGGCTGCTGTGTTGGGACTAGGAAAAATGTATATAAGTTTTCTCCTTTCTTTGTTCAGGCAGTCAGAACTTATGCTCTGCCGTCTTGTACGTAGTAAGATAGCTCCAAGGGAATAAACAATATGGATTTTTCTATCACCTAGCTTGTTTGCCTTCTTTAACCAAACTTTCAGGTTAACACTATCTGTCATATTATACTATGAATTCTTTTCTAAGTATAGGCTGGGCTGCTGAGGTCCCTTCCAACTATGAAATTCTGAGATTCTAGGATACCTCCCAGCTCTACTGTTCTGTGATTATGTGATTTTTGTGAAGCACTCCTAGATTTTGAATCTCTTCTCCAACTATTTCACCTCCTTACATGAACTGAAATCTGGTTTTCCTCTCAGGACAATTCATGCCTCAGACCTATCTTCAACAGATGTTCTATTCTATTCTATTCTATTCTCTATGTTCTCTGTTAACATAGGAATGATAGGTTGCAGTTACATTCTGCAGATAATTCTATACCATCACCTGTTTCTATTATAGATAACTCAATAGGAAAAGACAGTCATCATTGCACTTTATTTTTGTGGCTTAATACATTTATGACACCATATTTTAGTAAAGACACATCCAGAAGAATTCAACTACCAGGGAAATGTGAGAATTGGTTGAATGAACAGGGTATATTTAGCCTGGAAAAGAGAAGGCTTAGTAGAGGCATAATTGTTTTGTTTTTCTTTCCCCCCAAATATCTGAAGGGCTGTCACAGGGAAGAGGAATGAAAATTACTCTTCTTGGCATTAGGTCAAAACACTGAGCAGCAGATAGAAATTGCAGACAGGCTCAACAGCCCCAACTTACTAACAATTAGAAATCTTCAAAACAAAATGGCATCAACATCCCTGGTCAGACTGATGGGGACCCTGAGAACTCTGAGAGAAGTATTCCACAGGGGGGCACCACCAGATTCTTTGCAGGTGAACTGGGTTGTGTGTGGGCACCAGGTAGTGGTGAACAATGGGGACCAGTAGACTTTCCCAACAAGTTAGATTTACCACTATTATAGAACTTTGAAGTTTAGGCTACCTTTGGAAGGCAACTCAGATCCAAGTAAGCCTCTGGCATCTAGAAAGAGAAAGGCTGCTTTGTCTGCATAGTTGGAATACTTCACTATGGGTATTGCTGTTTATCTGCCCCAATGAAGGTGTCCCAGGGAACTGTATTGTTTCCTCTCAGGTATCTTATTTGTCACCTTTCAATCAAGTAGAAGGCCAGTCTTCTGCTACTTCTGCTTCCTAAGAGAGACTAGGGCTATTTCTCTGATATGATCACCTGTGAAACTCTACCAGACTCAAAGATGGTTGGGAAATCCTGGAAATAACATGTGGATTCCCTCAGTAGATAGTGACTTACCTATCACTGAATTTCTCCAAACAAAAGCTAGATGACCATTCCTCAGAGAAATTTTGGAGGGGATTTCTATTCAAGTACTAGTTGGACTAGAAAACTTCTGCAGTCCTTCCCAACTCAATTCTGTGAATCTAACAACTGAGAATCAACTTCATTTTTTTTGGAAGGGGGAAAGCAGGGCAACTGGGGTTAAGTGACTTGCCCAAGGTCACACAGCTAGTGTGTCAAGTGTCTGAGGTCGGATTTGAACTCAGGTCCTCCTGACTCCAGGGCCGGTGTTCTATTCACTGTACCACCTAGCTGCTCCCTATGAATCAACTTCAAAGGAAAGAGAGGTTCACCTCTAGTCACAATAAAGTAAATCTGATTCCTATTTAATGGGTACAACATGGTAATTAGACACCAAAGGCAAACAGTTTATGTTAATTACTTTAATTAACAATACACAAACCAAATTTTTTCGCTTTGCAATCTCTCATTTTTCAATACCTTTAACAGCACTGATGTAGATGCTTTTTCTATATCAATGAACACATTTGATCCTATGGCCTGCCCTATAAGACAAATACCCTAGGATATGCTCCCTGTGCTCCTGATCCTCATCCCCTTCCTATATGACCCAGGACTGATAACACTCCCTAATCTTCCATGTCTTTCCTCCTACTTTATCCTGGAGAAAAGGGTAGACAGAGGTGAAAGCACAGTGTAGTTGGACCTCAGATCATGGATTTAGAGTTGGAATTATCCTTAGGATCATCTATTACAATTCCCTCAACTTACAGAGGAGGAAACTAAAGCCCAAACAAGTTTTGATTAAGTGAAAAATCACAGGTAGTAAGTAACAGAGCTGGGATTCAAACCGAGGTCCTTTGACTCCAAAACCAGCATTTTTTTTTTTTACTGTTCTGCATTGCTTTTGCCAAGAAAAGTATTTGAATTGAATTGAAATTAAATGAAATTCTGAAAAACCAATTAATTACATGGATAGGAGTTTCATCTACAGACATGAGATTAGCAAGATCTGAAATACACGGCAACACACTGACTCTGGGACAACCTTAACAAATTATTCTGCAACCAGCAAATAAGCAAGGAGTGGGAGAATGATCTAAACAGTCGGGGGAGGGGAATCCCCAAATCCAACCATCAAACACCTTGTCCTGGAGGGTTGTGTCTATATTCTCAGTGTTAGGAAATGGTTACACCTCTTTCTCTTCTTTCTTCTGCCTTACAGAGAGAATTAAAGAGTTAGAGTAAGGGGCTGCTGAGACAGTCACAGGGACACTGTGCTTCATTTCCTTGTCCTTCTTCAAGTAGTGGGGAGGAAGGGGGCTGGCTGTGGCAATTGAGGGCAAAGTTATTGGAGTTCAGACACTAACTAAAGGAAGCTCAGAAGATGAGAACTTTTGGTATAAAATTAATGACTTTTCTTGTCACTTTAGTTTCATCACTTGAGTCTCCTGTAACCTATGTATACTATCACCAGATGGCGGCACCATACTATTGCATAAACAGTACAGGATGAGTGGTATGCGCAAGCATATATCAGGCAATCAATATATATAAATATTTGTTGAGTCCTGAGTGAAAATCAACTAAATGTATCAGTTTGTTTATAATAACACTTTGCTCTAAATTACCTTCTTTAATTAGTGTAATCACTTAAGATTACTCAAACTTAAATGTTTTAATGTTTATTTTATATAATTCTTCAAACATTTATGTAAAAGATGTGGAAATTCATGGTTAAATATGAGAGGACTATAGT
Source organism: Trichosurus vulpecula (assembly GCF_011100635.1). Taxonomy (NCBI): domain Eukaryota; kingdom Metazoa; phylum Chordata; class Mammalia; order Diprotodontia; family Phalangeridae; genus Trichosurus; species Trichosurus vulpecula. The sequence goes on from NC_050573.1 coordinate 78,834,863, forward strand.
GGAATTACATCTTTTGAATCTCAAAGAAGGTACATGTCTGGACATTCAGGACATATGTTGCAAGCACCCTTTCACGAACCAGTGGGAGCATTCCTAAATTTTTGAGAGATAAACCTCTCAGAGCTGAATTTCACAGCAGAAATCTTGTAGTGACCTAGCTGTCACAGAGTTTCTCCAGTGTGAATTCTTTGATGATTAATAAGGTGAGAGCTCTGACGGAAGGCTTTACCACATTCATTGCATTCATAGGGTTTTTCTCCAGTGTGAATTCTCTTATGTTGAATAAGGGATAACTGTACAGTGAAAGATTTCCCACATTCACTACACTCATAGGGTTTCTCTCCAGTATGCGTTCTCTGGTGCTGAATAAGCTGGGATCGCTGACTAAAGGCTCTCCCACATTCATTACACTCATAAGGCTTCTCTCCAGTATGAACTCTCAGGTGCTGAATAAGGTTAGAACTCAGAATAAAGGCTTTTCCACATTCATTACACTGATAGGGTTTGTCTCCATTGTGGATTTTCTGATGTTGAATAAGATTAGAATGTTGACTGAAGGCTTTCCCACATTCACTGCACTCATAGGGCTTCTCTCCAGTATGAACTCTCTGGTGTTGAATAAGGTTAGAGCTTAAAATAAAAGCTTTCCCACATTCACTACATTCATAGGGTTTTTCTCCAGTGTGAATTTTCTGATGATGAATGAGTTGTGAGCTCTGACGGAAGGCTTTACCACATTCATTGCACACAAAAGGTTTCTCTCCAGTGTGAATTTTATGATGTTGAATAAAAGATGAGCGGTCGCTGAAGGCTTTGCCACAGTCATTACATTCATAGGGTTTCTCTCCAGTGTGAATTCTCTGATGTTTAATAAGATTAAAGCTCTGACTGAAGGATTTTCCACATTCATTGCACTCATAATGTTTTTCTCCAGTGTGTATTTTATGATGTCGCATAAGGCCAGATCACTGACTAAAAGGCTTTCCACATTCATTACATTCAAAGGGCTTCTCTCCAGTGTGAATTCTCTGATGATCAATAAGGTTACAGATCTGGCTGAAGGTTTTTCCACATTCACTACACTGATGGGGTATATCCCCACTATGAATTTTACAATGCTGAAAAAAAGATGCACGCATACTGAAAGCTTTTCTACATTCATCACATTCATATATTTTCTCTCCAGTATGAATTCTGCTATGCTGAATAAAGTAAGAATGGGCACTGAAAGCTTTCCCACATTCATTACACTTGTAAGGTTTCTCTCCAGTATGTGTTTTATGGTGCTGAATAAGACTAGAGCTCTGGGTAAAAGTTTTTCCACAGTCATTGCACTCATAGGGTTTCTCTCCAGTGTGAATTCTCTGGTGCTGAATAAGGGTTCCGTTTTTGCTAAAAGCTTTCCCACATTTGTTACATTCATAAGGTTTGTCTCCATTGTGAATTTTATGATGATGAACAAAAGATGAACGGTCACTGAAAGCTTTACCACATTCATCACATTCATATGGTTTCTCTCCAGTGTGAATTCTCTGGTGTTTAGTAAGGTTAGAACTCTGGCTAAAGGATTTTCCACATTCATTACACTCATAGGGTTTCTCTCCAGTGAGAACTTTACAATGTTGAATAAAAGATGAAAGTGCAATAAAGGCTTTACCACACTTATTACATTCATAAGCTTTTTTTCTAGAGTGAATTTTACAACACTGAATATAAGATGAGAGAGCACTGAAAGCTTTTCCACATTCCTTACATTCACAGGGTTTCTCTCCTCTGTGAATTTTCTGATGTTGAATAAAGGATGTCCATGCATTGAATATTTTTCCACATTCATTACATTCATAGGATTTCTGCCCAGTGTGAATTCTCTGGCATTTAATACCAGTAGAGCTCGGGCTGAAGGTTTTTGCAGATTCATTACTTTTATATGATTTCTGGCCAATATGAATACTCTGAGGTTCACTAAGAATTGGACTTTGCCTAAATACTTTTCCACATGATTTAGCTTTATAGAGTTTCTTTCCTTTATGAACTTTCCGATGGTTAATTAGGTCTGCATTTTCTTTGAAGTTTTGGCCACATGTATCACACTGATGGAGTCCTCCTGTTGGATCCCTTGCATGTCTAACGCAGCTTGAGTTCATACTGATATTTTCTCCATATTCATTACATTTCTGGCCTCCTTCCTTTGTGGGTATTTTCTTGTGTACCACTGTCCCTGGCCTAAAATTTTTCTCCTGGTAATCTCTCTCCCAAAGGTTTTCTCTGACATTTCAATCTGCCACTATGTTCACCTTTATCAAACTTTGGTCCTTGGAGACCATTTACTTTGAATTTTCTTGATAAAGTCCCCTGTGATTCCATTTCCTCAGACATTTCTTGTTTTGGAGTAAATATCTTGTTTTTAATCTCAGTCTCATAGCCTGAAACAATAACAAAATACAAACGGTCACTGTTCTTTATTTAGGGAGAAAGGAAACTGATAACATAGTAAAAACACATTCTAAATGAAATAAACATCTTCTAAGAGGCCATGACATTTATAAATCTCAATATTGTCCTTACAGTCTTGGCAAAGGACAGTGGTACAGGGAGGATAATAGAAGACAAAAGCGATGGGTGGTGTAGTGGACACAGAAGGCAGAGTAAGGCTGGAGAATGAAGACAGCACACTAGGAAGGCTGGTATGGGTAAACAGGAAAACAGTTTAATTAGGGGAGGTAAAGATAAGTAGGGAATGAAGGAGCTGAACTGAGGATAGTGGATGAAGGAGATGAGTTTTCAGGAAGTTTGTAAAAGGTGATTATACCAGATAGTGAAAGGAAGGTATTAAAAACAGCATACACCTTCTATGGATTCTTCCCTAGATAGCTTGTAGGAAAGAGATGTTTTAGATAATTTGCTTGAAAATGTTAAATAAATGTTCTCATGTGCTCATTACATATATCAGTAGTGGGGTCATGTCAAAACTTTCATGCATGCATCAAAGCCTTGTTCTCTGAATAATCTTAAGGCTAGGGTCACAAATGCAGTTCTTTCCACTGAGCAGCAGTTGATGGAAATTTTTACGAAGTTCAAAAATTGACTAGAACAATGAAAAGTACAAAGCAGTGGTGATGCTGAATTTTAATAAGAAACATTAATACTTTAAAATTTTTAAAATAAATAACCTTTCAAATGTATTTATGTAAGTTTGTAGTATTTATGCTTCTAAAGTATTAAAATTGCACTAAGACTTTTGGGACACCCTATGACAAAGACAATGGGAAGTTGGTTAGAGGAAATAAACTCTGAGGCCCCTACTAGCTTTAAATCTATGGTCCAATAAATCGTGCCTGGTGCCTTCTAAGGAAATAGAAGATGTTCAATAAATGAATATTCAAGGACTGAATGAAAGGTTTTTGCTTACTTACCTGAAGAGTCAGCTCTCAGGGCTTCTCTCCCCTTAGCTTCCAGCTTGTCCAGAACCCATGGCTCTTCTCCTTGCTCTAGTTGAGAGATTACATCAGTTTTGGGCACTAGAAATCCTACTCATGGAAAAGGAAAAGAGGACTTGTCAGTCTTCAGACTGAGAACTATTCTGAGCTCATGCCCAAGTCTCGGATCTTAAGCAATACCTAGCAAAGATGAGACTAGAAGATCCACAGCAGGTCTGAGTATCCTAAGAATTGTTTCTTTGGGGGAGATACTTGGGGTGTGGGAGGTGAGTGTGAAGGTCAAGGGGTTGGTGATCTGAGCACAGAGAACTATTACCTCATATATCCTATCTCCAACTAGAATAGAAAATTCCATGATGTTGGTGGAGACTTCTAGAGCTCAGCCAATAAAACCTGGAACTAGGAGGAAAAGGAAAGTGTAGACTTAGGAAATATTAAGGAAGTTTCCTGTACCCAGTTCTACAAGGACCAGGTCTGGGGCCTCGGTACTGAAAGTCCAGAGACAATGAGGAATGCTAATTCCTGAACTCTGAGGTAAAACCCAAATGATAGCTTCAGAGCCTTCTTTAGATAACAAAAAAGAAAGCCAAGAAGTCCAGATGAATCCCAGGGTTAAGCCTTACCTAGAAGAGACTATGTTTCCGTAATTTTCCGTCATCACATTCCTGTACAGAGCTCTCTGAACTGGGTCCAGAAGGCCCCACTCCGCCTGAGTGAGGTACACAGCTATGTCTTCAAACATCATTGAAGCCTGAAACAACATATTCTTGCTGAAAATTCAAGCTATAGGAACAGACCCAGTGTTGTGCCTGGGGATGAGAAGGGAGCTGGTAGTTTGTGGTAAGGGAAGGTGCTTCAGAAGCAGCAGATCCAGAGGTTAAATCTTTGGGTGCAGATGTTTTCAAATCTACATATGAGTATGTGTATAAATAATCATGTACATGTAAGTGTTATTGTGTATCCCTATGAAGAGGTAGAGGTATATGTCTATCTTCTTCTTGGTTGAGAGATGGGGTAGAAATGGAGACATTTTGGGGAAATGAAGAGAAGCTCTGATGAAAAGCACACTGAACTTGCAGCAAGCCCTGGGTTCAAGTCCCAACCCTTCCACTAACAAATCTTGTGATCTTATACATGTCAATCACTTCCTTAAGTCTCTGCTTCTTCTTTAAAAGGAAGGGGTTGGACTGGTTGGTCTCTAAGATCCTTCTCCCAAACCTCTCCAGAATGACTTCAAGGAAATTATAGAGCAATCCCTTCTGACTGTTGCCAAAACATTGTTACCCTCTCTCTGAATTGTAACATGATCAATGGGTAGTGTGCAGATTTTGCCTAGCTGGAAGTGAGTACAGTTGTCTATAGATGTGATCTACTGGGAAGGGCAGTGATTTCTCTGATGACAATTTTTTTGGCTTCCTGTCTTGCCTTAGCAATGTGGGGCATTAGGGAAGGTTTCCTGTAGGAGCTTACACTTACATTGCCCTTTAAAGTGGCATCTCAACAGCATGATATGCGTTGGTGGGATGGAGAGAGGAGAAGAGACTGAATGTTTTTGAGAGGAAAACCGATATGACCTGAAAGACTACTCTGTCAGTGAAATGAAACAGCCTTGTTTCTATGATATCTTCTTTGACTCATTCATTATTTAGGACACTTAGTCTCCATTTAATTCTGTATTTTTTTTGTTCATATTTCTTTTATCTGTGGCACTACCACTATCCAGTCTTCTATGTTTGTAACTTTGGAGTTGGCTTTGAACCTTCATTTTCCTTCATCCCCCAGTTACCAGATTCTGTTGATTCTATCTTTGTATATCTCTCACATCCACTTCTTTCTTTTTATTCCCACTGCAACCACCCTAGAATAGGAACCCTCACTCAGAAGGAGGCTTAAGTGGAGAAAGATCAGCTCAATTCTGGACACAATGTCTTTGAAGTGCCAGAGGAACATGCAAGTGAAGATGTCCTATAGGCCATCCAGATGCTGGTCTGGAGTATGTGTATGTGTGAATGAGAAAGAACAAGTGCATATGCAATATTTCGTCCCCAAGCTCCTGGGCAAGGAATCTCTGGTCTTGGGGTGGGCAGTACAGTTCCAAATTGGGGAAAGAAGCTGAGACCACACTAGGACCATAACAGTAAGTGGTCTTCAGGAAGGACAACTCACCTGTTGGCCCACTGGTAGGGGTCCGACTGCCATCATCTGGTTTCTCAGGATCCCTTCAGAGAGACTGGCAGGAATCTGAGGAGCAGTTAAAACTAAAGAAAAAGGAAGGAACCATGAGTGAGAGTATATTACCCAAGAAGACTGCCCCACTACCTCCCCTTTGGCTTCTCTAGTCTTCCCCTGGAAGTATCCAGGGACCTTGTGATAGATTTCCCTTCCTACCCTGTACTGACAACATAGCTCTAAGCTTAGCAATTGTGCAATTGATAGACTGGAAGGGCTATGACTATGGATATAACCAGTTCACATGCCAGACTCATAGGCTGCTCTATCCCAAGAGTGTCACAGAACACCACTCAGGGATTAAGATGAAAGAACATCCAGTCTGCAAAATATAGTTTGAAATATATAAACATATATCTAATGCAAAATGAGTATCCTGTATCTTTGGGTTCCCAGAGGAATCAGGAGATAAAGGGCAGTAGGTCAGTAGCTAAAAGGATATGAAAGAAAGTTTTTACAAGGAACGCAAATGATAAATCATCAAATGTGAAAATGGTTCAAGCTCTTTAGTAACTAGATATGAAAATAACTGAGATACTAAAAATACTTCAATGACTCTGTGATCTTGATATGTATGTTTCTGCCATGATATAGATTACAACAAAAATCACTAAAATACTCAAAAACCTGAGATAATGTCTGAAAGAATCTGCTAACAGAGCCCAGATTTGGTCTTGGAGAACAGATGATGAAATTCATTCCCCTCTCACAGCAGAGATGAAGGGTTACGGCAGCTGAATGTTGCGTATGCTGAGTGACGTGGTTGTTCTGTCTGTGGATATCGTTCAACTATTTTTCTTTATTATCAGGGAGAGTTTGACACGGGAGGGGGAAAGCTCATCATCTTAGGAGTGGGAAGTATACGCAAGGATGAAAGTGTTGCTCTCCTCTGTTCAAGATGCCCAAACATCAGTGGTTTGGGGGCAGATAAGGTAGAATCTATGAGCTATCATTCATCTAGCTCCAGCTTCTTTTTGTCATTTCATTTAGGCTGAGAAAATAAAAATTGATGTGATTTTGTTCCTTTAGTAGTTTCGTCTACTCAGTAGTCAATGGACAAGGAGCTCACATTTTGTCTTACTAACAGCCAAGCTGGTAGTTTCTGCTACTCTATAACACTTCTGCAGAAGCAGACAAAGACTACTCAGGACTGAAGGTCATTTGTATTTTCCATTGTGTCATGAATTTCCTGGGCCAAAGAGTTCATCATTAGGTATCTAGCCTACTTGCAATGGACACCTCCATATTTAGTGAGGCCATTCCTCAGAAAGCAGTTTGTTGCCTTCATCTACTTGAAACCTCTCAAGCATGGCCAACCCTGCCAGAGCTTGCTCTGCTGTGGCACAGCCTTTGAGAATCTGCAGCCACTTCCCTCCAGGATGAGGCTCTGGAGAAGGGCTTGATGGAGAGAGTCAGAAGGATGGAGAAAATGTACATGACCTCATACGAAGATGAGTAGTAGGGACCTCACAGAAAAAGAGAACCTCAGAATTCAAAAGGACCACAGAAGCCATCTGCTTTAACCCAAATCCCCAAAATAATACGCTTGACAACAGCTCCAATAGGTGGTCAATCAGTCTTCACATTATGACTTCCAATGAAGGAGTATCCACTATCTGCTGAGCAGCTCATTCCACTTCTGAATAGTTCTAGTTAGATGTTCAAGTGAGAATCTGCACATCAGCAACTTCCACTCATTGCTTCTGTCCTCTGGGACCAAGCTCCAACACAACTATGATATCTAAAATTCTTTCCTCTCCACGATAAACATCCCCAGTTCTTCCCATCAGTTTTCATACAGCAGAATTTCAGGGCTCCCTACTATCTTCCTGTAGACATGCTCCACATTGCCCGATATCCTTCCTAAACTGAACTGAAAACAATACTTCAGGGGTGACCTGACTGAGATAGAATACAGCAAGACTGTTTCACTTTCCATGTTCTAGATCTAGACACTATCTCTTCTCTTAAGATAGCCTAGTATTACTATTAGCTTTTTTGGCTGCCACCAAGCCCTTCTCCATTATACTATTCATATTGAGCTTTCAGCCTGATCTTTTTTTCACACAATGTGTGTGGATGACATCAAAGCTGGAATACCTAGCATTTATCTAGAGCCTTAAGCTTTGCAAAGCACCATAAAATATTGTATTATCAATACAAACATCTCATTTTGTCCTTACAACACTGGGGGGATATTTGATATTATACCAATTTTAAAAAATTAGGAAACTGAGGCAAAGAGAGGTTAAGTGATTTGCCTGGGATCACATAGCTAGTGAGACTATAAGGACAGATTTGAACTTGGGTCTTAAATAACTCCAGGTTCAGCCCTCCATCCACAGCTCTACCATAGAAACATACATCTTTGACAAATGGCTAAATGCCCTAATTCCTAAGAACTAGTACTAGTCACAAGAACATTGCTGTCCTCTACAGCTACAGATGTTATCAGTACAACGAAGCTGAGAGCTAGGGAACAGTAACCAGGCCCCCCTGAGGGAAGATGTAGAAGAGAAAGGAGGGGCTAGAGGTGAACAGTAATTGCCCAGCACGATCAGAGGCATCTTAGGCAAAAGACAAAACAGTAGATGATGTTCTTCATCAGTAACATAGGTTATAAACAGATTATTTCAATATTTCAGCAACCTGTCAGTTCATTTGTGCTCTAGAGTTGGAAGTAATCTTAGAGGTTAGCTAGTCCAGTATTACAAATGAAGAAACTGAGGGCTGGAGAGGTTAAGTGATCTGCTCAAACTTAGGTCCTGTGACTCTAAGCTGTGTTCTTTCCATTGCAACATTCTCTACACACCTTAATATTACAATTTATATCCAAACGTTTACTTACACATTTAAACTTGGATGTCACAAGATTCTATTCAAACAATTTTGACCATCAGAAAAGGTAGAAAATCCAGACATGCTAAAATATTCCCCAAGACCTCTCTTTAAATGGGAGTTTAAAATATCAAAACTGATTTCAAATCATTATTTTCCCTCCCATTTACAATAAAAGGCTAGCAACTTAATTACCAGGCTCCATTTACAAACGTGAAGGTTGTTGCTGAATCTCACACTGTCCTTAGAGAGGTATGTTACATTTTAACAAGTTCTCATATTACCATTTTCCAAAAATCAAGAATTTTTGTTTGAGGCTTTCAGTGGCTACTACTCAGCAGAGGGTTTTAAAGACAATTCGGTGCTACAATTTCAGCTTCCCATAAACACAAGTACACGGTTTCATGTGTTGCTACAGCCAAAAAAAAAATCATTACTTCATAACTAGCCCTCTAGTGATGAGATTCTTCCCATTTCAGTAGGGTAGTACTGAGATAATCGACAGCATCTTGTATTTGACTCACACCTGAAGCCATTCTGGCCCAAAAGAAACTTGTCAGTTTGTGCTCTACTAGTACAGTCTCTGAAAAGCCAGGATCTATTCCATGTAACACTGAAGTATCAGAATGGGACCTTAGTGGAAGTTATTAGCTGATTAACGATAAAATGTATTCAATTCTTCACAGCCAGAAACTAGTAGCAAAGTTACTACCATTCCGTTCTCCATGGCTCCAGTGATCCTCTTCTGACCAGGTCTTTGAAACACAGAGCCTAGTGTCAAATTCCATACCCAGGGAAAGGCTTGGAAATGACTTTCTTATAGGATTAAGAAGTGAAGAAGAGACTAGGAAAGCAGGCAGGTAATTTAAGGAGTAGGTAGGCTAATGGGAAATGCTGGAGCACATCACATTGGGTAATGAGAAATTTTTAAAAAGCTTCACCTATACCCTAAAAAACCTTTACCTTGGCCCTTCTGTCACCTTAAGCTACCAACTCTTATCGCTTTACTGTTAAATGTATACAAGTTGACTATACCCAATGCCTATACTTTCTTACTAACCATGTTCCTCAGCCAACCAGCATTATGTGTTCTATTCCTATAATTTTACTTGAAACTACTCTCTTACAGAGCACGTATGTTCCCTACATGCTAAGTCTAATCATCTCTTTCAGTTCTCAACCTTCATTCCTCTTCAGTTTTTGATAGTAATCCATTTTTCTTCTGGATATCTTTTATTCTTTACTCTCTCCTTCTTGAAACATAAGATCCACGCTCTTGATTCTCTTGTTTTTAATCTAACCATTCTTCTGCCTCCTTCACTGGTTAATCATCTTCTTAATTCCTTAATGTGAATATTAATTAAGAAACTATCTGTAGCCTTTCTCTCTCTAGACTATCTTCCTTGGTAATCTTGCTCACTCCTGTTCTTTAAGAAAAAACATTATCAATTAAGAATATTTCTACATTTAAGGATCTCTCATCTTTAAGGAGAGAATATCCAGGAGATGGGGGGGGGTCAATGATGGTGCCACAGATTGAAATAGCAATGTCAATAGTTTGAAGGAGAAAAAAATGTTTGAATTGGGACATGTGTCATCTGCACGGAGATGACTCTCAAATCCCTTCTACCATACTCATAACTTTAGGGTTATCTCTGAATTTTCTCTTTCCCTTAACTATCAATTACCAGTCCCATTGATTCCATTTCTGCAATAACATCCAAATCAGCATTCTCCTTTCCACTCCCACTGCTACTTACTCCAGTTTAGGTCTTCGTTACCACCTACCTAGATTGCTGTAACAGCATCCTTAAGGATCTTTTTAAAAGGATTAAAGGATATAAATAGGCAATTCAAAAGGAGAAATAAATTATCAATAAAGTAAGAAAGTACTCTTTATTAAATGAATCCAAATTAGATCTGTGAAATAACTATCTTATACTGAGTAAATTGATAAAACTCAATGTTGCCAGATCTGTGGAAAAACAGGCATCATACTACACTTTTAATGGAGTACTGCATTGGTACAACTGGAAAGCAATATGAAATAGTAGAATAAGAGTTATTAAAAAATTATTCATGCCCTTTGATCCAGTGATCCTATTATTGAGACTATATCCTAAGGATTTGTAGTGTTCCATTACACTATCCTAGTTTGCATTTGTAGGCTGGATCTCTTAGGGAACAAATTTTTCAGGTTCAAGGTTTTCCATGGGTCCGTACTCCTAAAATTGTAACACACAATTCCACCCCCACCCACACTAAAATGTTTACCTTGCCTCTATTCATTCAGAGGACACAATTAGTTCAAAGCACAAATATTTATTGAATTGTCAAAACAACAGTAGTAACAAAACACAATCCTCATAAATGAGTGTCGCACATTCTTACAAATACACAGTTTAAGAGAGGAGAGTAGAGGCACGTAGAATTCACAGTGGGAAGACATACACATTTAGCCAACACAATGTACAGCCCTGGCAGGACCTCCTATGAAATCCTTAAACTGTGTCTCCTGGGCAAGCTGGTCCACTGGACTTTCTGAGCCTGCTCCTGCTTCACAACAGTTTTCACTGGATCCAGCTTCAGGTTCAGCTGACATCCTGGCATCTTCTGAGCAGGATCCCCACTTCAGGCATTGGATTCTCAGGTCCTTGTTACCACAACTCAAACCTGCTGCTGGACCCAATGTCTCCTCTGGCCACATACTCCTGCTATAATCCATGCTGCACTATGGAAAAAGCCCAAGGGAAAAGGTAAAGAGCATCTTCAAGAACTGAGTTTTTCCCCAACTCTTTGTTCTTTTCCTGAAAGCTGTCACATCCACCTTAAAGGATACCAGGGGCATGGCTGATTATTAGCCAGCCAACTGCCATGCCCCCTCAGCTGTCTTCAGCCAATGGCCAACATTCTATAATTCCATTAAGTTGACTAAGGAGTTTCTTCACACTTTGTCAAGTAAAATTTCTTATTTTGATCAAAGACTGATCCAGTACTTTTATGGATGTATGATGGGGAAGTTGGGGAGGGAGGAATGGGAAGAGTTCTATTTGTGTAAAAAAATTTAGCAGCATTTTTAATATCAAACAACCGAAAACAAACCAGGTAGTCAATGATGGGGAATGGTTCAAGATGATATATAAAGTTAATGGAATATTATTGTGTCACAAGAAATGAAAAACACAAATAATATGATGAAATAATGAAAGACATCAGGAAGTCATGATCAAGTAGAATCAAAATATTTATTTAAATAGTGCTTTAAGACTTGCAAAGAACTTTATATAAAGCGGCAACCTGTTGTGGTAGAAAGAATGCTGGAATTTTGAGTTGGGAGAGAGCTGGCTTCGAATTCTGTCTCAGACACTTACCAGATGGACAAGACCTTTAACTTCTCTCAAGCATTTTTTCTCATCTATGAAATGTGGATAATACTTGCATTACCTACCTGGATTCTAAAAAATAACAATTCACATTTACATAGCATTCTAATCTTGACTCTCTTGCCCCACTGTCCTACTATTGTCCTTACCCTGGGTTACCTTGGTTTTTCCTGCTCAGATTTTGTTCACCTCAGTAAAGAAGTCATACAACCTGCTGAATGAATGGGCAATGTAGTTACGTCATCTAAGCTTAGCCAGGTCCTCCCAGCTGCATAATAATCCTTTTATTTTTCCCATCATCACATTCCTCACAGCTACTGTTCTAAACCTTGTCTCTTTCTCATTTCTGAGACTTCTTTTTCCCTCTTTCTCAGCAGATGTTGTCTCTAACTTTACTAGGAAAACAGAAATCTCAACATGAGTACCTTTTCTCTTAATTCGGCACCTCAAATCCCTCAACATTATCTCTCAGTCTCTCTTTTGCTGGCTGTCCTTTTGCTTGCCAAAGGCAAACTCTTTAGTTGTGCCCAGATCCCATTGCCTCCAGGAGTTTGCTTTTTCAATTATTACCTCTCTCCCCTCAATCTTCAATCTCTTATTTACTACTGGCACTTTTCTTCCTGTTGACAAATATGCCCAGGCCTCCTCTATTTTTTTAAGCAATTTATTAAAAGCAATTAAAAACATTTTATTGATGTCTTTTATCTTTACTTCATAAACACTTCAATCCTCCCCTCTCCGGACTGAACTCTCCCTTATGATAAGACAAAACAGTTAAGCAAAAACATCCATTACAGTGAGTGCATCTGACAACATATACAATATTCTAACCTAGTAGTCCCCTTCCTTTCTGCCATAAGGCAGGGAGATATATTTCATTACCCATTCTCCAACACATTCATTCCTTTTTCAATTATATTGAGTTTTACTTTCTTTTAATGTTTTCCCTCCATTTGCATTGTTTCAGTCTCTATTTTTTGTCTTGGTTCTGCTTAGTTTGTTTTGAATCAGTTGATACAAACATTTCCAAGTTTCTCTAAATTCTTTATTGTTTCCCCCATTCTTAAAAACACATCACTTGATACAATGGTTGTGTCACGCAGTTTTCCCTAAATGTTTTTCTTTGTTACAAGGAAAGACTGTAAAGAAAGAATATCAGAAAAAGACTGCAATACTTTTTTTTAAAGGGATAAAATTTTTTAAAAAGCCATTTGAAGCTGCAACCCCTTCAAACTATTATCTTCTTTTCTCCCTTCTGGAGTGTACAAAACACTCTACATTCATTGCCTCCATTTCCTCATCTCAACCCCTTGCAATTTGGCTTTCAGCCCCACCTAGAGATACATTTTTTTCCTACAATTATGAATGCTCTTTTAAAAAGCTGTATCTATGTCTGTTTTTTAATATCACTTTTGTTTCCCAATATATCCCTATCCTCATCCCTTTCTGGAGAACCATTCCAAGTAACAAAAAAAAAAGATAATTCAACAAAATTGTCACATCAATCAAAATCCAACATCATATGTCTCTGCAAAGAAAGGAGGAAGGTACATTTTTATATGCCTTTTGGAGGGCCAACCTTGGTCCTCCTATTAATTTTATAATAATCTGCTTCAATTCCTTTGTTGTTGTTTTTCCCATTTACAATGTTGCAGTCGTTGCATATAGTGTTTTCCTGTCTCTTCTTCACTTTGCATCACTTTATGTCTTCCCATGTTTTTCTGCATTCTTCATTTTTTTTATTCTGCACAGTAATTTTCCATTACATTTACATAACACAATTCGTTAGCCACTCTCCAAGTGATGGGAATCTACTTTTAGTTTTATGTTATCACAAAAAGTGTTCCTGTAAATACTATGGTATGGGACCTTTTCATCACTGTAGGTATTATGTCTAGCAGTAGGCTCTCTGAATCCAAAGGTTTGGACATTTTAGTCACTGTCTTAGCATAATTTCAAACTGCTTTCCAAAATGGTTGGACCAATTCACAGCTCCAATAGTGGTTTTCCAGTTTTTCAACAGTCCTCTACAACAAATCAATGACCTCTTAATTGCAAAATCTGGATGGCCTTTTCTCAGTCTTCATCCATCTTGACCTAAAGGTAGTTTCTTATATTATCACTACACTCTCTTCTTTTATACTTCCTGTTTTTGGTGACACTGCTTTCTCCTGGTTTTCTTTTTACCTGTGTGATAGGGTAAACATAGGTGTTTGCCACAAGGCTTTCTGCATTCCTGTAAAAATACAAACTCCTCACTGTGGCACTAAAACTCCTTCATGATTGGCTCTAGACTACCTTTCCTGACTTATTTCACATGGTTTCCCTTAACATACTCTATGTTCAGTCAAAATGGCTTACTTGCCATTTTCCTATATTTAACATTTCTTCTCCCTGCCTCAAGTCTTTCCCCAGTTCAATCTATTCACACAGCTACCAAAGAGATTTTCCTTAAATGAAGATCTGACCATTGTACTCCCCAACTCAATAAACTCCTATGGCTTCTTAGCACCTAGGATATCAAAAATAAATTTGTCTTTTGGTTTAAAGCCCTTAAAAATGTGGCCCCAAACTACCTCTCCAGATACTATACACTACTCTCCTTAACTCACACTATTTAAGCATAGCCAAACTGGCCTTCCTAATGTTTTCCACACTGTCTTTCCATTTCCTGATTTCATGTCTGTGAACTGTTCCCTATGACTGAAATGTATTCCCTTCTCACTTCTACCTCTTTTCTGCCCTACTTTTGTCCCATAACCTAGCACAATACCTGATACATAGTAAGTGCCTTATAAATGATTGCTGATTGACTCCTTGCCTTCCTCTCCTCAGCTCCACTTCCTTGAATCCCCAGCTTCCCTTAAGACATAAGTGCTACCTGGAAGCTGTATCAGGCCACTGGACCCAGATGGCTCTGGAGGAGAAAGTGAGGCTGGTGACCTCACCTCCCCTCTCCTCTGAAGGTACATTTTGATGGCCGAAGGATGCCTCCTTTACTTTGGGTTTGCTGGCTAGATTTCTTTCTCAAAAACCAAGCCTTAAACCCACCTCACTCTGGGGCTCATAGATGGGACAATAGGTCCCTGCCCCCCAGCACAGAGTGAATGTAAATACTAAATAGTAACTGTTTTCTTTTGGCCAGGAACTGAGGAGCTTCCCCTCCCAGTTTGATTTTTTTTGAGTTGTTGATTAAAGGGGCCATCCCTTGATTAACTTCTTTAAGAGGCCTATTCACTGAATAGGTGTTACCTCACTCAAAGTGAGTACCTGCAAGGACCTTAGCCTAAAATGGCCAGGGTCTCCCAATGCAACCTGGGCTATCTCCAGTCATCCTGGTGAATATCCGGTCACTGGATCCAGATGGCTCTGGTGGAGAAAGTGAGGCTGGTGACCTTGCACAGCCCTCCCTCCCTCAAATCAAAGCCACCCGCAAGTCATGTCATCATCTCTCTGATGTCACGGTCCTCTTCGAGAAGAAAGGGGAAACACAACAACTACCTGGAAAAGGAAGTCTTTCCTGATCCCCCAGTTGCTGATGCTCTCTCCCGATAAATGACCTTTAATTTACTTATCTGTGATACGTTCTAGAATGTAAACTCCTTAGGAGAAGGGGCTGTTTATTATTTTTGTGATGATATCCCTGATACTTAGATTGGTAACGTACTCATGCTTCTTGAATTTAAGAACGTTCCTCTCACGATAGCCTTGTAGGAAAAGTATTTTCCCTATTTCTTTTTTGTTCCGATTGCAATTTGATGTATGGGAACCTTCCAGAGTGGAAAGCTCCTCCACTGTAAATGTAAGTAGACAACAATTTGGGAAGTACTCCAAAACCTAGAACAGACATATTAGGATTACACAGAAACCCACACATCTTTAAACGTACTGAACGACCGAAAGGCCAAAAGCCGTACCTGCCCCCAAAGGGCTTACATTCTACTGGAGGAATGAGAGGTCTTCCTGACCTCAAGGTCAGAGCTCTATTCACTTTGCCAAGCTGTCTCGCATCCCCGTCTTGGTGAGATGGAGACACAGGCTCAGCGGGGCTCAAAGACCCGCCCCCGCTGCCACAGGTTCTAAAGGTTTGCGGCGGAATTCGAACACAGGGTTCCTGGCTAGGCGTTCTGGGCTCCATCCGCTCGGTCACGCAGCCCCATGCCGGCCCCCTTCCCTCTTCCCTCAACTCAGGCCTTCTTTCTTTCTTCTTCCCTCCCTCTGGTCCCGCACTCACCCTCCGTTCCCGGAATAGAGCACCCCCGAAACGCCCCCCTCGACCGGATCCAAACCACCCAGGCAGGCCGGAAGTACCGCTCTCAGGCCCTCAGGACCGGTCCAATCCTTGTCCGGGACGCCAGGGGACCTCTCCAAGGCATGGAGAGAATTCTTCGAGCTGGTGGCGAATTCGGTTGGGTGGTCACGTCGCTGGACATCCAGATTCGAGAGGGAGGGAGAGGGAGCATGCGGATCTGACTGTTCCAGATCGACCGGCCGGGTCGCGGGCCCCCAGAGCTTCCCCCCAAACATGGTACAGGCCTTCACCCCGCTCTCCCCGCTACCCCCACCCCTTCGCTGGGTAACTGGTCAGAAGGGCGAGGCAAGCCGCGGGCTGGCGGGGGTTGAAGGGAGTGAACCACCGAGGTGGCAAGGCCTCCGAGCAGCCTAGAGTGGTCCTCCCTTGGTGCTCCCGGGGCTTGCCTGGATTGGGCAGATGCCGGAAGGGGCAGCCCTTCCTGTCCGCTTCTTTGGTTTGTAGGGGCTGCTCCGGAGCTGAGGGTGAGTGTCGGGCTCGGCTTGCGGGGGGGCTTCCGTATCTCCAGCCCCAGGATCTCGCTTAAGGTTCACCGACACCAGAGCAGATCACCTCCCCACCCAAGCCTCCTGGAGTAGCAGGGATAATTCAGGCTTGGCTCTAAGCGCAGCCGCAGTTTAGCACCAGCAGTTCCCCCCTCCCCCATTTTTGTTCTGGCTTCACCTCCAGGACTCCCTCCTTTGAACGAGCTCCCCTTTCCCGCCCTTTCCCCTGCTCCTGGGGACCTGGCAGATATTGGGGTGCAATTACATAATGCCTCCTACCTTTGCTTTCTCAACCCCCAAAACTCTTAAATTATGTTCACATAATTTAAGGGAGGGTATGTGGAAAGACCCTTGGTAGAGCTGTAAGATCCTGAAGAAGCCGCTTAAACCCTGAGCCCCGGAGGGGCCTCTGGTAGAACTCAGAACCAATGGGCGTAAGGTGCCAAGAGGCCAGTTTGTAAAATGGGGGTGTCCCGTCAGGGTTGAGAGGAAAGTCACGATCCAGTTTAAAGTTAATAAAGCCTGAATGTTTAGCCTGAAGAGAAGACTCAAGGCACAGGGGAGGGGGGGGCCCATAGCCGTCTTCAAATTTTGAAAGGGCTGTCACGTGGAGGAGGTATTAAATTTGCTCTCACTGAGGAAAAACAAAAAGCAATGGGTGGAAGTTGCCAAGAGGCCAATTAGGCCTTGAATGTCATGAAAAACTTCTTAAAATTAAAACTGTTCAAGCTTTGAAAGTTACATGTTGAATTTATTATTTTATGTAAATACATATTGATTATATTTATTATAGTATATTGCATTATGTTATAATTGTATATCATTTTACAAGACAGGCCATGTTGGGGGGGGGGTTCCAACATAATTGTGGACCCTAACACAGAAAATGATGGGGAGGGGGATAGTTATGTAAATGTAAAAAAACATATATTTATATTGTCCTACAAGTTGTTCCAAAAGTCTTAGTTCAGTATTAAGCTTTGGGACAACCTGTGTACTAGTTATTATAGTTATATTTTGTTTTTAAAAATAAAAGCTAGCTCTACATAATAGAGATTCTCAGTTTCAGGTACACACCTGTCCTTTTGTCATACAGTATATAAATTGCTCGTTTTGTTTAGTGTTTAAGACAATTTTTAAAAAGAGAGGGGAGAAAAAGAGAAAAACAATTAGAGCTCCCTCAAGTGGAATGAGCTGCCTCCCTGAGGGTCTGGTTCCCGTTCCTTGGAGGTCTTCAAGCAGAGACTGGATAACCACTTGTCAGAAATGTTAATAGTGGGGATTCTTTTCTTATATGGGCAGAACTGGATGGCCACTGAGGTCTCTTCCGACTCAAGTTCTATGACTTTTTTATTCCATAGTAAATGCTTAATAAATACTTAAGTATAACCCATAAGTATGGGTTATCAAAGATTCCCTTGCTTCCCCTATGTTTAGTGATTTTGTATTGTCTTTAGGATAAAGTACAAATCCCTCAACTTGCCATAAAGGTTATAAAAAACCTATAATCTGCCTCCAGCATACCTTACCCTCTTTGTTTCATATTATTCTACAGACCAGCCAAACTGGTTCTCTCTCATCACTGCATTCAATTAGTCTGTGAGCTCCTTGAGAGCAGGGACTGTTTTTTGCTTTAGATTGTAAGCTCCTTGAGGGTAAGGACTATCTTTTTTTTTTTAAAGCTTGAATTTGTATACCTTAACACTTAAGCACTTAACATAGTGCCTGGTATATAGTCGGTGCTCAATAAATACTTGTTAACTTGACTTGCATTCCATCTCCTGTTTTCATGAGCACAGGTTATCTCCTATACCAGTGATGTTCTCCCTCTCCCTACCCCTGAATCTTTATCTTCCTTCCGTGCTCCATTTTCTTCCATACCCCTCAGTTTTTGTGCTTTCTTCTTCCTAAAATTACCTTCTATTTATCTATCTTTGTAGTTGTTTTATGCCCTATTAAAATATTAGAACCTTGAGGTCAGGAATAGGTTTATTTTTGTCTTTGTGTCTTGAGCACCTAGTCCACACATATACATTCCTCCCATTTCTGGTTGTCTGTGGCTTCTTAATGTCTCATAGACATTTTAAACTGAACATGTCCAAAACTGAACTCATCTTTTCTTCCAAACTCTTCCTTCTTCCAAACTTCCCTATTATATTTGAGAGTACCACTATCCTCAGTCACCCAGGCTCACAACTTAGTTCTCATCCTTAATTCCTCACTTTCTCTCACTTCCCATTATCCAATCAGTTGGTAAGGCCTGTCGATTTTATCTTTGTAACATCTTTTGAATATACCCCCTTCTCTCCTCTGACACTTCCACCACCTTTGTAGAGGCCCTTATCATCTTGGCCTTGGATGGCTGCAATAGCCCGATGGTTGGTCTGCCTGCCACAAGTCTCTCCCCATCTCAGTCCATCCTTCACTCAGCTTTCAAAGGGATCTTCTTAAAGCAGAAGTCTAAACATGTCACGTTATCTCTTCAGTCTGCAGTGGCTCCCTGTCACCTCCAGGATCAAATGTAAAATCCTCTGGAATTTAAAACACCTTTCATAACGTAGCCCCCTTCTACCTTCCAGTCTTCTTACATCTTACTCCTGACTGTACATGACACTGACCTTAGTGCTGTTCCTTGAATAAGACATTCCATATCTCGGCTCCATTTCCCATGCCTGGAATGTTCTTTCTCATTTCTGACTCCTGGCTTCTGTCAAGTCCCAGCTAAAATCCCACCTTCCACAGGAAACTTTTGCCAACTCTTAATTTTAATCCCTTCTTTCTGTTAATTATATCCTATTTATTTTGTGCATAGCTTGTTTGGACATAGTTGTTTGCTTGTTGTCTCCCTATTAGACTGTGAGCTTCTCCAGAGCAGGGACTGTCTTTTGCCCCTTTTTGTATCCCCAGCACTTAGCACAGTGCCTGGTACATAATGGGCAGAAGTGAAAAGGCTCCTGCCCTCAAGGAGTTTAAAGTGACTACAAAGCAGTTTGTTATGGGTAGGGGAGTGGGGAGGTACCTACTGCTGAGGAGATCAGGAAAGGCCTCTTATAGGAAGTGGCTCTTGAGCCACGCTCTGAAGGAAGACGGATTCTGAGAGGTGTAAGTAAGAAGGAAAAGCATCCCAGGCATGCGATACAGCCTATGGGAAGGCACAGAGAGTAGAAATGGAACGTCTTTAAGGAACAGCAGAAGTCCATACAGAGAGATTGGGAGTGCTGTGTACTGAGCTTGTAAAGGCTTCACAAAACCTTCTCCTCAGTAACAACCTTCCCCCTCAGACCTTATGTGGGACTTTTATTTTGGTTGGTTGGTTGTTCTTCCTTCCTGAAGAGGACCGGAATGACATCACTATGTTGGAGTCAAGGTACAGTGTGTGTCTGACTGTGGTTGATTAGAGTTCGGAAAGCTCTACCACAGGTCTGGCACAAATAGTCCACATGCACATTTGGAGTGGAGATGTCTCTAAATTTGCATATCTCATGTTTCTTTTGAGCTACTGCAATTCTGCTTTGCTCATAGAGCGCAGCACCTTTGATGTGGGCATTTAGAGTGCTGGGCAGTCTTTTACCAGAATCTCCCATGTCACACAATCGATTACATAGTTCTTCAGGGAGACCTTGAGATTGTGCTTGTATCACTTCTTCCGTGACCTACATGTGAGTGCTTGCCTTATGTGAGTTCTCCATAAAATAGTCTTTCAGGCAAATGTACATTTAGCATTCAAACATGACCAGCTCATTGGGGTTTTGCCCTCTGCAGTAGAGTTTGAGTGCTTGGCAGTTTTGCTCAAGAAAGGACTTCAGTGTCTATTACCTTATCTTGCCAGGTGATCTTCATAATCTTCCTGAGACAATTCAAAGAGAATTGATTGTGTTTCTTGACAAGATGCTGGTAGTGGTAGACTGTCCAGGTTTCACAGGCATCCAACAATGAGGTCAGCATAACAGCTCTGTAGACCCTTAGTTGGTAGACAGTCTAATACCTTATCTCTCCCACAGTATTCTAGTTATAATTTTATTACAAATTGGGATATGATACATGAATTCAAAAGATACAGGCAAAGTGTTACAAAGGAGACATTAATCGTCTTTGGGATGGTGGAGGTGGGAAGGTTGAGTGGAGAGAAGGGAAGGCTTCATGAGGAAATTAGCATCTGAACTGGTTCTTAAAAGGTTATGAGATCATGGATTTAGATCTGGAAGTGCCCCTAAAGGTTATTTTTACCGAGGAAAAAAAAGAAAGGATTTCATTAGGTTGAAAGCATGGAGTGTGGTGTACAAGGCACTGGTTTTACATCTCTTCTCCCAGTGGTATTTATTCCTCATGTTCCTAACAGTATCTAATATCCTTTTGCTTCAGAGATTTCTTTCCCCCAAGTTCCTAACCATCCTTTTGAAGAGAACCCAGGAGAACTAGTGATGACAGCTAAACTCTTGCTATCAAGGTCCCAGGTGATCTGTCCTTCCTGAGACTCCATCACTTCTTTGTCCTAATGTGGCCTCAAATCTTCCCCCTGACAAAGGAGCTTCAGTAACTCTTTGTTGAGCAGGGACATAAGCCCCAATTCCTTGCCCCTCCCCACCCCCAACCTCCACCAATAGCTGGGGCTGAACTAGGATAAGGGCTTCCATATTGCTTGAAACCTGATGGTGGCTCCTCTTTATGTCCACCCCTCTCACTTTCCAAGACAAATAGGATTTCAGGTGACAAGGTCAATCTGTGTTTTTGAGAGATTTTTAGAAAGTTACTTTTCTCTACGCGGGGGCTCCTAGCTGTGTGTCATTAGCCCTAATCTGGAGTTAGAGGAGATAGTCTTAAACTCTTCATTCTTCTAAAATGATATAATCTTCCGAGAAAAAGATCATATATAATCATTGCCTTAGTCATCACACATGTACTTGCCCCTTCCCCAACCCCTGTGCACATGCCTATACATATTTTGATTCATAACTATGTTAATTAAAATGCTTATACTCATAAGCACCTGTGCACAGTGGCAAATATATACAGGCAGATCATCAGATCTTGTTGACTTACCCTACTAGTGGGGCTGTTCTTAGAACTACATTAGGAACTTCTTGTTTCAGGTAGACATGATATTTGAGGATGTGGCTGTGTACCTTACCCAGGAGGAGTGGAGCTGTCTGGGTCCTGCTCAAAGGGGTCTCTACAGGGATGTGATGCTGGAGAATTATGGGAACATAGTCTCACTAGGTAAGACGCTGCCCTCAGTATCCATATCTGAGCTTCTTGGTTTTGTGAATATTCATGGGAGTTTAAATGGTGTAGTTAGGTTCAGGGATCAGATTCGCAATCATGTCTGGGCTCAGAAAAAGCAAATTTCTTACTTGTTCCTAAGGCCGAGGCCTGGTGTAGAGCTGGAAACTGTGAGTATCCCTGAGGCTAAACTTTTTCCATCTCCAGAGTTGCTTGTTAGAGCCCTGAATTTGCTGCCCCAGGCATAGAATCACAAAATCTCGGAGCCAAAAGGGGGTTCAGAGACCATCTATAATTATACCTAAATAGGAACCCTTTCTAAACTACTCCCTATAAGCATTCATCCAGCCTCCTCTTAAAAAACTTTAGTGATGGGGAGCTCACTACCTCATGAAGCCAAGGCAGCCAAGTAGCCATTTCTAGCTGTTAAGCTTTCCCTTATATAGAGGGAAATATGTGCCTCTTTGCTTCCTCTACACTTGGTGCTAATTCTAGTCCCAAAGTTTAATAGGAACATCCCTTGAGATTTGAGTTCCCCACCATTCTAATGGGAAATAAACTAATTGTTCTTTCTGCTTAGGTTGCCAACTGTCTAACCCTTCACTGGTGTTCAGACTTTCCCAGGACCTTTCTGTCGTGGCTTCTCTAGATACTGCATTTTTCTCTCCAATCCTCACAGACTGAGGGGCTGGAACTGAGCTTAGCATAGTTCTTTGTTCCCAGGATATTTACTAGATTTCATTCCTTTCCTCATGAGCAGGATTTCCAGTGCCCAAACCTAATGTGATCTCCTTGCTGGAAAGAGGGGAAGATCCCTGGGTCTTGGATAGGCAAGGAGCTAAGGGAAGAGAAATTTTTAGAGACAACTGCTCAGGTAAGTGAGTGAAAATTTTTCCTTCAGTAAGTGTACATATATTTACAGAACATTTCTTGTGTGCTCAGTGTGTTACTAGGCAGGGATCATGATTTCATTGAGCTGTTAAGCTGAGAAGCAACCTAGAAATCATCTAGTCCAGGGTGCTGAGGCTCAGAGAGGATACATGATTTGCCTAGGATCTAGTTAATTTCTAGCCTTGAACTTAAGGATCTTGCCTCCAAATCCAAGATTCTTTCTACTTATATCACAGCTACTTCCAGGTGTCATAAACTAATCCAGGCTAGGAATGACAATGTTATCAATAAGTGGTCTGTTGAGAATCCTGAATCAGCTGGTGACCTCCAAACGTAATTTAATTCCCAGTGTGAAGATTAGGTTATCAATCACAGAGACCTTTTTTGGTTATAAAAATAAATTTTTTTTGCTCTTTTTTATTTCTTTCTTTAGCTCTTCTAGGAATTCTTGTTTGGGCTTATGTCCAATCTGCATTTTTCTTTGAGGTTTCACTTGTAGACGTTTTCAAGTCATTGTCTCTGTGTCTGTGTCTTTAGCTTCCCTATCCCTGTAGGAACTCTCCATGGTTGGGTTATTTTTTTGTATGCCAATTTTTCCAGCCTCCTTTTTGACTTCGGACTTTGTGTTAGTGTTGGGCTCTGCTCACTTCTGAAGAAGAGAGAGGATGTTCAGCCTGAGCTTCTGGCACTGTCACAGCTCAGTCTGGGAGCTTGCAAGTTTTCAGTGCCTCCACAGTACTGTGATTCAGAGAGAAGTCTGTTCTCTGCATTCCTGGTCTGAGCCCTGCAGCTTCCTGACCCAAATTTGGTCTGCTCCTTGTGTGTGTGTGTAGTTGAGTTTCTGTAGATTACTACTGCACTCAGTCACTGTTAGCCTGATGGGAGATTCTGCAGTTTCAGATCAACTGCATTGCTATCTCCCCTTTGGTCTTGGTCTCCTGCCCTGGTTTTTCCACTGTGGAACTAAGTCACTGCTCTGCCCCCTGTGCTTAAAGCCATACAGCTAAATGTCCTCCAAGCCTCCTCCCAGCACTAGTTCTGAGGTCTTCTGGGATCTTTTTCTGCCCCCGTTCTCTATTTTAGTTCCCTTTCTATCTCTGGGCAGTAGAATCCTCCCAAGCCAAATGCTACCATGCTGCACTCAAGGCCAGCGCTAGACCCCAGTGTGTGTAGTCCTCTCTGTCTGTCTTCCTAAGTTGTCCTGAGCTGGAAAAATGACTCACTGTGACATCTTGACTTTCCCAATCAGAATTTGGTTTGGCATATTTTCTAGGTTGTTGTGGAGAGATGTGTTGTGAGAGCTAAGCTAAAATGTTTCCTCTCATTCTGTCATCTTGACTCCAACTCTGCATAGAGACCTTCTTTCTTAACATTGGAAAACCATGGTAAATGTGGAAAATGCACAAATTCTAGCTTTAGATTATGGGTTAAGCTGAAAAGATAGGAAAAAGAATCATTTACCCATGATATCCACCAAGTCTTTGTTCTGTGAATATAGGACTCAAGAAACAAGTGTTAATTCATCCTCTGTTTAAACCCAAGGGGTTGGGTTTAAAGGAAGTAGAAGATAATTCCTGCCTTTACTGAATCACTACATGTAAGGAACTACCATAAGTCAACTGAATCTTAGAGGTGGCCTCTGCTGGTTGTTATATTTATCTCTGAAAACCTGGAGTCCCCCAACACTGGGGGAGCTATTGTAATAATATTAGTTGCCACTTTATAGGTCTTGACTACTTATGGAGCACTTAATATCTCTTACCTCATTTAGTCCTCAAAACAAACCTGTTAGGCAGGATGTATACCTCAGATTGTACACTTCCCTTACAGGACCCTAGTGATGTCAGTGCTTTGTAAACTATAAAATGCTACAAAAATTTGAGATGTTGTTATTAGCCTTACTTTACTGATGAGGAAATGGATCCAGGGAGCTTGATACTTATCTGTAATTATATAACTATTAAGTATCAAAACTAGGCCCCATGGCTACAAATTCAGTACTATTTCCAACGGTAGCACAGTTCCCATTATTAATACTTTCCCTATTTTTTAGGGTGCTCGAAAATCTCTCCCTTGCTTCTCGTCTTGGAACAGATCCGATTGGCCTAAAAGATAGCTCAAGTAATTAAGGAGAACTTTAAAAAAGCAAACCAGGATAAAAATTTGGATAATGGTTATAGAAAGGACCGAGAAGTTTGCCAGTAACCCTGAGCTTGAGTTGTCAGAGCTTTTTCCTGATTTCAGTTGATCATCTTCCATTCCTTCTCCACCTCTCCCACTGCCCTTAAGCATTGGCCATTCTTAAATCCACTGGAATCTGGTATGGATGGTGATATGCAGCATCTAACTGATGTCTTTAATTTCCTGCTCTTCCATGAGGCAGCTAGGTGGCTCAGTGGATCAAGCACTAGGCCTAGAGTCAGGAAGACCTGAGTTCAAATGCAGCCTCAGACAGTTACTAGCTGTGTGACCTTGTGCAAGTCACTTAACCTCTATTTGCCTTAATTTCCTAATCTGTAAAACGAAGATAGCAGTACCTACCTCCCAGTGTTTTTATGGATATCAAATGAAATAAAGGGTTTTTATGAAAATCAAATGAGATAATTATAAAATGCTTAGAAAAGTACCTGGCACATGGAAAATGCCATATAAATGTTAGCCATAATTATTATTATTTTTTTATTATTGTTAGTGAATAATACTTCGTGCTGTTATTTAGTAAGGTCATAAGATCATAGACTTAGACCTTCAAGGGAACTCAGGCCATCTAGACCCTCAGTACCCTTATTTTATAAATGAGGAACGGAGACCCAGAGAGGTCTTTACAATTCTTAAAGTACTTTCATATATATCATCTCATTTGATCTTGACAATAACTCTGTGAGATAGGTACTATCTATATTATTATGTCCATCTGACAGAAAAGTCTCGTGGAAAACAAAAAAGCAAAGGTAGCATACACAGATATTACTCTGAACTGGCTATCAGGAGACTTAGATTCCAGTCACTGATCTAGCAGGGTGACCTTGGTGTTTCAACAATCCGTCTAGCAGCTGCTGTGGGCGTAAAAGACCAACACAAGCCCAACAACAAGCCCTCTACCAGCAAGCTGCAAAAGCACAGGTTCTTTCGATCTGCTTTGCTAAGGGAAGGCAATGTTAAGGGGTTGACAAGCTTACTTTAATTCAGTATACAAATATCATTCATTTAGTTCAGGGGAAAAAACCAGCACCCTGAACTTCAGAGCAAAATACAAAGTACAGACGTTGACAGACAGACCTTGTCTGATTTAAATCCCAATACATAGTTACCAGAGTTTAACAAAGTCTCAGCATCCAGTTTTATGAGCTGGAGGGCTTCTTAGCTACAGCTGCTCGGGAGTCTCCATACGCCACCAAGAGTGACAGCCCTGCACAAATGGCTCTGTCTTCTCTTCTTATAGGATTTCAGACGTCATCAAACGTCATCTGAATGACCAGAACTTAGGCTTCTATGATTGGCTCTGGAGTTAGCACCTCCCCTCAGTTAGCCCCACCTTGGGCCCCACCCCAGTTACCAATCCACACCCACATAGGTTTTATACCTAATAGGGGTTTGGGCCTGGGGCTTAGCACCTAGTAAGACTCAATGAAATACACTGAATTACTTAAAGGAAACAAAAGCCAAACTCTTCAAGGGCACTTGGTTGAACTAAGTGCTAAGAGCCCATTTTGCTTACCAACACACTTGGGCAACTCTTAATCCTTCAGGACTCAGTTTTCCCCTCTATAAATGAGATGGTTGGACTAGATTTTGTGTCTTAATCAACAAGCATTTATTACATACATGCTGTATGTGAGACCTTGTGTTAAACTTTGAAAATAGAGAGTCAGAAGCACTTCCTATCCTTGAGGAGTTCACATTCAAATGGAGGAGAGCACATATAAATGGAAGAATGAAGGTTGATTGTTGATTGATAAGGTCAATAAATCTCCTCACCCACACTTAGCCTTAATGCATTTATCTGGTGAAAATATGTTTTAACTGAATCAATCTAATATGTGAATAATGTCAGGAAATCTTTCTAGGTTTGATAGGAAGTCTGTTGGATTGGTTGAGGAACTTGGCCACACTCAGTGGGATGTGTATAAAACCACAGAAATAATTTGGACTCGGCTTATGGTAGTGGAGAAAAAGAATTGGGGACCTTGGGAGCTAAGGTAGCAGGAGTGAGGAGTGAGTGAGAGGGAAAAGAGTCACAGCAGAGAAGTGAAAGAGCAAAAGACTCAGTCTGAAATTACCTGAGCTCTGCTTTTCAACCTAACTTCCTCTCCTGGTGCTTATCTATTCATAGACACTGTAACATACTCTAATAGCTTGTTTTACCTAGATATTTTTAGAAACCCAAATTTTGCTTCCACTACGAAGAAGTCAAGGGTTAGCTAGAGATAAATGGGAATTTAAGGCAGAGTTCCAAGCTTCTGCATAAATGTTAGAAATTTTCCTAACTGGGCACTATGTATGACGGTGATTTTACTCCTAACTTTTTGTTTAAATATAAAGTCTTTAATGCAGAAGGTTGTAAACACTGGCCTGAGGGCCAAATCTAGCCCTGTGCGAATGAGGTAAGCATGGTTTTTACATTTTAAAATAAAACCTTATTTTGAAATATAAAAACTATTCTTAGCTCAGGTTTGGCTAGCATGTTGTAGTTTGCTGACCATTATCCTAAAACATCAGAAGAGGAAACCACATAGACCTGAGGAACCATTATATTGCCACTAGACTTAAAATAAGCTAATTATTATATCACAGTAGGGTGATTGCATCTGTAGAGACAAAGAGGATGAGGAAGAAAGAGAAGCGATGCTCTCATTCATTGTTGTTACATAAATAGTTATATATAAGATAAACAGAGGAAGGCAGCCTTAGAAGGGGAGGTGGTGATGGTGGGGAGCCGACTGGAAAAGACCTCCAGCAGAAGGTGGCATTTGAGCTGAATCTTGAAGGAAACCAGAGATTCCAAAAGGCAGAGGTGACAAGGGAGAGCATTCTAGGCACGGTGGACCTCTAGAGAAAGGCAAAGACTGGAAGGGCCAGATTGTGAAGAGCATTAAATGCCAAACAACTTTGTATTTGATCTTGGAGGTAAATAGGAAACTACTGGGATTTCATTGAGTAGACAGTGCAACTATGCTTTAGGAAAATCACTTTGACAGCTTATTAAGGATGGATTGGAATGGGGAGACATTTGACCAATTAGATGGTTTTTGCAATAGTTTAGGTTGGTGGCAGTGTGAGTAGAGAAAAGAGGAAATAAACAAGAGATGTAAAGGTAGAAATGATAAGATTTGACAAAAGATGTTTATGTAGGATGATTGAGAGTGAACAGTCAAGGATCACACCAAGATGGTAAACCTGGGTGACTGGAAAGATGATGGAGTCCTCCACAGTAATAGGGAATTTCAGAAAAGGGGAGGGTTGTGGAGGGAGATAGTTCTCTATTGAGTTTAATGTCTGCAGGATATCCAGTTCAAGATATTTAAATGTATACAACTTATTTCCTGCATTTGAAATTCTTAAAATATCTAGGATGTCCCAAAAGTCTGAGTGCATTTTTAAGCTATTTAAAGCCATTAATGCTTATGGCTGCATTCACATTTTTAGGACACTGTATGTCAAGAGGAATAGTGGTATAGTGGAAAGACCCTAAGAATTGGAGTCGGGAGAAATTTAAGTTTGGATAGAGCCTTTCACACTTAATAGTTATATGGCCATAGGAAAGTCAACCTCTGCAAACATCAGTTTTCTCATCTATAAAATAGGGGAATAATAATAGCAGTGCCCACCTCAAATGAGGTATTCTATGTAAAAATGCTTTGTAAACCTTACTACATTGTGTTAGAACTCCTCTGGGTGTCAGGTGGGCCCTGTATTTCCAGTTCCATTCAAAGCAACATTTTCTGATAGAAAAAAGAATTTATAGCTAAAAGACTAATTTCTCTCAAATAAACTCAGATTTGGGGTTCAGATATTAATATGTTGACTTTAAAGCCTTTTCCTCCTTTTACTTTAAAGAAGTCACAACTTTATATGATATTTTTCATCCTTGTATAACATGATACATCAGGAATCTGCGTAAAGGAACTCATGTATGACAGGACTTTGGTAGCAACAAAGATTTGCTCTTGTTATTATTATGAAGTACTTAATTTGCCTACTGTCTCCATTATCCAGTCCACTTCCATGAATTTTTCCATGTAACTGAAATTTACTTCTTTAAACTTCTAAAACTACTTTTATTGTAAACATTTTTATAGTAGTACTTACATAACTTTTTTTCCTTCTTACATAACTTTTTTTCCTCTTAATCTTTCCCCTAGTCAGACCACATGTGGGATATTGTTTTCAGTTCTGGATACCATATTTTAGGAAATACTTGAACAAGATGGAGCATAAACAGAAGGATGACCAGAAAAGTTAGAGAACCTTAGACCGTGCCATTTTAGGATCAAATGAAGAACCTAGAAAGTTTAGCCTAGAGAAGAGAAGATTTAGGGGGAACACAGCAGCTTAACTTCACTTATTTGAAGGGGTGTTATGTGAATGAGATAGTAGACTTATGATGCTTGGTTTGAAGGGACAGAGCTACAAGCAGTGGCTGGATGGTTGCAAAGGGATAAATTTTGACTCAGTTTAAGAAACTTCCTATTGATTAAAGCTGTCCTAAAGTGGAATAGGCTGCTTCTGAAGGTAGTGAATCTCTGTCATTGGAAGTTTTCAAACAAGAGTCTGGATAATTCCTAGTTAGGAGGGAATTCCTATAGGTGAAAGTTAGATTAGACGGCTTCTGAGGTCTCTTTCAGCTCTGAGATTGTATGATTCTAAACAAAGTATAATGAAGATAATTTAACTTCTTCATTACTGATGGTGGTCATCATAAACATTAGTTATTGGAAGAGCACTAGTCTTGCCATCAAGAAACTTAGATTATAATCAAAGCCATGTTACTGACTCACTTAAGTGAGTCATAAACTCTTTGGGCTGATTTTCCTCATCTGTGTTGTGAAATATTAGACTAGAAGATGGGTTCTTAACCTTTTTTGTGTCATTTTATGACCCTTTTGGCACTCCAGTGAAACCTGTGGTCCCCTTCTCAGAGTAATGTTTTTAGATGCATAAAACAAAATACATAGGATTATAAAGAAACCAATTATATTTTAAGTACAGTTATTAAAATATTATTAAAAAACAAGTCCCTAGGATAACCACTGGATTATAGAATTGGATTAAAGGATTTTTTTTAAGGTTCTTTGCTTATTGACTGACTGACAGCTCTGACATTCTATAATTTTATGATTTTTTTGTCTTCCCAAAAGACATTTGCTTCATTAATTTTGTTTTGTCCTTGTTCCAGTAGTTTACTTTGATACAAAAAAAGCAACCTGTAATATCTGAATTTTATATTTATTTCAGTTCATGAAATTAGAACTGAGAAGTTACTTCAGAAACTGGAACCTTCTACAGAAAAGAAATTGCATGGAATGATGTCCAAGAGAATTGCAGAGAATGTCTCCCAGGGATTTGACTTTGGAGAAGCCTGGGCCTATGAAAGAGAATTAGAGAAACATCAGGAAAGTCTTGTAGTTGGGATACTGAAGAAATCATTTTGCCAAAATGGGGGTTTCAGACCAAACAAGATCTGCAAAAAACTTTCTGTTGGTCAGAGAAACCAAAAGTATAATGAATTTCAGAGAAGCTTCAGCCTGAACTCAAACCCTTTTAGACACCAGAGCATTCCTTCAGGAGAAAGATTCCATCAAGAATTTACATGTGACTTGACTTTCAAACGGAATTCAAACCTGATTAAATATCAGAGAATCAATATGAGTGAGGAATCATGTAAATCTAACACATGTGGGAAAGTATTCAGAGAGAGTTCAACCTTTATTGAAAGCCAGAAAATTCACAGTGGAGAGAAACCTTATGAGTGTGATAAATGTGGGAAAACTTTCAGTCAGAGCTCTAACCTTATTGATCATCAGAGAATTCACACTGGAGAAAAACCCTATATCTGTAAAGAATGTGGAAAAGCCTTCCGGCAGAGCTCTAACCTCATTAAACACCAGAGAATTCACACAGGAGAAAAACCCTATAAATGTAATGAATGCGGGAAAGCCTTTAATCAAAGCTCTAATCTCATTAAACACCAGAGGATTCACACAGTAGAAAAACCGTATGAATGTAATGAGTGTGGGAAAACTTTCAGTCAGAGCTCACATCTAATTAGTCATCAGAGGATTCATACTGGAGAGAAACCATATGAATGTAGTGAATGTGTTAGAGCCTTTAGTACCCGATCATCTTTTATACAACATTGTACAATTCATACTGGAGAGAAACCCTATAAGTGTAATGAATGTGGAAAAACCTTCAACCAGAACTCTAACCTTACGAAGCACCAGAGAATTCACACTGGAGAGAAACCTTATGAATGTAATAAATGTGGAAAAACCTTTAACCAGAACTCTAATCTTACTAAACATCAAAGAATTCATACTGGGGAGAAACCCTACAAATGTGATAAATGTGGGAAAGCTTTCAGTGCTCGTTCATCTTTTTTGCAGCATCATAAAATTCACATTGGTGAGAAACCCTACAATGAATGCTGAAAAACCTTCAGCAGCATTTTTTTAACCTTAGTAAACATCAAAGAATCTATAATGGAAAGAAACCTTACAATGTAATGAATATGAGAAAACCTTCAGGATATGCTCATTCTTTATTCCACAGTTTAGCAAGCATAGCAAAAAAGATGCCCAGTGAAAGTAACAAATGTAAGGCCTTCAAGTGTAATGATTGTGGGAGAGCTTTTAGCCAGAATGGAAACTTATTTGGCATCAGAGATGTTATACTGGTGACAAACCCTGTGTATGTGATGATTTTTTTTAAACACTCAGAACTCACAATTCACAATGAACACAATTCATAATGGAAAGAAAACCTATCACTCTAATGAATAGTGCAAAAGACGTCAGGGAGAGCTCTGATCCTATTAAATATCAGAAAGTTTACACTGGGGCAAAACTGACACGAGGAGAAACCATTAGTAACCCCTTGGGCTTCATTTAAAATCATAAAAGTCATGCTGGGGAAAAAGCAAGTTCTTTGAATGTAGGAAAACCTTCAGTAAGAGTTCTAGAGGATTCATTTGAGAGAAATCTGATAATGAAGATATTTGTATACACAGGAAGGTGTTTCAACAATCCGGCTAGCAGCTGCTGTGGGGGTGTAAAACCAACAACAACCGGCTCACAGAACTCTGCAAGCCCAAGTTCTTTTGATCTGCTTTACTAAGGAAAGCAATGTTAAGGGATTAACAAGCTTACTTTAATCCAGCATACAAATGTCATTCACTTAGCTCAGGGTAAAAAGCCAGCACCCTGAACTTCAGAGCAAATACAAACAACTTACAAACATCAACAGAAAGACGTTGTCTGATCCAAATCCCAATACGTAATTACCAGAGTTTAACAAGGTCCCAACATCCAGGTTTACGAGCTGGAGGGTCTCCACGAGCTGCCCAGAGTCTCCACATCAGCGCGCCACCAAGAGTGAGAGCCCTAAGCAAATAGCTCTGTCTTCCCTTTTTATGCAGTTTTAGATGTCATAAAATATCATCTGAGCAACCAGAACTTAGGCTCCTTCCATTGGCTTTGGTGTTAGCACCTCCCTTCACTGGCCCCACCTGGAGCCCCACCTTAGTTACCAGTGCACACCCACATAGGCTTAGCACCTAATAGGGGTTTGCGTCTGGGGCTTAGCACCTAGTAAGGCTCAATAAAAGACAATTAATCATTTTAAAACGGTAAGAAAGTCCGAACTTAATTGATATTACAGAAGGACCTGCGATTTTGAGTGAAATCTGTCATCTATATATGACTTAATATATAGTTTCTGTGAGGCAGCATTTGAACCTAGGTTTTCTTAACTCCAGATCTGGAACTCTATCCACTATATCACACTGCCTCTAACTTGAAGATGATAATTTGTTGATACAGCATTTAAAGTTTGTAAAGTGCTTTATAAATGTTTGAGCCTCACAATAACCTTGTGATGTACTGCAAATATTACTGTTCTCATTTTACAAATGAGGAAATAAGCTCAAAGAAATAAACAACTTGCCTATGGTAACGTAGCTGTAAATGTTAGGATTTGAACCAGTGTCTACTTGACATCAAGTACAGCACTTTATCCACCATACTATATTGCCTTTCCTAATAAACATGAACTACACATGCACCATGTGGCATAGCATCTAAAGGCTAAAGGAAAAGTTTACTCAAAATCCAGAACACCTCAAGTAAGAAAATAATTATAAGTCCCTGACATTCCTCTTTCAGAAAGGTAAAGAAGAACATTATAGATCTAAAAATGCTGACAAAACTAGATTTGGTAGATCTATACTGATTATAGAATAGGAGTAATATGGAATATACTTTTTTTAAAGTTATTTTTTCCAATTACATATAAAAACAAATTCTAAACTTTTGAGTTCCAAATTTTTGCCCTCTCTTCTTCCCCTCCCCTCTCCTTGAAAAGGCATTTGGATATAGATTATACATGTGTAGTCATGTAAAACATTTCCATATTAGCCATGTTGCTAACGAAAAAACAGACAAAAAAACCTCAAGAAAAATAAAGTTTAAAAAGTATACTTTGAGCTGCACTCAGATTCTATCAGTTCTTTCTCTGAAAGTGGATAGCATTTTTCATCATTAAGTCCTTTGGAATTGTCTTCGATCACTGTATTTCTGAGAATAGCTAAGTTATTCACAAATGATCATGGCATATGTCATTACTGTGTACATTGTTCTGGTTCTGCTCAGTTTACTTTGCACCAAATAATTTTTCCCAAGTTTTTATGAAACCATCTTGCTTGTCATTTCTTGTGGCACAATAGTATTCCATTGTAATCATATACCACAACTTGTTTAGCCATTCCTCAATTGATGGGCATCCTCTCACTTTTCAATTCTTTGCTACCACCAAAAGAGCTGCTATAAATATTTTGTAAAGGTCCTTTTCTTTTAAAATTTAAATGTCTTTGGGATATAGACCTAATAGTGGTATTGCTTTGGGCATAGTTCCAAATTGCTCTCCAGAATGGTTAGATCAGTTCACAACTCCACCAATAGTGCATTAATGGCCCAATTTTCCCACATCCTCATCAACATTTTTTATTTTTCTTTTCTGTCATGTTAACCAGTCTGATAGGTGTGTGGTGGTACCTCGGAGTTGTTTTAATTTGCATTTAATCAAGTGATTTGGAACATTTTTCCATATGACTATCTGATTTTTCCACTTTAGGTATTTTTTTTTTGAAATTGATAGTGTGCTAGGACTTAAAGAACTTATGAATAAGTGTAGAAACGCAGAAATATCAATCATAACAATACCAATCGATGAAGGAAAATAGGTACAAGGGATAAAGACCATGATGAAGACCAACAACATTCATATTAGTAGATCAAAGAGCAAATCATAGAAATAAAAGTTGAAACAACATACTTAAAATTTATGACTAGTCCTTAGAGAAAAGTGTGTATCTCTGAAAACAAAATAGAAAAGAACTAAAAAGGAGTCCATTAAATTAAAGTAGAAAGTCAACAACCCCAAACAAACATGTAAGAAGAAGTTTTAGAAATCAAAGGAGAAATAAAATCAAAAAAGGGCTGTGGAACTGATGGATTATACCAAATCCTGGATTTAAAAAAAAAAATAAAATCAGTAAGTCATTAGCTAATATGACCAAAAAGAGGAACATTAAAATGCCAAAATCAATGACTGTTAATTCATAACAAATGGGAAATATAGATTATCAGAAATTATCATACCAAGTTAAAATAATATTTAAAGGAAATTTCTCAATAAGCATTTATTAAATGTCAAGCACTGTGTTAGACTCTGAGAATACAGAGGCAAAAAAAAGGTTCCCCTGCCATCAAGCAGTTTACATTCAAGGAAACAACATGTATATTAGTATAAAATTATTATAAGATAAAATTTAGGTTATTTTGGGGGGAGGCATTAGTAACGGATCAGAGTAAAATTCATTATCTACATATGATTTAATAGATAATTTTTATGAGGCAGCCTAGGTTTTCCTAACTGGTACTTACTCTATCCATTATACCACACTGCCTCTAACTGGAAGATAATTGTTGATATTGCACTTAAAGTTTGTAAAGTGCTTTATAAATATCTTGTTTGAGCCTCACAATAACCTTGTGATATGCTACAAATGTTACTGTTCTCATTTTACAAATGAGGAAATAAGCTCAGAAAAATAAACAACTTGCCTATGGTCACATAGGCCTTCACATGGGAACTGAAATTTGAGCTGAGCTTTGGAAGCTCAGGGTGCTAAGGGAGTGAGGAAATCACTGAGAAACAGAAGTCCAGTTCAACTAGACCTTAGAGTAAGTGAAAGTGAGTAGTTTGTAATAAACCTGTAATAAATGCTGGAGCCAGAAATGCCAAAAGGGTTTATATTGGATCCTGGAGGTAATTAGGAGCAACTGGAATTTATTGAGTAGGGAGTGATATGGTCAAAACTGTGCTTTAGGAGTAACTATAAATAAATTTTTAAAAACTATATAAATACAAATAAAAATACCTTTTTCTTGTTTTAACTTTTTATTGATAGCTTTTACTTTTACATCACTTACATGTTTTTAAATATATCTGTTCCTTATAAGAATTTCAATCAGTAGACATTTATTAAGTGCCTCCTATGTGTGCCAGGCATTGTGCTAAGCACTGGGGATTTGAAAAGAGGCAAAAGACAGTCCTTCCCCTTAAGGACTTCTCCCTTAAGGGGAGAACTTAAATTATTTTTTAATATGGTCAGTAAAACTAACTAATATAGGAGTTAAGTATGATATTCCTCTGTTCCACATCCACAAACCTCCCACTCCCATGCAAAGATGGGAGGAAGATGTATTTTAATCTTTTGATACCAAGCCTGGTCATTATAATTCCACGGCATTCAGTTTCAGTTGTTTTGTTCCTTCCATTTACATCATTGTAGTCATTGTGTATGTTGATTTCTCCTTATTTCATTTTGCAAAAGTTCATATCAATCCACTCATACTTTGAATTGTTCATAAGAAATATCACTTTGGTAGCTATGTGAAGTTGACACTTGAAATAGAGATACCGATTAGGAAGCTTCCAGTAGTCCAGCAGGGGTCAATAAATGTTAAGTGCCTACTATTTACCAGGCACAATGCTAAGCACTGGGGATACAAAGAGAGGCAAAAGACAGTCCTTGCCTTTAAGGAGCTTACAATCTAATGGGAGTAATGAAGGACTGAGCTAGGACAGTGACTTGTGTGAGTGGAGAAAAAGGAATGAATGTAAGAAATGTGGTGGTAGAATCAGTGAGATGTAAACAATTAATTTGCTGAGATAATATTTGTAAAAGTGCTTACACAGTGCCTGGCATGTTTGTTGTTAAATGCTCTGTCATGTCCAAATCTTTTTCTTGTCAAAGATACTGAAGTGGTTTGCCATTTCCTTCTCCAGCGCATTTTATAGGTGAGGAACTGAGGCAAATAGGGTTAAGTGACTTGCCTAGGGTCACACAGCTAGTAAGTATATGGAGGCGGGCAGATTTGAACTCATGAAAACGAGTCTTCCTGATTCCACGCCCAGTGCTCTATTCATCTTACCAGCTAGCTGCCCATAGAAGCTATATAAATACTTATTCCCTTTCCTACCTCCTATGTGGGGTATGTGAGAGGTGTTCAGGATCACTCTAAGGTTGTGAACAAAGGACCTGAAAAATGGTGGTATCCTTGGTGGAAATAGGGAATTTCAGGAGAGGGCTGGGTTTTAGGAAAAAATAATGAACTTTGTTTTGGACAGGTTATGTTTGGAGTGGCCATGGGACATCCAGTTCAAAATATTCAATAGGCAGTGATAGGAGCCTCAGGAGAGTAAAACAGTGTATAGATTTTGGAGTTGTCTGCATAGAAATGACAGTTGAACTTGTAGATGTTGATGGGGCCACCAAGAGAAAAAGAGGAGAGTCCAGGAAAGAGACTTGAGGTACACCCAGTTAGGGGTGTGTGTGTATAGAGTGATGACGTAGCAAAGGAAACAGGAATGGTCAGAGTAGCAGGAGGAGAACCAAGAAAGCTATGTGTGAAAACCTAGAAAGGAGAGAAAACCAGGAAGAAAAGTGTGGTAAACTGTGTCAAGTACTACAGAGAGATTGAAAGGGATGAAAGTTGAGAAAAGGCTATCAGATTTAGCAATTGAGTTCATTGGTAATTGTGGAGAGATAACAATTTCACTTTAGTGATGAGGCTGGTAGATCGAAAGGTATGATTGAAAGTGACTGAAAGCAGGAGAAGCGAATGCAAAACTTCCCTAGGAGTAAGTCTTTCCCCTAGGAAGTTATAGCTACAAAAATACAAAATATTTAAGTTAACAAAAGAGGAAATAAATCCTAACTACTCCAATCTCAGAACAATTGAGCAAGCCATAAATTTTATAAAGTATTTGAAGAGCAATACAGCTATATGCTACATATATTGTTCCCCCCAAATAAAGATGGCATTTGACCAAACTAATTTTATCAGAAAAATATCATAATATCCAATCCAGTGAGCTATAAGACAAGGCAAGCAAAACTATAGATCAGTATGTCAATATCAATGCAAATAATTTAAAGAATTTATTTTCAATATGCCCAAAGTTGATTTATAGCAGGGATACAAAGGTAGTTCAAGATTTTAGGAAAACAGCATAACTAATCATTAATAAAATTGTAGACTCAGTAAAAGCCTTGGACAAACTACAAGGCATATTAAATATGCCAAAAAAGCATAGTATTAAAATGCTGTTTCCTACATAAAACAGAACACATGTGAAACCAGGAACTATCATTATTTGTAATGGTAAAACATTAGGAGCTTTCCCAATTATTAAGGGTAAAACAAGAATGCCCTATGACTATTATTTGATAGTACAAGAAAGACCAGCTCTAGCAATTAAGGCAATAAGCATCAGTAAGGAGGAGGCAAAATCCCAATTAGTAGATGGTATATTGATTTATGCTGTAAACCTTAGAGTATAAAAAAAGAGACATTGAGCAGGAAAAATAGCATGATATACAACACATCCAAAAATTTTTTTTGTATATTACTACCAAAAGTTAGGAGGAAAAGATAGACAAATTCCATTTAAGTTAGCTACCCAACGCAGAACACATCTGGAAGTTAACCTTCCAATATGTATACAAGTTAAATACAACTGCAAAACAATGTTTATATTAAGAAATAGAAAACCTAAATAGCTGAGAGGTTGTACTGTGTGACTGGATAACACCAATATAGGAAAAGTAATGATACTATATAAATTGATCTGCAGTTTTAGCACTCTACCAATCAAATTGCCAAGTGATATTGAACTGAATTAGATAAAATTAATATGGAGGGACAAAAGGTCAAGAAAACGAAATTCACATATTTATGTGTTGGTGTGAAGGATGGGTGGATATATTTGGAAATAAAGGTAACAATTTTTAAAAATCCCTATTAAGGACTTACTATGTGAAAGGCACTTCATTAGGCACTAAGGATACAAAAAACAAAAACATCCCAGAGTCCCTACCCTTTAGGAGGGCAGTATTTTCTACTGGAAAATACAAGATAATTTAAGGTGGGCAATAGCACCAAGAATTAGGAGAATCAGGAAAGATTTCACAGAGGACATGGCACCTGAACTTGAGCTATGAAGGAAACTAAGAATTCTAAGATAAAGAGGTGAAGAGAGAAGGTATTCTAAGTATGGGGGATAGCCTGGAGTGTAGGGCCACCCTGGACAAAGGTATGGGCATGAGGAAATGCAGTATCATTTATAGTGGTCAAGTAGGCCAGTTAAGCTGACAGGCAGAGGAGTTTATATTTGATCCTGGTGGCAATAGTGAACTACTAGCATTCTGAGGAGGGTGGTGAGATGGTCAAACCAAACTGGCCTACTTGCTGTTCTCACTACATCATTCCATGCTGCCTGTTCCCTTGAAAATTAAAGAATAATGGGAAAGGGGAATCTAGCCTTAGCAGATCTCAAATCATAGTGCAGTAACTATCAAAACTATCTGGAAAAGTAGACCAATGGCATCGGGGGTTGTCCTTCATTCTTGAAGGGGATCAAAATGCTAGAGTCAAGTTATAATGTGTCTGACTGTGGCTGATCAAACCAAGATGAGCCCAGAATGCTTTACCATTAGGTCAGGCACAAATAAATAGTCCATGTGAACATTTGGGGTGGATTCTCTAAATTTATGCATCTTGCATTTCTTTTGAGCCATATCAATTCTGCTTTACTATAGAGTACAGTACCTTCTCTGATGAGGGAACCCCATGCTGCGTGGTCCAGTGTCAGTGTCTCCCATATGTCACAATGATTCCAAAGTTCTTCAGAGAGACCTTAAGAGTGTTCTTGTATCTCTTTTTCTGACGACCATGTGAGTGCTTGCTCTGTGTGAGTTCTTCATAAAACAG
The DNA here is from genome assembly GCF_011100635.1 of Trichosurus vulpecula. Classification (NCBI taxonomy): domain Eukaryota; kingdom Metazoa; phylum Chordata; class Mammalia; order Diprotodontia; family Phalangeridae; genus Trichosurus; species Trichosurus vulpecula. Next base: position 78,874,214 of record NC_050573.1, read on the forward strand.
GCTTTTTGGCAAGTGTATGTTTGGCATTCGAGCAACATGGCATCAATTAGCTAAATGATATCCAGAAGCAAATGTGCATAACATTGCCTTGATAAAACCAACACAAACTTGAGGATGGGACTCTATTCAACAAGAATTGCTGGTAAACCTAGAAAACAGATTGATAGGTTTAGACCAGAATTTTACACTGTATATCACACTTCCAAATGGATAATTTTAAAATTAAGTCACATGATAAAAATAATAGAGAATGGAATTCTCTTTCACAATTATGGATTAGGGAAGAATTCACAACTCAATTTGAGATAGAGATTACTGCAAGACAAGGTAGACCATTTTGATTGCACAAAATTTAAAATGTGCACAAAGGTAGTCAGTGTAAGAAGGAAAGAAACTGGGAGGAGCAAAATCCAAGATTCAAAATCCATAGGGCACTGACATCTATAAATCTACAAGCCATTCTCAAGTGGGCAAGCCACAGAGTATGAACAATTTTCAAACAGAGAAAAATGATCATCCAACTATTTGAAGTAGTGTTCAAAATCAAGATTAAAAAAATGGAAAATTTAAAACTCTGAGATCCCACCTCATGGCCTTCAAATTGACCAAGGTGGAAATAGTCAGTGCTGAGGAGACTGTGGAAATAAAGTCACACTAATTCATTGCTGGTAGAGCTGAGAATCAATCTACTCACTCTTGAAAACAATTTGAAATCATTTGAAAAGAACTACTAAATTTTTTATACTTTTAAAATCAATGATCTTACTACTGGGTTAATGTCCCAATTTAGGTCACTGACAGAAAGGTCCCAGGTATACCAAAATGTTATTAATTAGATGTTTTTGTAATAGCCAAGAGCTAGAAAAAAAGTTAATTGCCTAACAATTAAGGAATTGCTGAAAAAGCGGTGTACAAATATAATGGAATATCATTGCACTGTAAGCAGCAAATATCAAGTATTCAGAGAAACAGTAAGACTTAGATGAGCTGAGGTGAAGAAAACAGAACTAAAAGAACAATGTACTTGCTTAATTTTTTGTGGATCAGTAATATGAGAGTGTGGGATGTTATTAAGGAAGGGACCGATGCATTAAAAAAATAAAATAAAGTATTATTTAGGAACAATTGTGGATTGTCATTGCTTCCAGGACTATAAAAGAGCCCCAGCAAAGATTCCAAAATAGTCAAGAGTAGTCAAGACAAGACTATTCTTTGACAAGAATAATCAAAGTTGGAGGAGTTGTGGAAAGGTAAACACACTAAGAGATTATTCTTCCCTGCCACTGTAGTAGCTTTTTATGGTCAAGTTCTTTATTGTTTGCTCATTTTCTATCCTATTTCTTGACTTTGAACTTTATGTTAAAATTTCGTTCTGCTCACCTGAGGGTGGGGAGGCACTGTCCCAAGATTTAGGGGGTTTTGTGCTGCTGTTTTTAGAGCTACTTCTGGTGGTCTGCAAGTTTTTGGTCCTTCTAAGGTGGTGTAACCTGGGGAGAGGTGTGGTCACTGCTCCTGATCTTCCCTCTAGTCTTTTACCCAGGAAGGGCCCCTACTCCCCTATAGTCACAAGGACTAGTGCTCCTCTTGACCCTGGAACTATGACAAAGTCCCTTGTTTTGTAGCCATAAGCTCTAGTGCTCCTCTCTGCCTTGGAACTTCAACAATGGCCCGTGCTTTCCTTGTGAACAACCCACAAATGCTCCTCTTTGCTCTGGAACTGAGACTCAGAACTGCATATGGGGCTGCTGCTGCCACAGCCCACCACTGATGCTGCTTCTCAGCTTTGGGCCGGCTCCCACCCTGATGTCACAGACCTCTCCTGCAACCTTCTAAGTTGTCTTAGACTGCAAGAATATCTCACTCTGACTTTTTGTTGGCTCTGCCACTACAAAATTTGATTTGAGGAGTTATTTTAAAGTTGTTTAGAGGGGAATGCTGGGAGAGTTTAGCTGGGTTGTTGCCTGTACTCTGCTATTTTGGTTCAGCTTGCCCAACCTCATTTTTCAATTGAAGTAACAAGTGATCTCTTCATTGCCAAATCTAATGGCCTTTTCTCAATCCTCATCTTTTTTAACCTCTCTTCAACTTCTCTTTAACTTGTCTTCTCCTAAATGGTCTCTCTTCTCTAGTTTTTCATAACATTTCTGTTTCCTGGCATTCTTCCTACCTGTCTGACTACTCCTTTTAAGTTTTTGGATCTTAATCTAGGTCACTCGTATTAACCATAAGCATCCCTCAAGACTCTGTCCTGGGCTCACTTCACTTTTCCCTCTATATTATCTTAATTGGTGATCTCATCAATTTCTGTGAATTCGATTATCACCTCTATGCATATGATTTCTAGGTCTGTATATCCAACTCTTAACATCTCTCCTGAGCTCCATTCTGATTACCTATTGCCTATTGGCCATCTTGAACTAGATACATGATAGAAAGCATCAACTCTACATGTCCAAAACAGAACTTGCTATATATTACACCTCTTCACCCTAACCCTCTCCAATTCCCAACTTCCTTTATTAGTATAAGGGCACTATGATTTTACCAGTCACCCAAGCTCTCAATATAGATGTCAATCTCAACTCAATCACTCATCCTACTTGTCCAATTTCTTGCCAAGTACTGTCTGTTCTACCTTTGCAACATTTCTTGAATATGCCCTCTTCTCTCCTTTGACACACAGTTGTTATTCTGGTTCTGGCCCTTATTACCTTATTGCAGGGACTATTGTAATAGACTTCTAGTTGTTCTCCCTGCCTAAAGTCTCCCCTTACTTTAGTCTATCATCCTCTCAGCTTCCAAAGTGATTTTTCTAAAGCACAAGTCTGATCATATCATCCCTTATTTAGTAACTCCAGTGGATCCCTATTAGCTCCAAGATCAAATATAAAATTCTTCACTTCTTAAAGCCCTTCATAACCTGGCTCCTTCCCACGTTTCCAGTTCTTCTTATACTTTACTTATCTTCATATACTCTAATCTGGTAACACTGGATTTATTATTTCTCAAATACAACACTCCATCTCCTAATTATGTGCCTTCTCAATGGCTGTCCTTCATGCCTGGAATGCTCTCCCTATTTACTTCTACCTTCTGGATTCCCTGAAGATTCAGCTCAAATTCTACAAAGGCTTTTTGCAAGAGGCCTTTCCTGATCCTCCACCTGCGTTCCCTTTGAGATTATTTCCAATTTACCATATATACCTTATATATATATACATAGTTGTTTCCATGTTGGCTCCACCATTAGAATGTAAATCCCTCATAGGCAGAGAATGTTTTTGCCTTTTGTGGTATCCCCAGCAATCAGCACAGTGCCTGGTACACATAACAAGTGCTTAATAAATGCTTGTTGACTTAAATAGCTGTTCTTGAATAGAACAGGATTTCCTTCTCCAAGAATTTCACAGCTAGTTCTTCACTCATATCTTTAAGATTACAAATTTAGGGATGATACCTTAGAGGCCACCAAGTCGAACCAACCTCCACCTTTTACAGATGAGAAGACTGAAGCCAAGAGGTTAGATAACTCGCCCAGGATCACACAGCTGAGTTCTGAACCCCAGATTTCTTCATTGCCAGCCCACTGCTTCATATACTATACCATACTGCTGGAATCTGTGTGCCTGTATTTTCCAGAGGAGGTAGATCCTCCTTCTGATTGGAGCACATACAAATTGGTTTCCTGCATCAGACCCTTAAAGGCCATAAACCCCAGCTAATACAGGACCACTTAGGGAGGGGGTAGTAATCTCCCACTCAGACCACATGGGACAGTTCTAGCCAATGATAAATAAATGCATGCTTCCTACCAAATATTTGTACAGAATATCTGAGGGAATCCAGTCATCAGAGATATTCAATCAGATGCAGACCCTGTCTCATACACCTTAGCTCTTCACATCCAGGCTCTGTCTAGCTTCAGAACATACTATTCAAAAACAAAGACAGCAATATGAAAACAGCTACAAAAATGCCTCAAAGAATAGTGCTAATTGGACCTAAGCCCAACAAGAATTCCTGGAAGGGTTAAACATTTAAGAGTGGTAGAAGAAAAATTGAGAAAAGAAATGAGAGTGATGAAAGAATATTATGAAGAGAATTAACAGCTAGGTAAAAGAGGCACAGAAAGATACTGAAGAAAATGATACCTTAAAAACAGAATTGGCTTAATGGTAAAAGAGGTACAAAAACTCACTGAAGAAAAGAACTTAAAAAGCAGAATAGGCCAAATGGAAAAGGAGGTACAAAAATTCACTGAGGAAAGTATTCCTTGAAAAGCAGAATAGGCCAAATGGAAAAGGAGGTACAAAAATTCACTGAAGAAAAGCATTCCTTGAAAAGCAGAATTGCCCAAATGAAGAAAGAGGTACAAAAGCTCACTGAAGAAAGTAATTCCTTAAAGATCAGAACTGGGCAACTGAAAACTAATGACTCCACAAAATATCAAGAAACAAAACAAAGGCAAAAATGAAAAAAATAGAAGAAAATGTGAAATATCTTACTAGAAAAAAACTGACCTGAAAAATAGATCAAGGAAAGATAATTTAAGAATTATTGGACTACCTGAAATCTATGATTTAAAAAAAGAGCCTGGACATCATATTTCAAGAAATTACAAAGGAAATCTGCCCTTATATCTTGGGTACAGAGGGTAAAATAAAAATTGAAAGAATCCACTGATCACCTCCTGAAAGAGATCCCAAAATAAAAACTCCCAGGAATATTATAGCCAAATTCCAGAGCTCCTAGGAAAAGGAGAAAATGATGCAAACAGCTAGAAACATTTATCGTGGAACCATAGTCAGGATCACACAACATTTAGCAGCTTCCATGTTCAAGTGTCAGAGGGCTTGTAATATGATATTCCAGAAGGCAAAAAAGCTAGGATTACAATCAAGAATAACCTAGCCAACAAAACTGAATATAATCCTTCAGGGAGGAAAATGGATATTTAGTGGAATAGAGAACTTTCAAGTATTCTGGATGAAAAGCCCAGAGCTGAATAGAAAATTTGACATTCAAACACAAGACTCAAGAAAAGAGTAATCACCAGACTCAATAAAGTTAAACTTCCTTATATGGGAAGATGATACATGTAATTCCTAAGAACTTTACCTTTATTAGGGCAGTTAGAAAGAGTCTACATAGATAGAGGACATGAGTGAGAGTTGATTATGTTGGGATGATCTAAAAAAATATAGGAGTGAGAAAGAGGGTTGTACTGGGAGAAGGGGGAAAGGAGAGGTAGAATGGGGAAATTTTTCTCACATAAAAGGTATTCAAGGAAGAGCATTTATTGTGGAGGGGAAAATGGGAGGTGGGCAATGCTTGAACCTCACTCTCATCAGAATTAGTTCAAAGAGGAAAGAATACACACACACACACACACACACACACACACACACACAGCTGGATGTAGAAATCTATCTTACCCAATAAGGAAAGAGGACAGGAATGGGAGAGGGATTGCTAAAGTGAGGTAAAAACTGATTGTAGATGGCCTTCTCAAAGCTGAGTCACAAAAGATAATAGGATGATAGTGGGGAAAACCAGATCAAGAGAGGGTTTTTTAAGAATAGGGGAGACAGGGGGCAGCTAGGTGGCAAAGTGAGTAGAGCCCCAGCCCTGGAGTCAGGAGGACCTGAGTTCAAATGTGGCCTCAGACACTTGACACACTTACTAGCTGTGTGACCTTGGGCAAATCACTTAACCCCAATTGCCCTGCCTTCCTCCCTCCAAGAAATAAAAATAAAGAATATCAGCCTGAGAGGGCAACATTTGGGTATTTTGCTGTAAGAATCTTAAGTGATAACATGGGTACAGCAGTCCAAGTGCAAACTTTTGACTGTCTGCAAACAGATAAACAATAGTACAAGGCGATATATTCAAGGTACTGGATGAATAGCATCAAATAGGCCCTATGGAAGCTCAGAGGAAGGAGGGTTTATACCTGGCTGAGATAACTGGGGAAGATTTTGCAGGAGAATGAATCATGGGCTCTGAATGAAGGGTAAAATCCATACACAGAAAGTGGGTGGTATACAAGAAAAGCAGGTGGCAGGTGTAGTGTGAGGTAAACCTTTTTAAATTCCCACTTCTGATTGAAGGACGAGCTATGGTGGTAGGTACATTCTGCTGTTTTGCATCTTTCACAAGATCATGGAACTATAAAGGAACTTAGTGATCATAGAAACCAGCTCCCTAATTTCATAGCTGAGGAACCTGAAATCCCTAAGAATAGGGAGACATGGGCATGTTTGTAGGCAACAAGTACCCGGCTGATGAACAAGGAGAGATTGGAGATTATTATTGATAGAGGGGGTAATCTGCTGGAGAAGACAGAATGTATTAGGATCACCTGTGTGTGTAGAAGGGTTTGTCTTGGCAAGAAGGGCCATCTCTTCATGTGAGATGGTAAAGGAGATAGTGGTGAAAAAACACTTGATTACTGTGAGATGAGGAGAGAAGAGGGAGCTCTTGCGAATGGCTTCAATTTTTTAGAGATTTTTACAACTTGGAGTGGGAACCAAGCTCCAATATGATTTCCATCATTTGTGATGCAAAGGTTGATAAGCGTTGCAAGATTCACATGAACTCGATGCAATAACTCAGTAATTCCACATTGCCGTCAATTTTAGTACATGCACTCTTGGAATATGAATATGAAATCATATGATGTTATTTGAAGTTTAAGATGTTATTTGTTAATATTCCAATTAAATAAAATGTTGGAAAATTTCAATCATTCCATTTCTTAAAAATATGCATTTTTGCCTATGTGTCCAGACTTTAGAAATACCCTGTACATAGTGGGCAGAGCTATTTTAATCCTGAGTTTTCTTGTTAATAGGCAGTAAGATTATTGGAATGCTGTCTACTAGAGCACCACTGCTGTATGTATATGCAGGTTACCTGACTGATAATATCCAATAGCCTTGCTGACATCATACTTTTTTTTGGCTTTTCCCCCCTGCCTTGTGATTTCATTAGTGTGAAATTCCCTCAACCAATGTGACAAACCACTTTTCTGTAATTTATAGTCTTAGAGGCTTGGGCACTGAGAAGTTAAGTGGTTTACTTGTCTAGGGTCACACAACTAGTATGGGTTATAGGCAGAACTTGAATCTTCCTTACTCTGGGGACAAATTTATATCCATTACATAACCAATTAAATATAAGGTGTAGTATTATTACAGTGATCAAAGGGTTAAATTGGCTGGAGAGTTGTTATGACTGAAGTAGGCCTGGGCAAAAACTGGCTAAGGTCTAAGGATATAAAGACTGATAATACATTTGGTAAATCATGAGAAACTGTAAAGACTTTTATTAGTCAACAAACACTTACTAAACACAGCACTGGAGTACAAAAATCTTGTATGTAGTATGTACACACAAGATATACAGAAGAGGGGAAGGCACAAAGAGCTGAGGGAATGGGGAACGGGACAAAGTTTCCTGCAGAAAATGAGATTTGAGTTTAGTTTTGAAGGAAGTTGGAGAAATTAAGTGGCAGAAGTGAAGAAGATCCCAGGCAGGGGAACAGCCAGTGCAAAGGCATGATGATGGGAGATGAAGTATCTGTGTCCCAGTCCTTACTTGGTAGGGAATATAGCAATATTCCATAAAGTATTTGTGATTAAGTTGGACTGGAAGAGGGAGAAGAAAAGAAAGATAATGACAGATGGAGTATAAGGGAAGTTGAGGGTCTATTTTTAAAACCCTGATAGATGTAAGGAAGTATTTGGGGCATTATTAGGTGAGATTATGATGACACATCCTGTGGAATGAATAAAGAGTAAGATGTCTTGGTCAGGGGCATCTCAGATTCCACTGAGTACACTGGAGTTTTTCAATGGGAAATAAAACAAAGGAGGTAGTAAGTAAGCACTATGCTTTAACTGCTTTCTTGTCACTTTACAGGAAAGCCTAATTATACCTTTGCAAAGAAATCTGATCCAAGATTTCTGTGAAATAACTAGATCTGGTTTGGAGCTGGGTGCCTTTTTAGTCAGCTGTATGTCTGAAACTTTAGGATTGAGAAGTGGTGCAGTGGCTTAGAGTGCTAGGTCTGAAATCAGGGAGACTCATTTTTCTGAGTTCAAATCTGGCCTCAGACACTTACTGGCTGTGTGACCCTGGGCAAGTCATTTCACCCTGTTTGCCTCAGTTTTCTCATCTGTAAAATGAGCTAGAGAAGGAAATGGCAAACCACTCCAGTATCTTTGCCAAGAAAACCTCAAATAAGGTCACAAAGAGTCAGACAAGACTGACACACTCAACAACAACACCATCTTAGTACTTAAGACAGTTATGTTTAAGGGAATATTAAAATTTGCCTTCTGAGTTAAACTTATAGTAGCCTTACTTACTAACCCTTACTAACCTATAATTAACTTATTTACTAACCCATAACTAACCCTATCTCTCCCTCTCCCCAATATTGAACTGAAGCAACCAACTGCTTACTGTCCAGGTTTGTTTTAAAAGATCACAGACACCCTATTTGATCACTTTTAATGATCTATATCTGTACAATGTATAATATGAAACATTTTATTGAATACGTAAACACATTTTCTAAACAGTGTAACACGGTAACTAATCACAAATATCTGCATGCTTATACAAAGTTCTTAATCATTTCTACATTACAGTTTTTACAAGCTGTGGAAAGTGATGGAACTACCATGAGTGTCTCATAATTAAGAACAGCATCTTTGGACAACTTTGGCATACCTGGGGGGAATCATTTCCCTTGGTAGCTTTCTGCAAAACTGACCTAGAGATACTGGTTTGCTTTCCTTTTTCTGAATAGAAAGATCGCTGAAGTAATCTGATATTGGGCATAAGACTGTTAGCTTTTCTGTGTGGCATCCTATGCTGGGGTTTCTATGCTAAAAAAAAGTGCTATAATTAGCTTTTGAGAACCTGAAGGCCTCATTCAACCGTTTTATTGCTGTGCTACCTGGAGCAGAGGTCTTATTCCGGGTATTCTTGTGCTCCTGGAGACAATCAAGCTCTTTGCCAGTCATATAAAAAGTGTTTTAGTCAATGTTTATTGAAATTAATGGCAGGGTAATGAAGCCTGGAGCTGGCCAGCTCCCTTTTCCACATTTACTATGATTTCAAACACTGGGTTTTCTTGGATTCTTAGAAACAGAGTCAAATTGCAATTTATCAGGATAAGAATTGAAGCTGTATTTAACTTCCTTCAAGATTCCCTATCAGTGTTTTTTCACTGAATTAAGATACTGAACCATTTTATTTTATTAAATTAAAACAAAATTTTGAAACCATTTTAGGTTTCCTCAAGGGTTGGATGGTCCAACTTCTTGATCTAGAATACTAGTGACCAAAGTAACTATTATTTTACTGTAGAAAACTCTAAAAGATAAATGGATCCTTCAGATCAGAGGCTGGAAGGGTGCTTGTATTCATATGTTCAACAAGCAATAAATGCCATAGCAAAGCTACTATATGCCAAATATGGTATGATTGGAGGCAAGAAAATTACTTGGATGTTAAGTCTCTACCTATAAAGCATGTGCCATTTCCCTTTTACGCCATACTCTTTACTTGTCTGCTGGTTCTGCCGTAGTCAGCTAGATAACTCAGCAGTTGTAAGAAGCTCCCCCAAATGCTGAAGATCACCTGGACAGTGTGACTGGACAGTGAGACTGAAGTCAGTAGTTGAGGAGACTCCCCAGGAGTCAAACTCAAGACAGGGTGGGGAAACAGCTTCCTGAAGAGCTATGAATATCAGCCTGAGAGGGCAACATTTGGGTATTTTGCTGTAAGAATCGTAAGTGATAATATGGGTACAGCAGTCCAAGTGCAAACTTTTGACTGTCTGCAAACAGATAAACAATAGTACAAGGTGATATATTCAAGGTACTAGATGAATAGCATCAATAGGCCCTACAGAAGCTCAGAGGAAGGAGGGATTAAACCTGGCTGAGATAACTGGGGAAGGTTTTCCAGGAGAAAATTAATCATGGGCTCTGAATGAAAGGTAAAATCCATACACAGAAAGTGGGTGATGTACAAGAAAAGCAGGTGGTAGGTGTAGTATGAGGTAAACCTTTTTAAATTCCCACTTCTGATTGAAGGACAAGCTGTAGTGGTAGGTACATTATGCTGCTTTGTGTCTTTCACAAGATCATGGAACTATAAAGGAACTTAGTGATCATAGAAACCAGCTCCCTAATTTCACAGCTGAGGAACCTGAAATCTAGAAAAAAGTGAATTGCCTCAGGTTACACAGCTTGCCTAGCTAGTGGCATAGCTAGGACTACTTGACTATCCTAGGACTACTAGATTATCTTGCAGAAATAAACATTTTAGAGCAGGAAACTACAGATTATAGATTCAGGAAAACTACATCCTTTCTTTGTGACACTTTGTCCTTTGGTGTAGGGAGATCTGTAAACTTGTTAATATTTTGGTATTTCGATATAATTAGTTTCCTTTGTAATGGTATGTATTTTATTTTATGCATTTAAAAATGTTCTAAGAAAGGGTCCATGACACAAAAAAGGTTACCAACCCTTGAGAGGGAGAGAAAAGGAAAATGAATTGTACTCGTGTGCTGAAATAGAAGTTATCAGGGCCTGAGCCAAATGAAGCTTAAAGAGCAGAGGCATGACAATTCAAACAGTATGAAGTCATTTAATAGTTGTAGTACTGGAAACTTTTACAACTGAGGTATACTGCCACCAGGTGGGAGCTATATAACAAAGTTAGACACCCTAAGAGGGAAGACACAAACCAAACACAGGACTGACAATATATAGATTGTTATGATTTTTTCTTTTAATAGGAAAATATACATTTTTGTTAAAATAGTTAAATACCCATAGCCAGTGTGTATATATGTGAATTTTATGATATGTATAAGGTTTGAGCAATCAGTGGGAATTATAATCAGTTTTCCCCCAGTGTGAATATACATATATATTCACATACATTATGTGTGTGTATGTGTATAATCTTTTAGGGTAACTGTGAAAAGAAATGCGCAAGATACAGGCATATGAATATACACTAATTTTAAACCTTTCTTCAAAATCTAACATGATCCTAATCTTATACAAAGAACTTCATGTTAAAACCTTTTTGGATTGGTATAAGCTCCAGTGCTTTGGTCCAACTACGAACATGTACATAACACTTCAGGGTTTACAAAATGCTTTGGATCCCTTACATGATATTTATTAGTTAACAGTACTAGTAATCATAGTATTTCACATTGGTATAGTGCTTTAAGGATTAGTGATTTACTTGCAGCAACTTTGCAAGGTTGGCAAAATATTGCTATCCCTATTTTACAAATAAGGAAACAGGCTCTGGGAGGTGTTTATATTCATATAACTAGTGAGATGTGTGAGGGGATCGGAGTCTGTCTCCCTGCGCTCCCTTCCAGTCAGTTGATGTAAGCACAGAAAGAGGCAGATAACAGAGGTAATGAGATATTAAGAGTATACATCCTTGGATGTTCAACTCTCTAAACTCCACTTTCTGAGAGATGTGGTATTTCCTACTGGACTGTGCAAGTAAATCCACTACAAGACACCCTGGCCAATGGTGGTAGTGGTGGTGGGATGCCGAGAAGACAAACTCCTCTCCCCTTCTGCCCTCTGGCAGAGGTACAAAGGTCACATTCTATAAGGCTGATCCCTGCCTTGAATTCCTCAACTGTTCAAAAGGTATTACTAGTGCCAAAGTCCACTTCCAGTTCAGACCTTTTTCCACAAAGGGATGACAGAATGAATTTTTTGCACTGCTACATGAATACCTCCTTAGCTCTGACATTTGTCCCGTTTACAAAAAATTAGCTGGGAGAAAGGGGATACCAAATTCCACCCTTCCTCTCATACACATATCTCCAAGTACAGTAGGTAGTTGCAGAGCTGGGTCTTGAACCCAAGTCTTCAGGGATCCAGGTGGTGCAATTAAAGAACATTGGATCTGGAGTCAATCCAACTTGATATCAAAGCCCTTATCCCTGCTCTTTCAGAACTATCCTGACTTGAGCTTAGGGAATCATTTTTGGAGCTACCTCTTCATGTCCCTTATTCTCCAACAAGAAAGTGTTATTTTCTCACTTCCTTTTCCCCCTGAGATTACTCTGTGCTCTATGACTTAAGTGAAGCTATATATTTGTCACAAAACCAGATATTTCTAACAGCCTAATGGCCCTAGCAGTGAATTCAAATACAAGCCTCCTCAGTTAAGGGAAATATGAGTCTTCCAACAGAGCAAAACATTTTGCAACAAAACGTACGTGGAGAAAAAAGTTGTTTTATCATAGTAAATGAAAATAACAGGCTATTCATCAGAGAATATATAAGAATGAAGAAATAGGAATGTTAAAAATTAACATTAAGAAGTCAGTGTGGTGTAGTAGTGGATTTGGTCAAGAAGACTTGATTTTGAATCCTACCTGACATATTCTAGTGATGGAACTATGGATAAGCCACATCCTCTTTGAGCCTGTTTCCTCCTGTAAAATAATAATACCTAGTCTGTATGTACCTCACTGGGCTGTTGTTTGAGTTAAATGAGATAATGTATATAAAGCATTTTGCAAACTTTAAAGATTTATAAAACTGTCAGTTATTCTTATTATTGTATTTTAAAATACAACTTTTGGAAAATCATATTAAGATAAAGGGCCTAAGGTTACTAGTTTTAGTCACATTTGTTCTTTATACTTTTTTATAATAAAGATATAGTGTAATGTAGTATAATAGTCAATTGCAAAAAAATTTTTTTAAAAAGTTATTTTAAAATTTGAAATTTGGAGTCATAGGACCAAAGTTTGAATCTAGGCTCCACTATTTGCCTCTTGTGTAAACCTACGCAGGCTACTAAATTTCTCTATCCCTCAGTCATCACTTCTGTAAAATTAAGGGGTTAAACTATATGATCTCTAAGGGTCCCTCCTAACTCTAAATCTTATGATCTTATTAAATTCATAAAGATTCTAGCACTGGGCCACTTTTCATTCATTTGGGAAAAAGGCACAAATTACAGGGGGAGCTCACTAAGAAATCAACAAAACATCCTTGTGAGCTGAATTAGCTAAAATAAGTCATGAATTGGCAATTTTAGGGTTTATCTCCAATAAAATGCGCGATACTTTGGAGCTGTGAATAAGTTTAGAGTGTTGACTAAAAGCTTAGAAGGCTGTCCGAATTTCACTATATTTAAGAGTCCTATGTTGAATGGGTATAGTAAATCATGTTCTCTAGCATGAATTTTATGATGATGAATATTTTGAGCAGTGAGATTGTAATCATAGTTTTTCCCCAGTGTGAATTCCCTGGTGTTTAATGAGATTAGAGCTCTCACTGAAGGTTTTTCCACATTCATTACATTCATAGGGTTTTACTCCAGTGTGAATTTTCTGGTGTTTAATGAGGTTAGAACTCAGACTGAAAGCTTTTCCACATTCATTACACTCAAAGGGCCTCTCACCAGTATGAAATCTCTGATGTCTTATAAGGTTTCTACTTTGGCTGAAGGCTTTCCCATATTCATTACACTCAAAGAGTTTTTCATATTCATTTTGCTCATTAGGATCTTCTTCACTGTGCATTCTCTGGTGCTGAAGAAATGATGAATACGTACTGAAGGCTTTTCCACACTCATTACAATGATGGGGGTTTTGTGCAACATGAGTTCTCTGATGTTTAGTAAGATTAGAATTCTGGTTGAAGGTTTTTCCACATTCATTACACTCATAGGGTTTTTCACCAGTATGAATTCTCTGATGTTTAGTAAGATTAGAGTTTTGGTTGAATGTTTTTCCACATTCATTACACTCATAAGGTTTTTCACCAGTGTGAATTTTAAGATGTCGAATAAAAGATGAATGCACACTAAAAGATTTCCCACATTCATTACATTCATATGGTTTCTCACCAGTGTGAATTCTCTGGTGCTTAATGAGGTTAGAGTTCTGGTTGAAAGTTTTCCCACATTCATTACACTCATAGGGCTTCTGTTCTGTATGAATTTTTTTATGTTGAATAAAAGATGACCGTGCATAGAAGAATTTATAACATTCTTTACATTCATATTGCAGCTCTTCAGTATGAATCTTCTGGTGTCTGATAAGGTGTGAGCTCTGACTGAAAGCTTTCCCACATTCTTTACATTCATAGGGCTTTTCTATAGTGTGGATTCTTTGGTGTTTAATAAGGTTAGAACTTTCACTGAAGGCTTTCCCACATTCATTGCATTCATAAGGTTTTTCACCAGTATGAATTCTCTGGTGCTTAATAAGGTTTGAACTCAAACTGAAGGCTTTTCCACACTCATTACATTTATAAGGTTTTTCTCCAGTGTGTGTCCTCTGATGATCAATAAGATTAGAGCTCTGACTAAAGGTTTTCCCACATTCCTTACACAGAAAGGGTTTCTGTCCACTGTGAATTCTTTGATATCCAAAAAGAGTAGAGTTCTGCTTGAATACTGTCTCATATACATTAGATATATATGGTTTTTCTTCAGTATGGATTCTCTGATGGATAATTAAGTCTGAATTCTTTTTGAAGCTTTGGTCACATACATCACAAAGATGAGGTATCTCTTCTGTAGGAACTCTCAAGGGTCTACCAGTGTTTGAATTCAGACTGAGGCTGCTATCAAAACCACTTCCTTCCTGATCTCTTTCCTCTGGGGAGGCTTTCTTATGGATCAGTGTCACTGGTGCAAACTCTCTTTCCTGGGAAAAGGGTTTCCTTAATTTTTCTCCTGTGAGGTTTTCCAGATCTCCCTCAAATCTGCTTTGATATTCAAATGCTTCTTCATACCCAGGTTCCAGGGAAATATCCTCTTCAAGTCTTTCTGACATCATGTGCCATAATTCCATTTTTTTCAAAAATGTCCTGTTTTAGAGGTGATTTTTTTTTAGTTCTGTCTTCACAATCTGAAACAATAAATACAAAACTCAACTGTCATTCATACCTTATTCTAGAAGAAAGGAAATAGGGAAGGAACAGGATAATCCAAATGAAACAAATGCCTCCTAAGAAGATGTAGTATTGATGGGGCTATTGTGAGACTCAAATGAGATGATTAATGTATGTAGAGAATTATATAAATGTCAGCTAAAATCAATAATACAACTCAGATTTTTACATCATTTTCCTCACAACAATGCTTATATGTATTTATTTTTGCATCATTTTCCTCACAACAATCCTTATGTATATAATTATGCCTATGTTATAGATGAAGAAACTGAGGCTCAGAGAGGTTACATGATTTGCCCTAAGATTATACAAAAAGTAAATGCTAGAGATGAGACTGATGCAAACCCAGGTCTCATCTTTCTCTAAGTATAGCTTTCTTTCTACTATTACCCCACTAGATCAAGTCTGAGGA
The DNA here is from genome assembly GCF_011100635.1 of Trichosurus vulpecula. Taxonomy (NCBI): domain Eukaryota; kingdom Metazoa; phylum Chordata; class Mammalia; order Diprotodontia; family Phalangeridae; genus Trichosurus; species Trichosurus vulpecula. Next base: position 78,889,610 of record NC_050573.1, read on the forward strand.
AAGAAGAGTGAAGGAGGGAGCCAAAGTGGAGGAAGAAATGGTGAGCATAGTGGACAAAGTGAGTCTACAGATTAAGGAGAGCCCATGGAAAAAGATGGGAAGTATGACTGGGGGATGAGGAGAAATGGGGAGCTCTGATATGATCAGACTTCATCAAACATTTCAAAGACATGTAAGCAAAGCTGTGTACTAGGTACTAGGATTATAATGAGGAATAGATGTAATGAAGATCAACTTTGTCTTCAAGAAAGAGCACTAAGGAAGGCAGTGGAAAGGGAATAAGCATTTCTATAGCATCTACTATGTGTCAAGTGTTGTCCTAAGTTTAAAAATATTATCTCATTTAAATAAATAAACATTCTTTAAGTGCCTATTATGTGCCAGCCACTATGCTAAGCAGTGGAGACACACACACACACACACACACACAGGAAAAGACAGTCTTTACCCTCAAAAAGCTTACAATGGGGGAGACAACATGCAAACAAATATATACAAAGAAAGTTATATAAATAAATAGGAAATAATTAACAGAGGGAAGGCACTAGAATTAAGAAGTGTTAAACCTGAAAGCTGGTTGAAGGAAACAACAGTCTAAGTGACAGAAAAATGCATATTACTTATATTTATTCATTAATTCCCTTTAAACTTAGCGGATACATGCATGCATGGGGGCCAGACTAAGTGTGACTCCCCAAACAAAGAAATGAGTAAGCTTAAATACATTTTTTTTAGTCCTAACACAGCAGCCTGCATTACATCACTTTTATGACCTCCATGTATGTTAATTATGATACAAAACAAGGATTTTCCTTAATGGAATAGATTGTAAATACAACAAATCAGATAGTTGACAAAGTATCAATTGAAATTACAACCCAGGATCTCTGTGTTTAATTTGCCATTAACATTCCATAACATAGTATATGCCCATAAAATATTAAGATAAGGAAAAGTCACATAATTCAAGATAGTGTCTGGGGTCAAGGTTTTCACCCTTAATGGCCATGGACAGAACAAGGAATGCTCCATCTGGGTTTGTTGACATATGATAGAGACTTCTCTGAGCTTACTCAGAGAACAAAGAGACTGTTAGGATCAGGCTTTTCTTCTGGTTAATTAGTTCAGGCTCTGAGTCTTATTGAAATTACAAAAATGATATAAAATGGTATAAAATATTCCACAGAAGGATTGAGGAAAGCCTTCAATAAAAGATGGGATTTTAGTAGGGACTTTAAAAAAGCCAGTGAAGTCAGTGGGGGGAATTGAGGAAGGAGAGCATTCCAGACATGGAGGACAGCCAGGGAAAATGCCTAGAGCAAAGTGAGAGTGTGTTAGTTGTGGAATAGCCAAGAGGCCAGTATCACTAGATTGAAGAGTAGGTGGTGGGGAGTAAGAAGTCTGGAAAGGTAGGAGGGGTTTGCATCTGGCCAATGAGGAGCCTGGCAGGAGATTCAATGTGGGGGTCAATAAAAGGACTGATGTCCATCTGAGTCCTTTGTACTCCCTCCTGTACTCTGTTCAGGGGATGTACCCATTTATTCAGACTGAATAAATGTAAAATATAATTAAAACGTTCCTGGCTTCCCAACGAGTATTGTTTATTCCTAGACAATGTAAGTATGTTTCTAACATAGTGTAATGACACTAGCTATTTCCCTAGATTGTGGACTGTATTCTTCACTTCACAGAGGAGACTTCAGAGCAATGAGATCCAGCACACACTCCCTGGGGGAGCTATGCTCTAGCCTGCTCATCATCACAGGCTGTAGCAATCTCATCTAGCTCCACTCAGTACTGACTGGCTTCTTTTTCTTTATGGACTAACACAGTCTCACTGTCTCCTCTTGAGGCTCTGCTAGTTTCCATATGTAACTTCATAGAATACCTCCGACACCTCTAGGTCATGGAGAACCTGTAAAGTCCCACGCTGAGAGAAAATGTAACACCTCTCTGACCAGTGCATATCCTGCAAGCCAAATTCTGACACATAAGAGTAAATGGCTGCAGGTGCACAGATTAGCAACAAAGAATGCCCTTTAGAGAAGCCTTGTAACTATGTTCCCCCTGTAGAGGGAGTTAATGATTTAGGTTCCCAGAAACAGCTGGTTTATGTGTCTTCTTCCTTCTAAAACAGTGGGAAACTTGTAGCTCTAAAGAGTTTTGAAATGGATATTGGAAAAAGTCCCTAGCCTGGTCAGAAAGCCAGTCTTTCAGAGAGAACTTTGGGGAATGGGGAAAATTCAAGAAAAGCTAAAGGAGGTTGTTCATTTCTTACTTTTCATAGATCATATAGCCCGGGTACAAAGAGCAGAAACCCTGCCCTGAAAATAAAAGTCTTGTCTCTGAGCCCAGATGAAATAGGAATCTTAACCTTGAACTGAATTCAAATCCAATAATTCTCCAGCATTTTGTCATTACAGAGGCCCTTCTAGATGCCTCTACTCCTTCCGGGTGGAGTACACAGATATACCTGCAAATGTCTCTGACATCTGAAACATGCTCCTACTATAGCCCTGAGATCTCTTCTATTGGGTGAGGGAAAGAGAATCTAATATTGCAAAGACTCCGAGTGTATATGTGCTTCTGCATTTGATTGGTTTTCTTTATCATTATGTGTCTGTTTCCAACTTATCTATTTTCCCTCTAATTTTTAACATCTCTTTTGTGCTTATTTGGTGGCTTTTTTAATTTTTAAAATTTATATTCAGTTCATTAATCATCTTTTTTTTCTATTTTGTTAATGTATAATTGTAAGTATACAATTTTTCCTGAGGGCTGCTTTAGCAGAAATCTTGGTGTGTTTTTTCATCATTATAATTTTCTTTTAGTTAGTTATTGTTTCTGTGATTTGTTCTTTGACCCACTCATTATTTAGGATTTTACTGTTAAGTCTCTATTTGGGTTTATGTTTGTGGATCATTAAACCAATTACTATTTTTATATATTGTGGTCTGTAAAGCATGTATTAACTATTTCTGCCTTTATATACATATATATGCATATACATATATATTATATATATATGTGTGTGTGTATATATATATACATATATATATATATGTATGTATGTATGTATGTATTTGCTCTATTCCTTTACCGTTCCATTTAGATGACATAAGTCTTTTGGCCTTAGTTTCTCTAATATTTTGTTTAGTTTCATATTTTCCCCTTTTGTTTATCTTTCTGTTAGATTTGCCTAAACCTGAAAGGGATATTGAAGTCTCTCACCATTATTGTGTTACTATGTCTTCTTGTAGCTCAGATGTTTCCTTTATGAATCTGGATGCCAAGACATTTGGAACATATAGGTTTACTATGGATATTGGCTTATTGTCTATGGTTCCTTTAGCATAAGGTAGTTTTCTTGTTTATCCCTATTTATTTTTTGAATGTTTGTTTTTGTCAGATAGCATGACTGCAGTTCTTGCTTTTTTTGGATTCATTTGATGAATCATAAATTTTAACTATCCCATTAGGGTTAGGGCTGTGTCTTTGCTTTTTAAATATATTTCTTATAAGCCACAGATTGTAGGGTTTTGTTTTCTTGTTCTAATCTGTCACTTTTTTCATTTTATTGGATTGTTTAATACAATCACATTTAAAGTTATGAGAATTAGGTTTACATTTTCCATCTGTCTCTAATTTTTTTCCCTCTGATGCTATAAAACACATTATTATGTCTTTTAATTACTTCACCTTAATCTTTTTTAAAGTGACCCTGGGGAGAGTATTCTGGGAAAATGGCAGAGTAAGTCAGAAGATTCCAAGCTCTCCAGATTTCCCCCATAAACCAAAACAGCTCTTCAGGGAGAACATAGAGTGGTAAAAATAAACAAGAGTTGGGAAGGATAGTAGTCCCCCAGAGAAAACCAAACAGAAGAAAAACTCCAGTACTAAGGTTCGGTCCTTGTGAAAGGTAAACACCTCCAGGATAGTTCCACTGAAACAGAAAGTGGGGGAGGGCCCTGGGGCTAGGTGGGTTGGGAGACAGCCTCAGGCCCCAGCCACAGGGATTTTCACTTCTTGGACAGTGTGGGCAGGTGTCTTTGAGGGAACCTCTGCTGATAAGGGAGGCCAGGGTCCCTCTGCCCTGTGCTGCTGAAATGAGGTCCTGGGCAAGAAGGAACCAGCACAGGCCTGGTGAGTGGAGAAGCAGTGGCAAAGGGACACTGCTGGCTGTGGACACTTACAGGAGGGTAGAGTCTTTGGTTTCAGTTCCAGGCCAGAGGGGAGAACTGAAGGAACCTGAGGCTACAGGCATCTCTCCACCCCACCCCCACCCCCACCCCCATCCCCATACCCCAGCTCTGGAAGTGATTACAAGAAGTTGTTATGAATTAAAAAAAAAATAAGCAGGCAAAGGAGAAAGAATCCAACCACAGAAAGTTACTATGGGACTAAAGAAGACTGGAGATCTTCAGAGGAGGATATTGAAGCAAAAAAAGCCTTTCCTACCCCCAACAGTAACGTCAAATGGTCACTTGTCCAAAAAGAATTCATAGGAGAACTTTAAAAAGACTTCAAAAATCAAATGAGAGAGACTGAGGAAAATTTTTTAAAAATCCAAGAAAAACAAGAAGGTTATGAAAAGAAAGTTAACAAACTGGAAAAGGAGATCCAGAAACTTAAGGAAGAAAATGACTCCTTGAAAATTAGAATAGTGCAAGGGGAAGCCAGCGAAGTTGTAAGAGACCAAGAGATAATAAAATATAAAGAATGAAAAAATAGAAGGGAATGTGAAACATCTTATAAGCAAAACAACTGATCTGGAGAACAGATGAAGAAGAGAAAACATAAGAATAATCAGACTACCTGAAAGCTATGATCAAAAAAAGAATCTTGACACAATAATACAAGAAATAATTACATAAAATTGTCCTGAAGTGTTAGAACAAGACAAGAAAGCAGAAATAGAAAAGGTACACTGATCACCACATGAAAGAGATCCTACAAGGAAAACCTACAGGAATATCATACCTAAATCTTGAAACCCCCAGCTCAAGGAGAAAATATTACAAGAAGAAAAAAAGCATTTCAAATATAGTGGAGCCACAATTAGAATCACAAAACACCTAGCAGTGGCTACTCTAGAAGACTGCTGTTTTTGGAACACTATATATCAAAGAGCAAGAGAACTAGGATTGCAGCTAAAAATATACCCAGCAAAGTTAAGCATAATCCTGAACAGAAAAAAAAATGGGCATTCAATGAATTTCCAGACTTTCAGGATTTTATTGCAAAAAGACCTGAACTTAGTAGAAAATTTGACATACAAGATCTAAGAGAATTATAAGGTAAACATCAGACTAATTATACAAGGGACTCAATAAGGACAAACTGTTTACTTTTTATATGAGGAAATGTAAACTGTATGTCTGACTGTAATTAGTAATTGGGTAGTTTGAAAGAAAGATTGAGGTAGAGCAGAATATGATATGATTCTAAAAAGTAATGATGGGGTGCTTGGGTGCTTGTGCTTGGACCCTAATTCTTTTTTATTTATTTATTTATTTATTTTTTTTATTTATTTAACATATTTAGTTTTCAGCATTGATTTTCACAAGAGTTTGAATTACAAATTTTCTCCCCATTTCTACCCTCCCCCCCACTCCAAGATGGCGCATATTCTGGTTGCCCCATTCCCCAGTCAGCGCTCCCCTCTGTCACCCCACTCCCCTCTCATCCCTTTTTCCCTTCCTTTCTTGTAGGGCAAGATAAATTTCTACTCCCCATTGTCTGTGTATCTTATTTTCTAGTTGCATGCAAAAACATTTTTGTTTGTTTTTGAACATCTCTTTTTAAAACTTTGAGTTCCAAATTCTCTCCCCTCTTCCCTTCCCACCCACCCTCCCTAAGAAGTCAAGCAATTCAACATAGGCCACATGTGTATCATTATGTATAACCCTTCCACAATACTCATGTTGTGAAAGACTAACTATATTTTGCTCCTTCCCAACCCATCCCCCTTTATTGAATTTTCTCCCTTGACCCTGTCTCCTTTCGAAAGTGCTTGTTTTTGACTACCTCCACCCCCATCAGCCCTCCCCTCCATCATCCCCCCCATTTTTTTTTATCTTCTTCCATCTTCTTTCCTGTGGGGTAAGATTCCCAATTGGGTATGTATGGTATTCCCTCCTTAGGCCAAATCTGATGAGAGCAATGTTCACTCATTCCCCCCTCATCTGCCCTCTCCCCTCCTCCCACAGAACTGCTTCCTCTTGCCACCTTTATGCAAGATAATCCACCCCATTCTATCTCTCCTTATCTCCCTCTCTCAGTATGTTCCTCTCTCATCCCTTAATTTGATTTTATTTCTTTTAGATATCTTCCCTTCATCTTCAACTCACCCTGTGTCCACTCGCTCTCTCTCTCTCTGTGTATATATATATATATATGTGTATATATATATATATATATACACACACACATAGATATATACATACATACACATTCATCCATATATATACATAAACATATATGTATGCATATTCCCTTCAGCTACCCTAATACTGAGGTCTCATGAATCATACTTGTCATCTTTCCATGTAGGAATGTCAACAAAACAGTTCACCTTTAGTAAGTCCCTTGCAGTTTCTTTTTCTTGATTACCTTTTCATGCTTCTCTTGATTCTTGTGTTTGAAAGTCAAATTTTCTATTCAGTTCTGGTCTTTTCACTGAGAAAGCTTGAAAGTCCTCTATTTTATTGAAAGTCCATATTTTGCCTTGGAGCATGTTGGACCCTAATTCTAACATCAAATTTCTCCTTAGCCTCTGCTTGGATGCCTGTGACTGGACCCCAATTCCAAAACCACATCCAGTTCTAAAATCACATCTCTCCCTAGCCTCCAAATACTGTCTCAGGCAGTTCCTCTCCAGTTCAAGGGCAGCATGCCCTAGCAAAATAGTTATCTCTCTTCCTGATATTGAGGCCAACTGTACCTATTGAATTTATTGGTTTGGACTCCCTGTGTACGTGCTGAACTGGCTGTGTACTGGGTCATAGAGATATTTACTATTCATTGACCTATCATGTGCATGCTAGACCCAGACATATGTATACTCCCTTACATTCATTTTGTCTAACAAGACATTGATGGAAGCACCCTGGATATTTCCAGTCAGCCCTGACCATTAGTTGACTTAGTGACGTTTCACGGCTAAAACCACACCTCCAGGTAGCCCCTCTTTGGGCTATTTCCCAGTGAACTCTGGGTAAGATACCTGCGCAGTAGATACAAAAAGTGCATGTTCCTTTAAGAACTGACCACCCCTTAACCACTCCCTAATCCCACCCCAAAACAACTAATTAATATATTTGGCAGATTTCACCCCAAAATATCATATATAAACATTAACTGCACCCCTCTAAGTTTGCAGGTTCCCTAAGAATTCTTGCCCACTGAAAAGTGTAATAAATCTTTGCCACCTTGACTTAAAGAATGCTTGAGTATGCAAATTCATTCCAGATGGCCTTGACCCTCTCCAGTACTCGGGTCCTTGAGGGGTACCCACTCAACTACCCTCTCTGGGAACTCCAGTCTTGGGGTTCCTGGACCTCGTCTTCCCCAACTCTCAACAGTAATACTGTCTAGGAAAAAGTAAAAAGAGTAATTATCTTATACAAAAGAGGTATGAGAGGAAGAATTGACACAGAGGAATTACATGGGGGAGGAGGGCTGTTAGTTCTGGAACCCTGTGCCCATCAAGAATGGGTTAAAGAGCGAACAATACATATATATTTATAAGGATATAAAAGTCTTCTAAATTCAGAAGAAATAAAAGGCCAAGGGGATAGGGCAGGGGGAGAGATTTTTAGAGGGAGGGTGAGAGAATAGGATAAGGAGGAGTATAGAAGGCTGCCTAGATTAACAGGGTGTGTGGCTGGAGAGAACAAGGGAAGAGTCTTTGGAGGGAGTAGGTTAAGTAATAGGAGAGCAAGGTTGCTGGTAGAAGTAAAGTAGAGGAGTCAGGAGGGATAGGAAATAAGAAATACACACAAACATAAAATAAAAATGAGTAGAAGAATTTATTACAGAAAAAAGTGGGGTAGTAATCATGATCTCAGACAGAGTTAAAGCTAAGATAGATTTAATCAAAAGAGAAAAATAGAGAAACTATACTGTATGTCAGTCATATTAATCAATGTTGTTTTAGACTATTTAAAATAACTAGATATTATAAGGTTGGAATATTGCTGTGGTATATGAAATGATGAGTTGGTGGAGTTAGAAAAATATGTTAAGACTTGGACTTATGAAGGAAGATGTTATCCACCCTCAGAGAAACAGAGGACAAACAAGTATAGTGTGGTCTTACATGGATGCATATGAATATATATCTATGAGTATGATTATAGATATCTAAGTATATGTATATATATGCTTGTGTACATAAACACACACACATCCATGATTAATGGTAGCCTTCTTGGGGAAGGAAGGGGGAAAAAAGAACAAAGTAAAAAGCACACAGCAGAGAACAAAAGCAAACTTACAAGGAAGCAAAGATGGACAGCACTGAACACAATGTGTAGTATTTATTATATAGGCTTTCTTGAAATCGAAATTTATTTTTTGAATAAATAATCTTCTCATGTTCTGCTGTGCACATAGCAATGCTTTTTTATTTTCTCATTTTGTATTTAAGTTTGTAATATGTTCCTCTTTCTTTTCTTGTGTATTTAAGTTTTAGAAATAAAAAAAAGAAAATAAAGTGGCCCTATTCCCACTAGTTCTCTTCCCCTTACCCCTGATCTCTTCCTCTCATGTCTGTTTCTTTTCCTGTGGGGTTTGCTTATTAGTTCCTTTTCCTCTTCTTTTATCTAGTTATATAAGTTTTCCCCCACATATACACACCTTTTTTCCTCTCAGTAAAGTAGGCTCCCCCTTCCTCTTTAGTGCTATTCATTAGTTTAGAAAATTTCATTTTTTGCATCCCTTTCCAAAAAGGCTTTTTCTTACTCTCTTCATTATCCATCTTCTGTCTCCTCTAAACCCTCATTCTCTGATTCATGACCTCGGTAATTATCTAATCTCTCTCTATTCTCTGTATTCCTCATGCAATCAATATTTACAAGGTACTAGGCTTTCTCCTCTAGGCAGTTTCTGCCACTGCCTTGTAGAACTTGCCCCATGGATTCTCTTTTCCCACTGTTCCGCACTCTCAGAACAATGCTGATTATTTCAAGTGTCAGAGAGGACAATGCTTCATGATTAGGCCCCCTCCCCCCCTCCACCACTGATACCCTCCCCCATTACTCTTTTCCCTTATCTACTTCAAAATATCTTCCTCCTCTTTGTAGGTCCATGCCCCTCCTACTCCTCCAGGAGTTCCAATTCCCCTCCTCTCCTAAAGCAGTGTGAGTTGACTTTTCAAGTACCAAATCTCTCTCCTACTCCATACCCAGTGCAAGGTCCCCAGTTCCCTTCACAAAACCATCTCTCTTCATCCATAGGAGCATTCATCAGCGGAATCCCCATTTACCACCAAATCAAGACTTCCTTCCTTTCCTCCTTTTTTCAATACTCCCCATTTCCTTCTCATCCATTTCCTTGAAGGCTTTTTTCTTACCGAGACCATGAAGATTACTTTCCCTTCATTGCTAGCCCTTGTTTTGGCTCAGGCACATCACATTCCTCTGTATCCCCTGTACCCTCCCCCTTTTATTGCACACTCTCATGTTGTAATACAGTTCTACAAAAAACACTGATTCGCCTATAGGCAGGGTGTGGCCAAGTTCTGTCCATAATGTCTCAGGCCTGTTTCTTCACTATTAGCTCTACTAGTCTTCTGCCTTCATCCCTGTCTTCTTATGTACAATTAGTAAGAAATCTCTTACTGGTCTCTCTGTTGTCACTTAGTTATTGTTGCTATTCTTGGTTGTTTTAAATGCCTCTTTATTTTTAAATATCCATCTGTTTTTATTTATAGTTAAGCTCAGATTTGCAGGATAAGTCATTCTAGGCTGCATCCTGCTCCACTGCTCTTTGGAACATATTATTCCATTGCCTCCTATGTCTTATGATGAGTGCAGAATAATCTTATGTTGTTTGAATTTCCTTTTCTTTTGTAAGAGATGGGGGAGTAGTTTTGTTTCTGCACAGTTGAAAGCATTCCTCTCCTCCCCCTTCCCCCAAGCTTTAGTAGAATGTAAGTTAGGTGACTGATTGGAACTACTTCCAATCAGAGCTCTGATCTAGCAGAAACCAGGCCTCAGGTGGATCAGGTGAAAGGTCAGAGGCTTGTAAGCATGCTTAAACAAGCCATTTGAGGAGGGCATGATGTAGGCAGTCAGGGGGTTGTGTATGGCCAATGAAGAGCCTGGCGGGAGATTTGAAGGGAGGGTCTATAAAAGGATTGGCTTCCCTCTGAGTCCTTTGTACTCTCCTGTACTCTGTTCAGGGGATGTACCCATTTATTCAAACCGAATAAATGTAAAATATAATTAAAGCACCCCCAACCTCTACTGCTTGGGTGGCATCCTTTTCTCATGAGAAAGAATAATAAATGCCTTTTCTGATTTTGGGCTCGGGACTCCAAATTCTTTATTGTGCCGCTGCACACACTTTGCAGTTGAAGATCTTTCTCCTGATTGCTTGAAGAACTTCTTGTTTCTGAACTGAATTGTTAAATTTAACCACAATATGTCTTGGAGTTTGCAGTCTTGGGTTTTGTTTTGAGGCAATTTATGAATTCTTTCAATTGGTCTTTCATTTTCTATGTTCAAAAGGTCTGGGCAGTTCTTTTCTATTATTTCCTGCATCATGGTGTTAAAGGATGTTTTTGGTCCTGTCATGTTCTTCTGGAAGACCTATGATTCTAGCTTATCTCTAAGCATCCTGTCTTTGAGATCAGTATGTTTGCTTGCAAAGTGAATATATTTTCTTTTAATTTTATTGGGTTTTTGCTTCTCTTCTTCTAGATTGTCCTTTATTTCTGTTTATTTGTATTCCCAGTATATTGTTCTATCTTTTGTTTCTTTGGTGAGACTTTCCATCACGGACTCCAGTTTTTCTATTCTGCTCATTATTTTTGCTGTGGAGACCATAAGTTCTGCTCTCATAATTCTCATTTCTCTTTTGAACCACTCAGGAACAGTGTGTTGTGATTCCATGTTCTCCTCCACAGGGTTTTCTGTCTTATCAAGCACTGAATTATTTTCCTTTGTTTTGCAGTATTAATTCATAGATACTTGAACTCATTTATTAGACCGGGAAGCCACATTTCCTTTTACTGTTAATGACTTCCCTGTTAACTTATCTGCTTATGTTTAAAATCTTTGGTTTTTCTTCTTCCTGATATCTTTGGTAATTTTAGCTCCTTTTTGCCTTATTTTCCCCTATTACTCATTTTCTGAGGCTCTCACTTGCTTCCTTTTAATGATGGTTTTTTTGGGGGCTGAATCTCAAAGCATCTCAGCTTCCTCTAGTGGTACAGCAGTCTAGGCCTCTGCTCCAAGTGACTTCTGGATGGACATAACTGGCTCCAGCTGAGCATTGAGTACTTTCCTCCAGGCTTAGTGAAGTGTCACACAGCCCAGTCCCCACTTCCTCAGTTCTTTGATGCTACAAGGTTGATTTTTGTAGTTTAGTTTCTGAAGCTCGGCAGGGTGGGGATGGAGGTAATGATGGGATATGGTGCCTATTTCCAGCCCAGACACATTTTGACCCTTTCCCACTGTTCCTGTCTCTCCTGCAGAGATCTTTTGCAGCACAGAATACTGCCCACCATGCCACTGGCTGTATGGCCTCAGTGAGCTTCCAGAGTCTGGGGCACTGCAAAGACATGCTGGCAATCTAGCCTGAGCAGATTTCTACAGCCTGGAGCTGAGATCTCCATAGTACTGGAAAGAGGGAGGACAGACCAGAGTGTGGGATTGAGTTTTGTTGGCAGTTTGAGTGGGTCAGCTAGTGCAGTCTTGCTGCCAAAGGCATTGGATGTCAGGGAGTGGTACTAAGTGAGTTCAGTGTAGTTAACAGTTCATGGGTTTGTTTTTTAATCTTCTTTTGGATTCCAAGTACCCTAAATCATAAAGACATTGAAATTACTTTATCTTTGGCACATAATTTCAGTTTTGGAGGGGTCAAGGGGATCAGAGAAAATGTCTAATCCTCCATTTTGTTTATACCATTGACCCAGACTTCTGCTTAAGATTATGATATGTGAGCCTTCCTGTGTGTATAAGTAAACAAAGGCATGTATTTATGAATTGTAGTTTAAGTGTTTATGAATGCATTGACTCTTATGGGTGAATCATTGGCATCTAAGAGTAGTGAAAACAATCCTGAACTTGGGGTCCAACCTGAGTTTGAGTCCCAGCTTTTTAGTTCAGTGATTGTGGGCAAGTCACTTGGCCTCTGAGCCTCACTTTTCGCATCTGTAAAACCTGCACTAATTTAACTTATAATTGTGAGGAAAGCATTCTGTAAAACTAATAGGTACCACATCAGTGTGATTATTACATGGGATTGTCATTGAGTATCTCTCTTTCTTTCCAACTATAAATCTACATCTACATATCTTTATATCTCTCTCTCTCTCTCATATATATATATGTAGACAGGTAGATACATTAGATATGGCTGACTGCAAGTGCTCCAGCATGTGAATGCATGGAGTTTAGGACATACAAGGATGAGGCACAATTGGGAGAGGTTGGAGGCTTAAGAACATCCTTTATGACAACAAAGAAGGTACAATAAGACATAAATGGAAACTTTCCTTCTGAGTATAGTACCTCAGGAGGCTACAAAGGCCAAGCCTGAAAACCCTGTGGTCATGTAATTTGGAAGGCAGGTAGATAACTGGGGAGAATAACAAGGAAGAGCCTGGCTACCAGGGAGCAATCCACATGGAATTACTCATCCTCTGGACTAGGCCAAGAAACTGTGGGCAACAGAAAGAACATCTGTCTTTAAAGGGAAAAGACTCAACTTCTCCACTGTACATGGAGGAAGGAAACATCAGGAAAACAGTCAAAGACACATTGGGACCCCAGCAATGCTATCTCAGGTAAGATAGAGCTCACCTGGGGCTCAGCTGTCAGAGGCTCAGCTGGCATTTCTTGGTCTCCTGGGATCCCCTAAGGGGACAGACAGAACCTGGGGAAAAATGCAGAGCTAGGCAAAGAGAAATTAGTACAAGGAAGATCAGCCTTACTAGCAGAGTCAATGGTTCTCAAGTAATATGGTTTCCAGATACCCTACGCCCTTGGCTGCCCTCCTCAGGACACACTTTGACATTGGAATTGAGAGTCAGGAAAATTCCCACCACTGGTTCAAATCCCAACTCAGGCACTTATAGCCTGGGCAAATCACTCTCTAGCACAGTGCATAGGAATTTAGGAAGACTTGAGTTCAAATTCTTTTTCAGACACTTTCTAACTGTATGACCTTTACCTTGTCTCCATTTCCTCATCAGCAAAATGGAATGAACCTCTCAGAGACCCCTGTCCTGTGGGACTTTGATATTCCTACTCAGGACTGCTTTAACATCCTGACCACACATTTCCTTAATCTCCTAACTTTAATGGTGTCCATCTTTATTCTACTCCAGTCATATTCCAGAAATGAGAATAGTAGTATAGAGGGAGGGAAAGTTAATGCAGGGTAAATAGAAAATGAAAATAGTAAAGGGCAATTGCTTAAGAAGGAAATTGGGAGAACAAAGGAAAAATGGTGGTAACTAATGGAAAATGAAGAAACAATGTGAGGGTAATGATAGATCAGGAAGATGGTGATGAGGTAATAGAGCAGGGTATTTTGGGGGAAACTATGTCACAGTGTGTTGGGAAACAAGTGACTATACTGTGTGAATAATGGAAAGAAAGGACAAAACAGAAAAGATGGCAGGATCAGGAAGAGGATATTGAATGACTATGTGACAATGGAAGGAGGTAACAGGAACTGAAGAGAGGCAATATGCTGTTGTAAAAGGACTACTGGACTTGGAACCAGGAGACCTGGGTTCAAATCCTAGCTCTGATGACTAAGTCAGGATAAGTCACTTAGTCTCAGTTTTTTTTTTAATTGTAAAACAGTGATAATAACCCTCCACCAAATTCTTATTTTGATGCTCTGGTATGATAGGAGCCCAGGTAACCCAGGGCTCTTGAGAGATATGCAAGCAGAGTAAAAACTCTAGCAGTTTCTCTAAAATAGGAAGGCTGGAGGTAGAGGCCCAGTGATGGACTATAAATCTATGGTGAGTCCTAGCCTTTGCAGAGGCCTGTCACTAGCCATAGGCTAACTTTTTCTAGCCATATAATTACTTAAGGATCATTTTCTCCATCATCATGGAGGGGCTGTGAATTATTAGTGGAGGGAGTACCTACATCAGTGAAATAATAGATCCCTGAACTGCTATTTAGACTGACAGGTATTTCTGTGGAGAATGTGCTTTTTTGCAAACCTTCAAGTACAACAGAAACCTGAACTCTTATTATTATCTCTTTGTGGATCATGACAAGGGATTAGTACCTGATAAAGCTGAGACCAAAGCTGAGTCCCAGGTGAGGAATCATTGGCATTGAAGGGATAACTGACTGGTGCTGACTTCAGACACTTTCCCTGGGTCACTGTAATATCAATTAAGTTGGGACTTTTTTTTACTGTTTTAGAATGATGAATTGTCTTTGATTGAGCCTTACTAGGTGCAAAACCCCAGGCCCAAACCCCTATCTACTAAGTGCTAAGCCTATGTGGGCGTGAAGCCCTCAGGGTCCTAAGGGGAACTGCTAAGTCCAGAGCCAATAGTAGGAGCCTGAGTTTTGGTGGCTCAGATGATGTTTGATGACAGCTAAAGAGGATATAAAAAGAGAGAACAGAGCTATTTGCTTGAGGCTCTCACTCCTGGAGGTGGGAGACTCCAGGCAGCCACTCTAAGAGCCTCCTGGCTCACCCAGATGTTGATGGTTTCTTGGTGACTATGAATTGTATTTGGTCTGTTTATAATGTACATTTTCAGTTTGTTTGTATTTGCTCTGAAGTTCAGGGTGCTGGTTTTTTCCCCTGAACTAAGTTAATGATATGTATGTTGGATTAAAGTAAGATTGTTAACCCTCTAATGCTACTTTCCTTAGTAAAGCAGATCAAAGAACTTGTGCTGGCAGCATCCTTGTTGTTGGGCTTGTCTTGGTCTTTCACCCCCATGGCAGCTGTTAGCCAAACTGTTGCAAGTCACCATCTCCACCTCCTTCCCTTTCAAGAGCCCTTATTGTTGAGCACAGCTTGGGATCTAGGGACCACTGGGAACAGGGACAGGGCATGAGGAAGCCAAACTTGGCTAAGAGGCCAGAGATTATCCCTCAAGAAACAGGGTAGGTGAAGAGGAACTCAGTATCTCTTACATTCATAATTTAAGAGAAGGGGGAGAAGGAAGCCCAGGGAAATGAGGAGGCCAGTTCCTTGTCCACCAGGGAGGGAGATCCCTTCCAAAGAAGGGAGGTTCTTACAAACCACAGACAGAACCAGGAAGTCCAGGAGAGAGAGCTCTAGGCCTCTGGAAAGTTCGAGTGGGGCGTGTGGAGATAAGCCCAGGAAACACTGCCTGTGTCTGTGCCAGGCCCCAAGTCAATTTCCCTAAAGTTGGTGCAAGTGTCCGCAGAAGACACGAGCCCGCAGTCTCCTTGTGGACTCGGAATCCCAGACTTAGAAGGGACCTGTGGGGGCATCTTGTTCGATCCACAGCTGACCATGTCCAGCAAGTGCTAGTCCTGCTCTCCGTGAACACTTCTAGGGTGGGTGAGCCCACCACTGCCCCAGGCAGCACCCCCCCCCCCCCGGAAGTTTTCCCCGGTCCTCCTTGCCTCTACGATGAGTTCCATTTATTCTGTCTAGGTCTTGTTTGTACATCGTTGTTTGCCCGTGGTCTCCCCCATTAGACTGCACTCCTGGAAGCCAGGGGCCGCCTTTACCTTTCTTTGTATGACCAGGGCTCAGTCCGTGCCTGGCACACAGTAGGCACTTACTAATGAATTTGCCTTCTGTCTTTAACTTCCACTCCCGCCCACGACCGCCCTTCTGACACTGGGAGAGGCTCAGCAAGTTCGAGCTCTCCCACCCCTCAGCCTTCCCGTCCCTTCGCTAGGTCAAGCAGCCACCCTCCTACCCAATCCCTCCAGGAGCCTGCTCTCCGCCTCCTCCCATCCCGGCCAGCGCCTTGGGAATCCCCCCGAGAAGCTCCAGCCGGCGGGAGAGGCCGCGTCCTTTCCTCCCGGGAGAGGCCAAGGCCGGAGGTGAGCTGCCCTTTGGAGTGAGCATAGCAAGAGCTGGGGACGTGGTATATATGTTTGGTTCCGTGACGGGGGTAACTTCCTCCCCTCGATTGGCACCACCCCTTCCCCCACCCCCGTCCCGTGACCCTTCTCGGCCTCCGTTCCTCCCCGAGGACCCCGCCTACCCCTCCGACCTCAGGGCCGAGGCGCGAAGCACTCACCCTGTACCCGGGCCACGCTGGGGTAGCCCGATGCGCACCAGCCTAGACAAACCCCGAGACGAGCTCCCCACAGGAAGTACCGTCTAGCCCAAATCGGATGAGGGCAGCGTGCATTAGGGGCCTCTCTATGCCGCTGGGAAGATCGCCCCCTCCGTCTCTATGATTGCGCCTCCCCAATCCCACCTCTGCGCCCTGTCTTCTGCAGAAATTCCCCTGGTTCAGCTCTCTGATGACCCAAGCTTGCCCTATTGTCACTCTGAGGAGTCAGAGGCCAGGGTTCGAATCCCAGCTCTAGTGTATGTTGACCTTATGACCACGGCAAGGGCTTTCCTTTTCGAGGCCCGCCTCAGTTTACACACTTTACACATATACACACACACACCTTTCCTTTTGTTCTATTAAGCGCTTAAGGATGTTCTTATGGCCTTTGAAGTTTAATGCCTAACGTCTTTCAAATTACAAGGATCCCCTAGTCCCCAACTAAAAAGATGCACATTTCCAGCCTTTCTGTCCGGGGCTGTGGTAAATTTTGAGATGGGTTAGGGTTGCCAACTACGGGCAATCATTTTGTTTGCACTCACTGGCTATATTTAAATTGTCGTTGCATTTGTCCTTCGTTCTCAGAGAGGACCGTGACATCAGGGAGAGGATGACATGACTTGCAGGTGACTTTGATTTGAGGGGGGGAGGGCTGTGCAAGGCGACCAGCTTCACCTTCTCCTCCAGAGCCATCTGGGTCCAGTGACCTGATAGTCACCAGCATGACTGGAGATGACCCAGGATGCAGTGGGATACCCTGGCCCTTTTAGGCTAAGGCCTTTTCGTATTCTCACTTAGAGTGAGGTAACGCCCACAAACGTTTATAAAGCACCTTTTAATGCACCATAGCCATGGGGAGGAGGTAGAAAGATTAAATAAGATGTCGTTCAAACAACGGTGCTGCTGACATTACAGTAGTCCCTCAGACAGATAGCATTTGTCGAGTGCCTACTATGTGCCACGCATTGTTCTAAAGCACTGGGGATACAAATAAAAGCAAAAAAAACCCCAGCCTTCACAGTCTAGTGGGGGAGACAACATGAAAATAACTATGTACAAATAAGCTATTATATACAAGATAAATTGAGGGTAATCTCAGCTGGGAGGAACTAAGATTAAGGAAGACCCAGAAAGGCTTCTTGTAGCAAGTGGGATGTGAGCTGAGACTTGAAGGAAGTCAGGGAAGCCCAGAGGTAGAGGTGAGGAGGGACAGCACAGGAATGGAGGTGGTTAGGGAGGAACAGCCAGTGGAAATGCCTGGAATACAAAGGAGTGTCTTGTGGGAGGAACAGCAAGGAGGCCAGCGTCAGTGGATTATAGACTATGTGGAGGAGAGTAAGGAATAGAGAAGGCTAGAAAAGTAGGAAGTGGTCAGCTTATGGAGGGCTTTAAAAGCAAAACAGATGATTTTATATTTCATCCTGAAGTTAATAGGGAGCCTCTGGAGTTTATTGAATAAGGAGGTGACGTGGTTAGGCCTTCACTTTAGGAAGATCAATTTGACACCTGTTTGGAGGATGGATTAAAAATGGGGAGAGACTTGAGGCAGGAAGTCCAACCATCAAGCTATTGTAATAGTTCAAGTGTGAGGTGATGAGTGCATGTACCAGTGGGTGGCAGTGTCAGAGGAGAGAAGGGGGGATATACCAGAGATATCGTAGAGGTAGAAATGGCAGGACTTGACCACTGATTGAATATGGTAGGGTGTATGTGTGTGTGAGAGAGAGAGTAAAGAGTAGAAGATGGCATTTAGGTTGGGAGCCTGGGTGAATAGGAGAATGACAGTACCTTTGATAATAATAAGGAAGTTAGGAAGAGGGATGGGTTTTGGTGGAAAGATAATGAGTTCACTTTTCAATATGTTGAGTTTAACATGTTTATGGGATATCCAGTTTGCGAAGTCTAAAAGGCAGTTGCAGATGTGAGATTGAAAATAGGGAGAGAGGACAAAATAGGGCTGGATAAACAGATTTGAGGGTCATCAGCATAAAGATGGTAACCGAAACCATGGGAAATATTATCACCAAATGAAATAGGGTAGAGAGAGGAAAAAAAGAGGGCCCATGACAGAACCTTGGGGTCTGTCCAGTGTGTTTGCCACTGGACCTAAATGGCTCCCAAGGAGAGAGTTCACATAGGAGTAAGTGAACCTCAGGTTAAGAACCTGAAGCTGATGACTTTGCAC
Source organism: Trichosurus vulpecula (assembly GCF_011100635.1). Taxonomy (NCBI): domain Eukaryota; kingdom Metazoa; phylum Chordata; class Mammalia; order Diprotodontia; family Phalangeridae; genus Trichosurus; species Trichosurus vulpecula. The sequence continues at coordinate 78,908,272 of NC_050573.1, forward strand.
AACCTTCCCTCACTTAAATCCAATTCGCCGGCAAGTCATGACATCACTTTCTTGATGTCCTGGCCCTCTTCGAGAAAAACATTCCACAACTGGGTGAAGATCAAGCAAAGGAGATAGAGGACAGACAGGTAGGAGGACAATGAAGAGAGAACAGATTAGGAAAACCTAGAGAGAAGAAAGTGTTCAGAAGAGGGTGATGGACAGTGTCAAAGGTTACAGAGAGGTCAAGAAAGATGACAACTGAGAAGAAGCCATTAGATTTGATAATAGAACAATTTTATAGTTAATCCTGGAATTAATGGGGTGCCTCTGGAGTTTGAACAAGCTTGGAAGTCAAACTACAAAGAGTTAAGAGTGGGAAGAAAAATTATAGTTTTTTCAAGGAGCTTAATAAAAGGGAAGAGATAAATAGAATGATAGCCACTGTCAATGGATGGATGAAATGAAGTTTTTTTTTTTTGAGGATAGAGAGATGTGAACCTATTTATAGGCAGTAAGGAAGCAGCTGGTAGAGAAGAAGAGACAAGATTAGCAAGAACAAGCACCATAAAACAGATGATCTGCTGGAGAAGATGGATTAGAAAGGGGTCACTTGTGAATGCAGAAGTTACCTTGGCAAGAAGGGCCATTTCTTCATGTGAGACAGGGGTAAAGGAGAAAGTCACAGAAGACATCTGAGTGATATTGATGTGGATACAAATGGTGCCCCTATGAGTTAATATTAAAGGTTGCTTTTTCAGTACCCTGCGAGGTCCCTCCTGAGCCTGAGGGCACCCTAAAGTCTCTTTCCCTTATCTTGAAATACCATAAAACTTCCCCCTTATCCTGGACCACAAAATTCCTTGTCTACCTCATCCTGGGTCATAAAATTTCCCCTGTCTTTCTTATCCTGTCATTATGAAAACAAGCCCCTGTCCCTCTGTAAATTCCTAGTCCTTCCAGGGCTAGCCCGCTGCTTTTGCATCAATAAAGCTCACCTTGGTTAGGAGAAAATCATCTAAGTGAATTATTTCACACATGAACCATCTCTCCCAACTCTGAACCTCAACAATATGAGGAACAGGGGAGAAAAGGGAGATCTTGTGGATAGTCCAATGTTTTCAGTGAGATATGAGGCAAGGTTCTCAGCTGAGATAATGGAGGGAGAGGGAACCATGAGAGTTTTGAGGAGGGATGAAAAGGTTTAGAAGAGTAGCTGGGATGAATGGGATAGTGAACCAGTTAGGGAAGCATAAAAAGATGCCTTGTCACAGTGAGGGTCCAGTTAAGATTATCTATCATAAATCTGTAGTGGACCCATTTGCATGATTTTCTCCAGCTTCCTTCAGTAGCATATGAATAGGAGAGAAAGCTGCAGATGGTGGGGATAATCCAAGACAGAAGTTTGACAGAACAAGAACTTTGATAGGACAACAAGGCAAGGGACTCAGGAGAAAAGGATGGTGTAGAGTTGAAATGATTCACCAAAGGCAGGATAGGGAAGAGAGGAGAGAACAGCTAGTACTGGAGTGATAGCCTGGGAAAGAACTGTAGGGTGGAGGGACTGGGAATCATGGGGAGAACAAAGAACAGGATTTGGAGTTGTACAGCAGAGGGAGAAGTGGAATGACAGATCAGAGGAAGGAATTTCAGTTACTGAACACGGAAGCAGAACAGTTATGGGTGATGACAAGATCAAAGTTATGACCATTTCTGCACATAGCTGAGGTGGAGTAGGTGCTGAGAAATGAGTAAATTGAAGAACTGGAAGATTAGGGTGTTTGAGGGAGTATGTAGGTATATTGAAGTCCATTACTGTGAGCAAGAGTAGGAGAGGAGAGAAAGACCGTAAGCCTAGCTGACTAAACTTGTTGGGGTCCTCTCACCCCTGGTAGTCCTTGACCAGCAAGGACCTGTCTCGGTACGCAATGATGAGGCGGGAGTCAAGATGGAAGGAACTCCTATTTATTGGGAGAAATCATCCGTTTTTATAGGGTTTGCACTACATGGGCATAAGCAAGTGGCCAATGGGTATGAGGATGACAGCATGGGAAGGAACAGAAATGTTGCAGAGGGACAGAAATGTTGCAGTACGGGTATATTGTTACACTTTGTTCCGGTATGGGTATCGGTATGGGCATGGGAAGGATCTGGATTGTTGCAATGTATGGTACACTATGGTATCTATGAGGGTATGGGAAAGATTAGGACTGTTGCAAAGCGGTTTCTGTAGGGGTACAGGAACGAGGAGGGATGTTGCACTATAGTATCTATGAGGGCATGGGAATGCTCAGGCATGTTGCAAGGTGGTATCAGAGCTGTATGAGCTACGTGAGACACGAGGCAGGATGTCCCCGTAAAGTATCAAAGATGTTCCAGTAAGTAAAGTAACAAAGCATTGCGTTAGGCACTGGTTCAAGAGCATTAGGTAATGGCCAGCTGGGTCCCTCCTTCTGGGCTTGTGTGTCCCTCGTGGACAGGCTCTGCCTGCATGTGTAGGTAGACTACAGGAACTTCTCAAGGGCGGAGGCCCTCCCACCAGGTGCCTGCTGTTCCACTCCTACTAAGCTTGTCTGGTTTACCCAGAAAACAGGCCAAGTGCTAGGGCCCTAACAGCCCCGGGGTTGGCACCAACCCCTTACATAAACTCACTGAGGAAAAAGTGCCCCAGAGGTCTGTTGACAACAGGTATCAGCATCTTGATTGGGACACAAATATGAATTGAAAGAACTTCAGAGGAGGTTACAGAGTGATGATAGTAGAGGGAGAATATGGAATTACAAGGGGTGTTCCAACCACTGCACTATGACCAGTGAGTTAGGGGCATGAGTCAAATGCAACCAGCGCTGAAAAGAAGCCAGGGCAACTTTGTCTTTAGGTCAGGGCTATGAACGAAACCAGGGCTGGAAATGATGGTTAGAGAAGTTGCATCATCAGCAAGGAGCCAGGTCTCAGTGAGTACAATGAGATGGAGGGAAAGAGGATGGAAAAAATGAAATCCAGTTTGTTACCTATGGAATGGGTATTCCAAGGAGCACAGTGAAAGGGTTGGGGTAGCTTTAGACTGTGATATTTAGGTGTTTGGTTGAGGTGGTTGGAAATAATGGATTGTCAGTGGAGGATGGAGAATGGGGGTTTTAAACAATGGTGACCGGCAGTTCACAATCACTGGGATGGGATGGGTATGGTGGGGTGGAAGTATATTAAACATTGAGTTTAGATAGATAGGTTATACTTGTCCACATTGGTTAGTCCTCAGATGGAGTTGTTCCATAGCCTCATGAAGTTGTGTGTGATTAGGAAGTGGTTATGGGGGAGGAGACTAGAGGATGCCCAGGCAAGGACAAGGCAAGACCTGAGGAATTGTAGGTAGGAGGGGATACAACACATTCATAAGTAACTGCAATACAAATTAATGCCTCACAAGAAAACCACAAACCAATCATCTTGTAGGAGGGTGGTGGTGGGAAAGAAGCCCACCTCCAACTACTTAAACCTTTTCCTCCAATGCAGGGGTTCATAACCTAAGGTCCATGAACTTGTTTTAAAATTTTTTGGGGGGAGGTGACATTTCAATATAAATGGTTTTCTTTGTAATATTTTTATGAATTTGAAAATTATTCTAAAAAGGAGTCTATAGGTTTCACTAGACCACCAAAGAGGTCCACGACACAAAAATGGTTAAGATACCTTCTTTCTGCTGTGTGTGTGTATGTATATATGTATATATATGTACACACATATATATATACACATACATATTTTTGAGGCAATGGGGGTTAAGTGACTTGACCAGGGTTTCATAGCTAGTAAGTATCTGAGGCTGGATTTGAACTCAGGTCCTCCTGAATCCAGGGCTGGTACTCTATCCACTGCACTATCTAGCTGCCTCTGCTGTGTACATATTGTACATTTACACGTAGTCTTCTCCATTAGCATGTAAGCTCCCTGAGGGCAAGAACTATTTTTGTGTTTTTGCTTTTCTTTCTAGCATTTAGCACAATGTGTGGCACAGAATAAGATTTTTAAAAAAATTTTCACATTAGTTATGTTGTGAAGAATTAGAACCAGTGGGAGGAACCACAATAAAGAAGAAACAAAACAAAAAAAAGAGAGCAAATAGTATGCTTCAATCTGCATTCAGACTCCATAGTTCTTTTACTGGATGTGGAGAACATTTTCCATCGTGAGTTTTTTGTAGTTGTCTTAGATCCTTGCATTGCTGATAAGAAGTAAGTCTGTCAAAGTTGGTCATTGTACAATGTTGCTGTTACTGTGTGCAATGTTCTCCTGGTTCATAGTAAGTTTTGATACATATCTGTGACTAGTAACAGATAAGGGGAATCAGGGAAGGGGCCATATGTTGTTAAGATAAAAATATCCTATAATTTTGATTACATTTAATTAAAAAGTTTTTGCACAAAGTCAATGCAACCAATGTTAGAAGGGAAGCAGAAAGATGAGAAACAATTTTTATAGCCAATGTCTCTGATGAAGGCCTCATTTCTAAAATATATGGAGAACTGAGTCAAATTTATAAGAATACAATTAATTCCCCAATTGATCAAAGGATATAACAGGGAGTTTTCAGATGAAGAAATTAAAGCTATCACTAGTCATATGAAAAATTCTTTAAATCACCATTGATTAGAAAAATGCAAATTAAAACAACTCTGAGGTACCACATCACACCTATCAAATTGGCTAACATGACAAAACAGGAAAATGATAAATGTTAGAAAAGATGTGGGAAAATTGGAACACTAATGCATTGTCGATGGAGTTGTGAACTGATCCAACCATTCTGGAGAACAATTTGGAACTATGCCCAAAGGGCTATACCCTTCCATCTCGTAATACCACTTCTAGGTCCATACCCCAGAGATCATAAAAATGGGAAAAGGACCCACATGTACAAAAATATTTATAGCAGCTCTTTTTATGGTGGAAAAGAATTGGAAATTGAGGGGATGCCCATCAATTGGGGAATGGGTGAACAAGTTGTGGTATATGAATGTAACAGAATACTATTGTTCCATAAGAAGTGATAAGCACGTGGATTTCAGAAAAACTAGGAAAGATTTACATGGACTGATGCTGAATGAGGTAAGAGAACCGGGAGAACATTGTACACAGTAACAGCACTATTGTTCAATGACCAACTTTGATAGACTTATCTCTTCTGGGAAATGCAATGACCTAAGACAATTCCAAAAGACTCATGATGGAAAATGCTATCCACATCCAGAGAAAGAACTATGGAGTCTGAATGCAGATTGAAGCATACTATTTTTCTTTTTTTCCTTCTTGTAGTTTTCCCTTTGGTTCTGATTCTTCTTTACAACATGGCTAATGTGGAAATGTTTAATATGATTATACATGTATAGCCTATATCAGATTGCATGCTGTCTTGAGGAGGGGGGAAGGGAAGGAGGGAAAAAATTTAGAACTCAAAATCTTACAAAAGTGAATGTTGAAAACTAAAATAAAGAAAAAGGTCAAACCAAAAATAAAGGATGAAAATATCCTAGAGCAGTGGTATAAAATTCAAATGCACATAAAGATCCCTGAAGGCAGCATATTGACTTTGAAAACCCTATATTAATGTTTTGTTTTAATTTATTTTGTTAAATATTTCCCAATTATATTTTGATCTGGTTGGGGCCCGCATTCCTTGGTGAATGTTTGACACTTTAGTCCTAAGACCTGACTCCTAGGTTTAATTTTTTATTTTTATTTATTTTTTTGGGGGGAGCAGGGCAATTGGGCTTAAGTGACTTGCCCAAGGTTACACAGCTAGTACATGTATCAAGTGTCTGAGGCTGGATTTAAACTCAGGTCCTCCTGACTCCAGGGCTGGTGCTATACTCACTGCGCCATCTAGTTGCCCCGGTTTAATTTTTAAAATGTTTTTATTGATGTCATTTTTTTTTTTTACATCATCAGAATTTCTCTCAGTATCTCTTTCCTTCCCAGAAAACTGTTCCAGACAAAAAATCTTTTTAATGACAAATCGAGTATAACTGATTAATACATTGAAAAAGCATGAACATATATGCAATGTACTTCATTCATGAACCTCTGACCACTGAAAGGGGTTATGAGATAGAGGTATCTTTTCGTATCTCTTCTTTCGCTCCAGTTCTTGTAATTTTGCAACATTCACTTTTGGTTTGTGGTTTTTCTTTCCATTTTACATTATTGTCATTGTGTGTATTGTTTTCTTGGCTCTATTTAACTTCACTCTACATCAGTTTATGTAGATCTTTCTATGCTTCTCTGTATTTTTAATTTGTAACAACACAGTAACATTTTATTACATTCATGTACCACAATTTGTTTAGCCATTGCCCAACTGATAAGGCCAAAACTGTGCTAAGACTTTTGGGTGTATGTGTGTGTAAGTTTTTTTATACATCTTGGATGCCAAACTTTTATCAGAGAACTTTTTTGTACAAGTTTTTTTTTTTTTCCCTCCATTTGACTTGGATGTAGTCTACTCTGGCCCTCTATCAAATCTCCCCTACCCAGAAAGTCTGCTTGTGGCCATGAACCTTGGGAGTGGTGGAAGCACTTAGCACAGCTCAGTGCCCACACAGGAGGCTGTTAATAAATGTTTGCTGTTATTGGAAACAAATTTACCTTAAGTATTTCTAGGTGAAATTAAGGTTAATGAATCTGGAAAACAGAATAGAGTCTATTTGCAAAACAAATTATTATTTTTAATGAATGAGAACACTTTTAGCACAAAAATCCACATCAATCTCATGAATTAACCAGTAAGTGCCAGGCACTTCATCTACACAGAACAAATGACAAGGATATAAAATACATAGCTGCACAAGCATCAGTATCTACCTGGAATGTAAATTAAACTACATCCAGATAGAAGGCAGGAAGCAGGAACACAGTAACCTTCTTTTAAAAATAAGGAAAACAGGCAAGACCATCTATTGTTTAAAGAGGCAGGCCATAAGAGTCTATGTCCCTACCCCCCAAGACATTGTTATCTCTTTCTCTTCCTTCTTTCTCATGGAGAGAAAGGAAGAGAGAAAATCTTTTTTTTTTTTTTAAATCTCTCTTTCTCTCTGGTCATCTTCTGATGGCTGAAAGGAGAAACTGTGGAAGGAAGTCATAACTGGCAGCTAAGACAAATTGCTTTGGCTGCAATGTCAAATGTGAACAATAGAAATGGAGAGCTGGGAGAGACTACTGGAATAAAGAAAAATAACTAAAAAAGAAAAATAGCTATGACATCTGTCATTACCAGAAAAGGCTTCAAAACAAAGTATTTCAAAGAAGTGAGCCGCATTCCTTAAAACAGAAAAGTATTTTCACCACAATTAGAGCATTTAAAAATATAAAAAGTTGCTTTAATTAGAATATATAACTTAAAAGGGACCTAATGTCACTCTTTAAAGCTGAGTCAAAGGGCAAAGAGGGGCAGGACTAAGAATGGAAACGACAGAGAATAAAAAGAGGTACCTAATTGTATATCCCAGAATCCAGTTGTTTAAAAAAGTTCCTCTAGCACACTATCAATAACCCTAACGAAAAATGCTATTAGATAGATAACGACGGAAAAGGAAGAAGACAAATGTTGGAGTGTCTGTGGTTGGAAAGGCACACTAATGCACCATTGGTGGGCTGGTAAGTGGTTCAAACCATTCTGAAAAGCAATTTAGAACTATACTAAAAATGTTCACTAAACTGTGGTCTTTAAATTCTGACCCAGTGAGTCCACTACCAGGCCTATACCCAATGGTATCAAAGAAAGAGGAAAAGTACTCATCTGTACAAAAAATTCTATAGCAGTTGTTTATAGTAACAAAGAATTGGAAACTAAGGGATGCCAATCAATTGGGATATAGCTGAACAAATTGTGGTATATGAATGTAATGGAATACTATTGTGCCATGAGAAATAATGAAAGGGTCAGTGAAACCTGAGAGGGCTGTTGTGAACTAATGCCAAGTGAAGTGAAGATAATCAGGAGAATCATTAATACAATGACTACAACATTGTAAAGAAAAGAAACTGTTAAAGACTTAAGAACTGTGACTAATACAATGACCAGTCACGACTGGAAGAGTGATGATACTTCCTACCTCTTGGTAGAGAGGCAATGGACTAGAGGCACAGAATAAGACATTTCTAGACATGCATGATGAATATGCAGATTTGTTTTGTTTGACTACATCTATTTGTTACAAGGAAGGGTTTTTACTTCTTTTGGAAGGAGAGAATTATGGAGGCAGTGGAGGGTGAATTGATGGAGATTTCAAAAAATAGGAAGAGCTAATGAAACATTTAAAAATTACACATAAGAAAATAGAAGTTCAGAAGGGGACACAGACAGGATAGTGTTAGAAATAACATGTAAAATTTAATATATACTTTAAAAAACAAGCTGTCTTCAGAGATGCGTGGTATCATATACAATCTTTCTCCTTACTTTTTATAAGGAAATGTTCGTATTTGTTGATGCTTTGTCAGGTCCATAATAATAAAAAACATTTTAATAAAGTTTTCTCTAAATTCTTACCAAATTAAAATGCAGTATTTGCTTAAAGTTACTTAATTCAAGAAAGACATACATTTCTGACATAAGATAGTTTGGAGGTTAACTTTGATTAAGCAAAATTCAACACATTTATTAAATGCCTACTATGTGCAATACACTGCCCTAGGTGCAGGAATGAATAGCAGCTTGAGCAGGGGTATTCTTTGAATGGTCAGGTAAACGATTCATCTTGTTTTTAAGTTCAGGTGGCTGCTATCATATTACCACTGGTCAAGGCATAAATCAATGGTGTGAACAGTGTTTTGAGAGGCAAGAATATCACCACCTTTAGAAGAGAAATTGATAAACTAAAATTTTGACTTGAAAGAGCTGTCACAAGGTTTCTCTCCTGTGATACTGACTAAAGCTGGAGTGCTGGACAAAGATTGTGGCACAATCATTAATTCCTGCACTTCGTTTCCAGCAAGAATTCTCTGATCTTGAATACTAGATGCCCTTGTACTAGTTTTTCTCCACATTTGTTACATTCATGAGATATGAATTTTCTGATGTCTAATGAGGTATGAGCTCAGAATGAAAGTCTTTCCACATTCTTTACATTCATAAGGTTTCTCTCCCGTGTGAATTCTCTGATGCTGAATAAGGTTTGAATATGCCCTGAAGATTTTCCCACATTCATAACACTCATAAGGTTTTTCTCCTGTATGAATTCTTAAATGTTTAATGAGGCCTGAACTCAGACTGAAAGCCTTCCCACATTTGTTACACTCATATGGTTTCTCCCCAGTATGAATTCTCTGGTGGTAAATAAGAGATGTACGATCACTGAAGGCTTTCCCACATTCATTACATTCAAAGGATTTGTCTCCACTGTGAACTCTTTGATGATTAATAAGGTAAGAATTTAGGATGAAAGTTTTTCCACATTCCTTACATGAATAGGGTTTCTCTCCAGTGTGAATTTTCTGATGTTGAATGAGGTTTGAGGAGACATTAAAAGCTTTCCCACATTCACTACACTCATATGGTTTTTCTCCAGTGTGAATCCTCTGATGGCGAATTAGGCTTGACCCCTGGCTGAAGGCTTTCCCACAATCATTACACTCATATGGTTTTTCTCCAGTATGAACCCTCTGATGCTGAATAAGGTTTGAGGATGCAATGAATGTTTTCCCACATTCATTACATTCATAGGGTTTTTCTCCTGTGTGAATCCTCTGGTGTCTAATGAGACTTGAACTCTGTTTGAAGGCTTTCCCACATTCATTACATTTATAAACTTTTTCTGTGCGCTTTCTCTGACGTTTAACATAGGTTGAACTCTGCCTTAATGATTTTCTGTATATTTTAGGTTTATAGGATTTCTCTTCTATATGGTTTTTCTGATGTATAATTAGGTCTGAATTCTGTCTGGATTTCTGGTCCATATTATCACACTCCTGGGGTTTCTCTCTTGAGGAAATTCTAACAGTGTTAGAGTTCAGACTGAGGTTTCTTCCAAATTCATTACATTTCTGGTCTTTTTCTTCTTCAGATGGATTTTGATCCATCACTGCCACTGACCTCAAGTGTCTCTTCTGAGAAAGGAGTTTACCTGCAGAAGGCTGAAAACCATCTTCTGACCTGTCATCAGATTCACAGGCTTCTCTACATTTGGGTCCATGGGGAACATCCCCCATGAGTCTTTCCAGTATCATATTCTGGGTTTCTACTTCTTCAGAAATTTCCTGCTTTAGCAACAGCTCCTTATTCTCAGTCCTGGTCTCACAATCTGAAACAAGGAATAAAAAAACCACAAATGTTACTTATTTTCTATTCCTAGGGAAAGGAGTAGAGGACAAGAACAAAGATATTTCCCGTAAGAGTGTCACTAGTATTAATAAATATCAATATCAGCCTCAGGAGGTTACTGGGGACAATGGAATTCTATCAGAGTAGATAGGAAGAGTGACCAGAGGGAGGACTAGCTGTAACAACAATGTTGCTAGCAGCTACTGTGGCTGTGTAAGACCCAACAAGACCAGCAACAAGAGCACACAGAAGGGCTGCTGGCACAGGTTCTTTGCTCTGCTTTTCTAAGGAAAGCAACTTTAAGGGGTTAACAATCTCACTTTAATCAAACATACATATATCATTCACATTCACATCAGGGGGAAAGAGCCAGCACCCTGAACTTCAGAGAGAATACAAACAGAAATTACAGAGACACTATGAACAGATCAACATTTCTGTCTAAACGAATCACAATATACATAGCACCAACATCTGGGTTTTCAAGTCGGGGGGCTCCTTAACAAAGGCTGCCCAGAGTCTCATCTAGTCAAATTGCACAACACTCTTCCAGTGAGTGCGAGCCCCAAACAAAATGCTAACCTCTGAGTTTATATACCCTTCTTAGGGCCCAAAGGCTTTTGCTGATTAGTTGTATGCCTGGGGCTTAGTACCTAGCAAGACTTAATCAAAGGCACTTGATTACTTTAGCATTCTAAAAAACAGTAAAAAAAAAAAAAAAAGTCCCACCCCAATTACCTATACACTAGCCTAAGAGGGGAACTGGGAATAAAGAGGAATATCAAAAACAATAAATATGGAAGGAGGGGGTAATAAGATGAGTAGGCTCTTAGTTATGAACTAGTTTAACTCCCTTCATTTAATGAAAAGGCAATGGAGGCCCACAGAGGTTAAAGGGCACGTGTCCAAATTCACATATCAAGTACCTAGGCCATATGTGGAAGAATGTATGTGTTGGCAATCAAAATGGGCTCTTAGCACTCAGTTCAACCAAGTGCCCTTGAAGAGTTTGGCCTTTGTTTCCTTGATTAGATTGGGAGACTTTGGTGACCTCCTTGCCTCAGGGGAGGGCCTAGTTTACACATGAGTTTGAGTGACATGTTTGGGACATCAGAGGCTTTTAGACCACAATCGTCTCTTTGTGATGATTTCAGGTCACATGGATAAGTTGCATGTGTGACTCACCCTTGACCCCGAAAAAGATATAAAACCAGGGGTTAGCTTTCTCTTCTTCGGAGCTCCTACCTACGGCTGTGGTGGTGTGCGTGACTCTGGGCCAGCCCTTGTTATGAGCTCCTGGGCTGAACTTAGATGTTGGTAACTATGAATTGTATTTGGTCTGTCTGTCGATGTTTGTAATTTGTATTTGCCCTGAAGTTCAGGGTGCTGGCTTTTTCCCCTGAACTAAGTGAATGGTATTTGTATGCTGAGTTAAAGTAAGCTTGTTAACCCCTTAAAGTTGCTTTCCTTAGTAAAGCAGATCAAAAGAACCTGGGCTTTGGCAGCATTTTTATTGTTGGGCTTGTGTTGGTCTTTCACCCCCACAACAGCTGCTAGCCGAACTGTTGAAACAATGTATTAAATTCTGAGCACATTTTAAGAGGAACATTAACAAACATGAATGTGTCTGGCACAGGCTGACTAGTGTGGTGAGGTGACTCCAAATCATGTCATTTGAATAACAGTAAGAGGAACTGGGGTCGTTTTAGTGAAATCTTAAAAGAACACAACAGCTGCAAGTATTTGATAGACAAAAGATCAGATTAGTTCTGCTAATCCAGGTGAGAAGTAGGACCAATGGAACAGGAAAGTAGATTTAGGCACATTTATAAGGTAGAACTTTTAAAAAATTTGGGCTATCCAATGAATATACTGCTATAGGATTTGTTGACTGGAGACTATAACTGGAGGTATTTTTTTTAAAAGGGCTAGAAAATCCTTTCACCAAATTACTGTTACAAAAGATATCCTTTAAAATAAAATTCATAGGTTATGCAGTTGCTCTGTGAAGTTCTTTTCAAATCAAGAAGTCTATGATTCTATGGCATGCTAGATTAATCCTTTCTTTTTTTTCTTTCTTCTTTTAAAAATAATCACTAGACCAGTAAACTTCAGGGAAATATTGTAGACATTTCAGCAAGGCTTCTTGACAATCTAATGATATACACGTGGTCAGGCTGCTAGTCAGCTGATGATAGCACAACAGTCATCAAGTAATTTAAAGTCTTAATTCAAAAAGTGTTAATGGATCAATAAAAACCTACACAGAGGGTTCTAATGGAATGCTAGATGCTTCTGTCCTCAGTTATGTTATACATTTTAAATATATGATGTGGATAAAAATCTAGAAGGTATGTTTATTCAATCTGTCAAAGCTGATGAAGTGAGTGAGTGCTCACAATGCTAACTCACATTTACATAGTCCTTTAAGATTTACAAAGCCCTTTTCTCAAAGCAATTGTGTGAGGTAAGTGGTACAAGTATTGTTAGTATCATTTTACAAAAAAGAAAATTCTGGTTCCCAGAGATGAAGGCCTTGCTCGAGGTCAAATAGATGTTAAAGCCTGGACTCAAATTCAGAGAAGAGAACTGAACTCTCTCCACTATCAATCAAATAGAGCTGTATGCTGAGTAAAACATGAAATTTAGTAAGACATAAAGAGTTAAACCTGAACTTGGGTTAATTTTCAAAACTACAGAATGAAGGGAAATAATGAGTAGTTTATGTGAAAAAAACCTGAGGGTTTTTAATTGATTAAAGGTTAATGTGAGTTGAGTGCTCAAAATATCAATTTAGGATACGCCAAGAGAATGAAAGTGTCAAAACCTCTATTAAAACCCAGCTTTTTAAGCCACATGGTGCTTTTTTGACCCTGGGCCCATGAAGGATACAACTGCAGAAAGTAAGTTCTAGCAGGTCCTACTACAATATAAAGATTTTGATTATATACCTGGCAATGTATTGTACGTTGGTCATCCAAGGACCAATTTTACTATCTATATTCAGAAAGGCTCATGATCAGAAAGCTGGAATTTTGGAGGAACATCATGAAGTCAGTGAACCTGAATCTAATTCTTGGGAAAATTTCAAGAACTGATCATCAAAGAGATGGTTAGTTAAAATCTAAAAGGGAAGCACTGATTACAAGGAGCAAGCATAGCTCGATTAAGAATAGGACATGTGAGACTAACTGCATTTCCGTTTCTTGAACAGGATTACTGAACTAGTTTACCTCTATTTTAGAAAATCTTTTGATAAAGTATCAAATCCTATTCTTGTGGAGAAGATGGAGAGATATGGATCAGACATACTAAAACCAGATGGATTCAGATTTGACTATATCTAACAGTTCAACATCCATGTGGCAGGAAGGCTCCAAGGGGCAGTATCACAGGATCTGTGCTTGGCTGTGCTGTTTAACATTTTTATCAATGACTTGGATAAGGTATAGATGGTATGCTCATCAAATCTGCAGATCACATAAAGCGGGCAGGATAGCTAATGCAGATAGAGTCAGGATCTAAAAAAGATCTTGACAAGGTTAGAGCACTGGGGTGAATCTAACAAGATGCAGTTCAATAGGGTTAAAAAGTAAAGTCTTGCAGGAATGGGGAAGTAAGATTCTAACTGTACTCATTAGGTTAACTATAATACAGAGTTCAGTTCCGCTGCATCTGATACTGCTGACCACCCTCCTCCTGGATACCCTCTCCTTTCTGGTTTTCTTGATACTATTCTCTCCTGGTTTGCCTTCTTCCTGATTGTCTCACTCTTCTTTGCTAACTCGGTATCCATATCATGTAAGTCAAGTCGGTGAATATTTGTGAAGTGCCTACTATGTCCTAGGGTACTGTGCTAAGTGCTGGGATATCCTCTAACCGTGGGTGTTTTCCAAAGTTCTCGCATACTAGAGGACTTTACCATACTTGATTCTCCCCTCAAACCTTCCCAGTTTCCCAGCTACTCATTTCTCATGAAATACCCTTGTAGCCCACCTCAGACACACACGGAAATGATCATAACCCTAGATCTTGCCATCACTTGCAAGTATTCCACTTCCATTTTCAGTAACTCTGGAATTCCTTCCTCTGATCATAATCTGTTGTCATTTCACTTCTGTTATCCAACTCCAAACTTTGTTCTCCCCATGACTCTCAATCCTTCCACCCCAGAATTTTTTTTTCTTCCAGGCCATCTCCCCTGCACTGGCTACTTTCTCCCCTTTTCCATTTTGTCCTTAGTCAATCATTTCAACTCTACACCATCCTCTTCTCCTGAGCCCTTTGCCTCGTCATCCTATCAAAGTTCTTGTCTAGTTAAGCTTTAGCCTTGGATTATTCCTACCAACTGTAGCCTTTTCTCCTATCATATGCTATTGAAGGAACTTGGAAAAAATCATGGAAATTGTGTTGACTGGGTCCACTACAAACTTATGTTAGATAATTTCAACTGGGCCCTCACTGTGGCAAGGCAATCCTCCCTGATTCACTATCCCACTCACTCCAACAGCTCTTCCAAACATTTTCATTCCTCCTCAAAACTTTCATGATTCCCTCTCCCCACTGTCTCAGCTGAGAACCTTGCCTCATATTTTATTGTAAAAACTGAAGCCATCAAGAGCTCTCTTCACCCCTATTCCTCATCTCACATCACTCAGATGTCTTCTGTGACCTCCTACCTTACTCCTGTTTTACATGAAGAGGTGGGCCTTCTTACCAAGGTAACCTCTACATTCATAAGTAATCCCATTTTCTCCAGTAGACTGCCCCCTCTATCATGCTTAGTCTCTCACTAATCTTCAATCTCTGCCTACTAATTGCTTCTCTGATGCCTATAAATATGACTATGTGTCCCCCCATCATCTTTTCAAAAACCTCACTTGATCTGACAACTCCACTATCATCCTACATCTCTCTCCTCTTTTGTAGCTAAACTCTTCAAGATACCCATCTAAAATTGGTGCTTTGGCTTCCACTTCACCTCATTCACTTTCAACACTTCTACTGGCCGGCTTCCAACTTCACCTTACAATGGAAACTCTTCTCTCCAAAGTTACCAGTTATCTCCATTGTCAAATCTAATAGCTTTTTCTCAATCTTCACGCTTCTCGATCACTCTCTTTGCTCTAGGATTTCATGACATTGTGCTCTGGTATTCTTTCTACCTGTCTGACCATTCCTCACTCTCCTTTATGGGATCTTCATCCAGGTTATGCCTACTAATCATGGGTGTGCCCTAAGGTTTTATCTGGGGCTCTATTCTCTCTTCCCTCTATACTATTCCACTTGATTTCATCAGCTCTTATGGACTTCAATATCATTTATACGCAGATGATTCTCTGATTGATTCATACACCCGACCTTTCTGCTGATCTCTAGTCTTATATCTGTAACTGCCTATTGGATATTTTGTACCTGCAGACACCTTAAACCAGATGTATCCAAAACTAGACTCATTATTTTTCCTGCTGAATCCTCCCCACTTCTAAATTCCCTACGTCCTTTGAAGGCACTACCATGTTCTCATATGAACTAGGTGTCATCTTTGACTCCTCACTCTCAACACCCCCTCCCAACTCTGCATTTCTCCCTTTCCCCTGGCCATATGCAATCTATGGTCAAGGTCTCTCAATTTTACCTTTGTAAGATTTCTTGTGTATACCACCTTTTCTCCTCTGACGCTGTGGCCGCCCTAGAGCATGTACTTATCACCTCCTATGGGGACTACTACAGGAGTCTGCTGGTTGGTTTCCTTGCCTTAAGTCTCTCCCAACTCAAGTTTATTCTCCACTCAACTATCAAAGTGATCTTTCTAAAATGCAAGTCTCACCACTGTAACTGGCCCTCCCTGCCCCCTAACCCCCAAATAATTCTAGTGTTTCCATATTACCTCCAGGATCAAATTTAAATCATGTTTGGCTTTTAAAGATCTTCACAATCTAGTCCCTTCCTACCTTTATAGTGTTCCTATACCTTACTTCCCCCTCCAACTGCGGTCCAGTGAACACTGTCCCCCTTTCTGTTCCTTAAAATAGAACCTCCATCTCTGGATTCTGGGCATTTTTGCTGGCTGTCCCTATGTCTGAAATGCTCTCTCTACTTATCTCTGCTTACTGACTTTCCTGGCTTCTTTCAAATCTCAGCTAAAATCCTACTTTTTGTAAGATGCTTTTCCCAATCCCCTTGTAATGCTAGTGCCTTCTTTACAAGATTACTTCCAATTTATTCAGTATATATCTTGCTATACAAAATCCAGCAATAAAAACTAGAATGCTTATTTAGGAAAATGGAATTAGGGGCACAAAGGACAAAAATTTTATCAGTGACACACACAAAAGACAGGAAGCTAATACAGAACAGTAGCTTAGTTTTATACATGTAAAATGGTTAAGAAATACATAAATATTACAATAAATATTGGCCATTTTCATGGACTCACTTGGCCTACACCTGGGGCTGCACAAACAAATTGGGCAAGCTCCCAACTCTCAGAATTTCAGTGATGGAAGGGATCCCAGAGCTTATCTAGTCAAACCTATATCTGAAACAGATTTCCCCTTTACAACATTCTCTAAAATTGGTCTTCTCTCCGTGAAGGAGAACTATTCAACACTAGAGACAGTCCATTCCAATTTTGGAGGAATCTGTTAGGAAATAGTCCCCCTTAATTGAAAACAAAATCTCTCTCTCTCTGAAATTTCTAACTGCTCCTTATTTTGCTCTCCAGGACCAAGCAGAATAAATCTACTCCCTCTCCTGATGAACAGCCCTTCAAATGTATACACATAGCTATTACGTCTCCTCCAATTCTCATATGCCCTGGTCTCCTGAGCCTGGTCACTCTTCGTCTAAATGTACTTGTTTGACAGCAGGATTTGTGTGGTCCCAAAACTAAACATAATATCCAATATGTGGTCTGACTAGTGTAAGGACAGAACTAATATCATCCTTACTCTTTATACTATTCTTCTATTAATGCAGCTTAAGAATACATTAGTGTTTTTGGATTCTCAGTATACTGACTCATACCGAGCTTGTAGTCCCCTAAAATTCCCAGATTTCTTTCATGTAGAGCATCAAAATTAATGTGTTTAATGACTAAAAGTTTCTTATTCACTCACCTGAGCAGTCCCCTCTCATGATCTCTCTCTCCTCAGCTTCTTGCATGTCTGAGACCCATGCCTCTCCCCCTTGCTCCAAACAGGAGATTACAACAGGTTCATACACTGGAAACCCTGTTTGTGAGGAAGGAAACAGGGCCTGGTGGTTTGTCTGGTACAAAGAGCTGTCCCAAGCTCAGCCTCAGCCCCTGCAAGGGACAGAAGGGATGAGAAAGATAACATCCAGGGAACCCATAACAGGATGGACCAGTCTAGGCAAATATCCAGAATAGACCTTAGGGTCCTGGGCCTGGAGTTCCTAAAAAGAATTTAGAGGAAGAGGGGCAAGCTCAGGGAAGAATTAAGGAAGATGCCCATTCCCTACCCAGGAACATCAGGCCTAGGGCTGGAGGAAGACAAATTTCCTGTTTGAATTCAGATGTAATTGGGAACTTCTGATGCTAGAAACCGAACTCCAAACCAAATAAGCCTTCCTTAGTCTATGTTCATCCATAAAGGTAGAAGGTAAGAACCTCAGATCTGATTGGGGAGAGACCTTACCCAGTGAGACTACGTTCTCATAATTCTCCAGCATCACGTCCCTGTAAAGGCCCCTTTGTGTAGGGTTTAGAAGACTCCATTCCTCATGGGTGAAATTTACAGTCACATCCGTGAAAGTCACCAACACCTGAAACAATACATTCATGTTGTAGTCCCACTCCTTGGCCCTGGGGATAGGGGAGGTGACATATTTAATGGAATTGCATTAGAGAGTGAGAGGAAAATATACCTTATGGTATAAGGTATATACCATTCAGAAGCATACAGACAAATACACATTCAGTATGTGTCTATATGTCATCTGTATTTATGTATGAGAAGTGCAAAATGTAATGTATAATGGTAAAAATGTTTGCACATGCATTGAATATAGGGTTATAAGTCTCTCAAACAGGTTTGGGAGATAGGGGACAGGGAAATCATAGGAGTGGATATGGATTTTAAAAAGTGCAACGAGAAATTCTGATGACAATTCCATTGTGAAAGAGAAGAGTCTAAAGGATATGATATAGATAATCCGGGAATATATTGACCAACTCTATTTTTTGAAAAGATAAATCTAAAAGTTGGAAGTAAAGGCAGTTAACTGAGTATGAATACAAAAAGGGGGCAGAGTCTCATAAGGACAAAATCAGGTGTACCTGAATGAGCTGAGACTAGGGATAGATACTAGGTAGAACAAAAAGGGCGTTTTAAGTTATATCGTCTCCACAGGAATATCAAAGATGAGACAGGATTAGTGTTCAGGATGGGATGGTGATAATGGACAACTTCAAGAAGACGGAACTACTTATCTCTCCTTTTGCCTCTCTTTTCTCTACAAAGAAGAACGACCTATGGACTGGAAAATACAGTACAAAAATGGTTAACAAAGAGTTGAAACCTATCTGAAAGGTAAGTGAGGAGAAACTAAGAGAGTTTCTACCTGCCTTCAGCAAGTTCAAGTCATCTGTCCCAAATGAAAGTCATTAAAGAACATATGTCAGTGATTGGTGAACTGCTATCTGTAACCTCTGAGCAACTGTGAAAAAGAACTCAGAATTATGAGATACTTCGAATTGAAGCTGAGATTGTCACTTTGCCCATAGTCATACAGTTAGTACTAATTAGAGCTGAGATTAGAGCTCAGATTTCCTAATTCTAAACTCATTTTTAAATTAAAATTTTTTTTAATCAGTAAAAAAATCTATACTTCCCAGCCCCTGAAATGAGAATGAAAACAAACAAACCAACCTTCATACACACAAAACAAATTTCTGCATTGGCCATGTCTAAAAGAAACATGTACACGTGTGTGTGTGTGTGTATGTCTAAAAGAAACATGTATGTGTGTGTGTTTCTATCTTTCTATCCCATTCTGCACTTGTTTGCTTTTACCATGCTGATGTTATTTTATAAATTGTTCTCCTGATCCTGTTCACTTCACTCTGTATCAGTACATACAAATCATCCCAAGTTTCTGTGAAACCATTTCCTTCGTTACTTCTTCCAGCATAATAGTGTTCCCCAATTGATGGCACTCCTGTCAAATTTCCATTCTCTGCTACTTCACAAAGAGCTATGTATTTTTGTACATCCTTACGAGTTTGTTTTGCTTAGGACTATTCCCTCCTAATTCTTCCTTCTCCCCTTTCCCTATTTTCTTGTTGAATGGAATATGAAATGTATTTCTGTTCCCAACTGTTTTCTTTCTCCTTTGACCAGTTTAGATGAAAGTGACGTTCAAGTGTTAGCTACTCCCCTCCATCCCTTCCTCGTTTGTATAAACTATCTCAATTATGTGAGATAATTTTCCCTAACCTTCCTCTCAACCCCACCCCGTGCATTCCTGCCTCCCCCTTTCCATTCTTCTTGAAAATAATCAAAATTAGTATCACCTCTAGTTTCTTCTGTATTGATTCTAAATTGTAATTGGGTTTATGCTGTATTGACTTCAAAACTGAGTCTGTATTTGCCTAAAGCCTTACCCTTGCTATGTCCCTGAGTTGAGCTCAGGAATTTCATTTTCCCTCAGAGTTAGTTTAACAATATAATTAAGACAGAAGTTATCTCTCATACTGGTAGCCCCTGGGATATTTACAAGCCCCACAAGTTACCATCTCCAAAAGATATACTCTGCTTTGCCAGTCCTTGTGAAACTAGGAGAGATTTTATTTCTTCTTAAGAGACAGCAAGTCTGGTAGTTCTGATTCCCTATCAAAGATTACAAGATACTGATGGGTCTCATAAAATGATGAACAATCCTTAATTGTCAGAGAAGGGCATGGTTAGCCTCACCTGAATGCCAGCCCATTTTTCTTATGATAGCCAAATGTAATGTTCCACGACTACCAAGGCCTCCTTCTTTCTTGTGTCAATAAAGAGGGTTTCCCTCTTCTTATCAGGGTTGCTGGTTTTACTGAGGTGGCCAGTCTGACTCACTTTGTTAACAGTTATATGTGTCACTGTTAATAAACTGATTGTGCTTGGGGTATGTACCTCAGTCTGCCTTTATTAAATTTACTGAATACATTCTTTTAAGATCATCAAGACCTAACAGAATCACTTGCAGGTCTTCTGTCTAATAAGACACCCTATGTGATGATGGAGGACAAGATTTGAGAGGACACACATCTCCTGACATGAATGCAGTTTACCCTTGGTTAGTTCTTTATGTCAGTTTGTGTTTACTTTCATATGCTTCTCTTAGCTCCTGCATTTGAACTTCAAAGTTTCTGTGCAGCTCTGGTCTTTAAATCAGGAATTTTGGAAAAACCTCTATTTCATTAGTAACCCATTCTCCCCTTGTAGGATTATACTCAGTTTTGCTGAGGCTGCTGATAGCACAGTGGATAGAGTGAGGGGTCTGGAGCCAAGAAGACCTAAGTTCAAATCCAGCCCCAGACATTTACTACTTCTGGGACACTGAGCAAGTCATCCAACCTCTGTTTGCCTCAGTATTCTCAACTGTAAAATGGGGATAATAACAGCGCTTCTCTCGCAGGGCTGTTGTGAGAATTACTGCATTAGAAATGAAAATGGATTCTTACAATATTTATTAATTCATTTTAAAGACAATAAGGCCATTAAATGTTAGCATAAATAATATTTTTTATGAAAAATAACTTTTCCAAAACAAAAAAAATTAGTGAGAAAAGCGGCATTGCTTTACATAGTTTTTTAAAGTCCAGCTTCACAGAAGACAGCTAGATTCTCCTACCTGATTCTGCATTCAATCCATATCAATATGTTGTTTTGGTTAAAGTATATTAAGAAAATCTGGCTTTACACAGGTATGTAGTTGGAAAAGGGAGTATTTTAATAGGCAAATAATGTCTTAGTGTTTTTACAAAAATGGTTTTGACAGCATGGACCCCCTGAAAGGGTCTCAGGGACTCCCAGGAGTCCATGGACCACTTTGGAACCATTGCTCTAAGTCCTTCTGTAGTCACGGGGTAAAGAGACATTTGTAGTTAGTCCTACCTAAAGTGATTAATGAGTAGGGATGCTGGCTTCCTGAGGCACGTAACAGGGATATTCAAGAAAGCCTCCTTAGAGACTTCTCTGACCAGACAACTACTACTCAAATGTCTTTTGATTCATGTGGGAATGAAGGACAGAGTCAGGAGGAACCTGGAAACTCAGGAACCACTTCCTCCAAGAAGCAATGTCCTTCCTCTGCAAATGTCATGGAGAACTCTGTTTTCTAACTCTGATGCACTGATCATGTCACTGTGTAAACACCATTAAGGTAAGGCCTGTTGGCCCAGCAACTTCTTTCCTTTCTTAGGCACAGGGCTCTGCTCTGTTCTGCAAACAGCCAGGATGGATGAGTACTGGTGGAGTAGAGATCCCCAGCACTCAGCACACTCACTGGCACATAGGTACTTAGTACTTGACACATGACTGATTGGTGACGGGATTCTAATTTAGAAAGAACAAGCAAATGAATGGGTAGATGGACAGAAAGGATCACTAAAGATTAAAAATTCTGGTCAGGACACCAGATGATCTGGAGGCAGACGACAGGCATGTTTTCACAATGCTGCCAAATCACAGAATTTCAGAATCTGAAAGGTCCTCAGAAGTCATCTCTTTCAACACGTACTTGTCAAGAATCCTCTCTACAATAAAATCTAGCTTTTACCCAAAGACTTAACCAAGGGGAACACACTACCTTCCAAGGCAGGCCATTCCAGATTTGGACAATGCTTTAATTGTTAGGCAATCTTCCCTTAACATCAGGTATAAATCTGCCTCTCTGCAACTTCTGCCTATCGCTCCCAGCTCTGCCCTTCGGTCTAAGCAGAACAACTCTAATTTGTCTTCTACATGATAGCTCTTCAAACATCTGAAGACAGGCATCAGTCTCCCTCTAACTCCTTGACCCCCATATGCTTATTTATTTTTATCCAGGCTAAAACACCCTCCACTGCCATAGACAATTCTCCTATGGTGTGATCTCTAGTCCCGTCACCAGGGTCTTTAGAAGAGAAAGTAAGATCTGAAAGGTGAACAGCTAGGTAAGACTGTGTCATCAAAATGGGATTGGATTTTCTGGGCCACAAGAGAAGACATAGAGGAGAACTAAGAAGCAATCTAAATAACTGAGAAATGTTAAGAAAAGTGTTTATACAGTTTTAAAATACTGTGGAACAGTTGGAAGGCTTGTGAGAAGACAGAAACACTAATATACTGCTGGTGGAGCTGTGAATTGGTCCAGCCATTCTGGGAAGGAATTTTGAACTATGTTCAAACAGTCATTAAACTGCACATAGCCTTTGATCAAGCTATTACCACTACTAGGAATATTCCCCAAAGTGCTCAGAGAAAGAAGGAAATAACCCAGAAGTACAAAAATATCTGTAGCAGTACTTTTTATAAGAAAGGAACTTGACTAAACTAATTTATTCAGTGCCATACCAATCAAACTACAGAAAAATTATTTTATAGCGCTAGAAAAAAAATCACAACGGAATTCATCGGGAAGAACAAAATGTCAAGAATATCAATGGAATAAATTTTTAAAAAAATATGGATCAGTGGAGCAGATTAGGTATACAATACACAGACGTAAATGACCACAGTAATCTAGTGTTTGATAAACACAAAGATCTAAGCATTTGGGACAAGAACTCACTATGTGACAAAAATTGCTGGGAACACTGGAAAACAGTTTGGCAGAAACTAGGTATAGCCAACATCTCATACCTTACACCAATATAAGATCAAAATGGGTACATGATTTACACATAAAGGGAGATATCATGAGCAAATTAGGGGAGCATGGAATATCTGAATAAGGGAAGAATTTATGACCAAACAGAGATCATTATAGGAAATAAAACAGATAATTTTGATTACATTATATTAAAAAGGTTTTGCACAAACCTATCCAATGCAACTAAAATTAGAAGGAAAGCAGAAAACTGGGAAAAACATTTTTTATAGGACATTTCTCCGATATTTCTCAAATATATAGAGAATTGAGTCAAATCTGTAAGAATTGAGTCATTCCCAATGACATGAATAGGCAGTTTTCAGAAGAAGTCAAAGCTATCTATAGTTAGATGTCAGGAGGGTATATGGAATAATTGGGACATTAATGCATCATTGGTGGAGTTGTGAACTGATTCAACCATTATGGAAAGCAATTTGGAACTATGCCCAAGGGGCTATAAAACTGTGCATATTCTTTAACCCAGCAGTACTAGGTCTGTATCCCAAAGACATGAAAGAAAAAGGAACAGGGCATACATTTACAAAAATACTTATGGCAGCTGTTATTGTGGTGGTGGCTAAGAATTGGAAATTGAGGGGATGGCTATCAATTGGGAAATGGCTAAACAAACTTAAGTATATGATTGTGATGGAATACTATCGTGCTGTAAGGAATGATGAAAATGATGAAAAACCTGGAAAGACTTACATGAACTGATGCAAAGTGTAGTGAGCAGAAACAGAACAGCGTACACAGTAACAGCAATATTGTATGACGATCAACTGTGAATAATTTAGCTATTCTCAACAATACAATGATCCAAGACAATTCCAAAGGACTTCATCCAAAGGATGAAAAATGCTATCTACCTCCAGAGAAATAACTGATAGAGTCTGAATGCAGATAGAAACATACTTTTTAAACTTTATTTTTCTTAGTTTTTTGTTCTGTTTTCTTTTGCAACATGGCTAATATAGAAATACGTTTTGCATGACTACACATTTATAGCCTATATAAAATTGCTTGCCATTTCAGGGAGACAATGGGTGGGAGACAAGAAGGGAGAGAATTTAGAACTCAACATTTAAAAAATTGTTAAAATTTGTTTTTACATGTAATTGGAAAAAATATTAATTACAAAAAAGAAAAAAAAAGAAAACTGGAAACGAAGTGGGTATTCAACAAACTAAAGAATGGCTTTACGGTACATGAATGTAAACGACTTTACATTTTACATTTGCACTGTACAAAAAGATGAAAGGGATGGATTCAGAGAAACCTGGGAAGACTTAAATATATTGATGCAGAATGAAGTGGGCAAAACCAGAAGAACAATTTATAGAACAATCAGAACACTGTAAAAACAATTGTGAAAGACTTAAGAACTCTGATAGCCTTATGAAGAAGCTCTCCACCTCTGGCGGAGAGGTAATTGATTGTAGGTGCAATGTGACACCAAGATTTCTAGACATAACCATTATAACACAAATGTGTTTTGTGTGACTATGCTTTTGTTATGGGAGTGGGGGAGGAATGAAGATAGTTGAGGGTATAGTGAAAGTGATGCCAAAAAAAGTAAGAGAAGAAAGAAAAGCACTTCAATGAAACATTTTAAAAATAAACAGGAGACCAGAGAGGGTCTGGGGGGGGGGGGAGGGGGAGCAGACAAGCAAGGTAACTGTTGGCATTACTGGAAGAAATAAAATATATGTAAAAGATTTGCAATTTCATGTACAATTCAAATGTTTGTGTTTGTTGATTAAAGCTAACATACCAGAAGTGATGCAAGTGGAAAAAGAAACAATGAAATCTAAACAAATGTCTTCAGAAAGATAAATTATATATTTTTAAAAATTAAGCAAGAATTAATGCTGTTAAGTAGTTCACAAGACCAAATAAAAAAATCCTGAAGTAAAAAAAAAAATCCGGGAAGAACTTAAGCTGGAGAAAAAAGATGGGAAGCAAATAACGAATTAAATCATCAATATGGAGAACACTCCCCTCTCTGCCACCTTCCCACAGAAATAACCAATAATAGACTTACTACTACAAAAAATGAATTACAGGTAACAAGAGATGCACCAGAAATACAGGCTCAAAAAACATTCGAATTATCCAAAGAACAGGAAAAACATTCAGATTCAAATGACAGCCATGCAGGTTGGCTAAAGAGGCAGAAATCTGAAGAATATTGATATCCCAGAAAATTCAGAAACATAAAATAATATAAATGAAATATTCTAGAAAATTATCCAAAAATTCTTTGTAGAAGTAGAGTAAAAAAGACAAAATACAAAATATAAATAAGGAGGAATTCACGAGACTTCAATTGGGAAAAATCCAGGATTTAATACATTATAATTAAAACCTTATATTATAAAGAAAAATACTCCAGGGGTGCCAGAAACATAAAAGATTACTTCACCAAGTCAGGATCATGGAGCCTTTTGAATGAGTATAAAGGAATTCAGTAGAAATAAGACTGTAATACAACAAAATTTTGTTACAGGGAAATTAATTATCTACCCAGAAAAATTCTATTTGAAGTAAAAGTCTGCTGTATTAAGGTCAAGAGATGGACATTTGAGAAATATTTTGATTTTGAAAAGTTTACAGAAAGACACAT
This sequence comes from Trichosurus vulpecula, assembly GCF_011100635.1. Lineage (NCBI taxonomy): Eukaryota > Metazoa > Chordata > Mammalia > Diprotodontia > Phalangeridae > Trichosurus > Trichosurus vulpecula. The sequence goes on from NC_050573.1 coordinate 78,934,053, forward strand.
GAACTTCAAGGAAACTTGGGAACAAAAGTTGTCTTCAAGTAAAAAAGATGAATGTTTAAAACTAACTCACACTTTTCTAATCACGACAAACTAATTGTTAACAAAGTGAGGGTCTACAAAATATATTGTGTTGGGCAAATCAACAAATATTCCAGAACACAGAAAGGGGAAAATTAAAGGCAAAGAGAAACAAGAAGGAAAAAGGGAACAAGGTGATCCAGAAGCAAAGCTTCTTTCATAAAGGATATTTCCACATTAAAGATGCTAAAATATAATATAAGACAGAGTATAAGACATATACAGTATAAGACAGGTTAATGATAGGTACATAATCTTTGCAGAGAATAACTAACGTTAAAAGACATACCGATCAACTAAAAAGCTTGATGTAAACAGACTAAAGAATAATAACAAAAAAGAAACTATAGTTGATCTGACAATAGTGGGGAAGAACATTATCAAACACATGAAAGAAATATTGGAGACAAAATGATAGATCTGATAATACAAGTGTAAGGTATTGCCCTTTTAACATGTAAACAGTTTAGCAATTTAAAGGGGTCAAAAATATTTCTGTGCAAGTAAAACCAGCAAAATCAACTTGTGAAACAACAGTCTTTCAGATAAAATGTTGAGGAGAGACACATAATATTGTCAGGATGAACTAGAGAACTGTCCCTCAGATGAATGTACTGAGAAGACCTGTTTGAAGGGAGTGTAATGACTACAGGAATGATGGCTGCAGGGCAATGTGGTCCATCGGTTCACATGCATGTGATTTTTTTTAGAGTTCTGAAGTTTATAACTCAGAAACATTAAATCAAGTAACTGTTTAGAGATTCTGAAAAAATTATAGATACATTAGATTCATACCTGAAAGAAATGCACTTTTACCTCATAAGGTAAAGAACAGTCAATGACCACCAGGAGGCGCTGATTGGAAGCACTGAGAGCTGTAAGAAATCAGAGAAGCAGGAAAGCTGAGCACAGGAGGGACTGTAAGGAGCCAAGATGGAAGGCACAGAAAGCTTTCAGCTGACGCAGCTGTTCCTTGGGCTGACTTGCTGGGAGTTGGCTTGGGCTTGCTGCTCTCTACTACCAACTAAAGCCTTCAAAATGGGACATCACCTGGGGTGCCTGGTGGCCCTAACTGCTTTTTCTAGTTTGAGAGAGAGAAATGAGGAAAAGATAGGCTTTCCATCTATTTTGCTGTGAACCTTTGATGACTGCTTTTGTATTATCATCTAGTAAATATTTTAGGTTTAAGAGTTACCACTTCCAAACCCCATCCACAAACTAAATTGCAGGTGTGGGTGGCTCTGTGTCTATGCTTGTGCTACACAAGGATAAAAGGATTTTGTGTAACAAACAGCAATGCCTCTAAAATTAAAAGAAAATGATTAAGAAAAATATTTTTAATAAAGGTCTGATATTCAGAAGCTATTAAAAAACCCTCTACTATAATCTACATAAGATCCTACCAAATTCTAAAACCTGTGAATATCTAACTCCCTGTGAATCAATGGTCTAAGGACATGAACAGATGATTTGAAAAGGAGGAAATACAAACTGTTAAAGATCACATTAAAAAAAAATCAATTACCTTAATAATGAATTCTAAGATAATTTTTACTCAGTAAAATGGCAAAAAAGAGGTAATATTGGAAGAAACTATAATAGATTATTGGTGGGGACTATAAGCTGTTACAAACATTTTATGAAAACAATCTGGCAATGTGCAAAAGATTCACAAAATTAATCATATTTTCTGACCCAGCAGTTTACTGCCAGGAAAAAAAAAAGCCAAACCTCTTGTTTCATAAAAAAGTTCATATCTCTGTGAATATATTAGCTCCCTATATTTATTTGCAATAGTAGAAAATTAAAAACAACTTCTATATCCATGTAAAGTGGCTCAATAAATTACAGTGCACTAATGTAATATTAGAAGCAGCATGGCATAGAGTATAGAGGGCTGGCCTTGGGAATCAGAAAGTCTTGTATTTACGTCTTGAGCCTGAATAATACCAGCTATGACTATGGGCAAAGCATGTAACCTCTAGGTTTCTAAGGCAATTCTCTAGGAATTAAAACAGTAAAAGATAAATTGCTAATCTCTATCAATGGAGAATTCCCACAGTGAATTTCCCCTCAGATGAAATGTTAGGTTCCAAGACCCAAATCTTTCAGAGCAATACCATGGTGTCATAAAAAAGGATGAATACAAATAAGAGAAAACGAGGAAAGACACATATGACATGATGTAAAGCAAGGACAGCAGAGTTCTTCTTTATTACAAGAACACACTGACTACAGCTTTGTATTTAAAAAAAAAGAAAGAAAGAAAAAGGGAAAAAAAGCCTAAAGTAGTAGAACTTCAGACAATTAGAAAGAGGAGTAGTACAAAAGAATGTTTGGTTATCGTCTCAACTTGATTTAAGTTTCTTAACACTTTCAGGTAAGGGCTCTTATTTTATGTTTATCTTTCCTGATAATAATTAAATTTATAATAATATTAAAACAAAAAATGTACAAGTCTGACTAAAATTATCCAGATACAACTACCAAATACTCCAGGGTGCAGCAGGTATAATTAAGGGAAAGGAACTGTACGGGAGGTGTCCAAAAACCCAGAGGAGTGAAAAAGAGGGAAGAGGCATAGAAATGGGACTAGTAGTTAAAGGTGATCACGCCAATGATCACAGGATGGGGAATGAACGAACTGAATTAGACTGTGATGTAAACAGTAAACAGGTAAGTATGAGCTCACAGGTGTCCCTGAGACTTGATGGGGTGTGACTCATGATCTGAATACAACAGTGGATGGAACAACATGTTCAGAAAGAATAAAGCAGATAAAAGGGTTGGCTGAGTCAGAAAGATGCCCAGCTATGTGAAAATCCCTCTGGGGAGGTGGTGGAGATCATGTGGATAAGGACAAAGGCAATACAGCCATGGGAGGAGAACACAAGGAGAAGAAAAGGATGAGTTTCTAGTGGAGATCACAGAGCTGGCACAAAGGATGGAGACAATTGCTGAATTAGCCACCCTCTGGAGGTCTCTGTGAGGGCTGGGGCCCTTCCATGGCTATACCCTACGGGGTACAGAACACATCAGTTTGAGTAGAAGCACAGAGGAAGCTACAGAGATGGACATGATCTCCTGTGGGGGGTACAGGTACTCTGCACAAATGAAAAGATGGAAGTAATGGCAGATCACTGAAGACATACCAAAAAAAGAGGCATGGGCCTACAAGATCAGTGGCTATGGAGGACAGAACTGACCGACGGCAACAGAGTGAGAAATTTCTTAGCACAATACAACTAGAGAGAACCAAAAATGGAAGGGGCTACTTGAGTAGGTAGTGAGTTCCCTGTCCCTGGAGGTCTTCAAAGTAAGGCTGATCACTTATGGGAAATGTTGCACAGCAGCAACTCCTTTTCTGGTAAGACTAGACTTCCACTCCTAGGTTCTGTGAGGCTGAGGGGAATGGAAAGGGAAGGGAAAAATGTGGGAAATGGGGTCTGAAGGGAGAATTAGGGATAAGGTGCCTGGTAGGAATAGCTATTGGACAAACAAGGTCCTGGCACAGGTTAGGACATGAGGAGTCACTAGGCACCCAGCAATTTTGGGATCTCTGGTGGAAAGGCTCACCTGGGACCAGGCTGGCAGGAGCTCAGCTGCCATTACCTGGTCTCCTGGGGTCCTCTCAGGAGATGTGCAGGAACCTGGAGGGCAGGCAGAGCTGAGGGGGAAAAAAGCAGTCATGATTGAGAAACACCTGCCCAGAAGTCCCCCGATACCTCATGCCAGGATTCCACTACCCTCCCAACCAGGACTCTTGGTGGGTCACAGGGTCCTTTAGGTCACTTTGTTGTCAAATCATCATGAATGCCAACTCTGTTTGTGGCAGATTATGTATTTTACCAACTGAAAGTGTGACTGACTGGGAACATTACTTTTTTGTGTTGGAGGCACCCAGATACATGTAGAATAATGATATACCAGTGGGACTGGAGTGAACATTTCAGGTTGGGTAGTCAGTCGGTCAACAGAATTTAATAAGTGCTTACTGGGTGCCAGGCACTGTGCTAAGCACTGGGGATACAAAAAAAAGGTAAAAGATAATACCTGCTCTCAAGGAGCTCCCAGTCAAATGGGGAAGACAACACGATAACAACTATGTGCCAACAGGAAATATACAGTATAAATAAAAGGCAATCTCAGAGAGAAGGCTCTAGCTTTGGGGGAGCCTGGGAAAGGTCTCCTGCGGAAGGTAGGAATTGAGGGGAGTCTTGAAGGAAACCAGGTAGAAAGGGAGAGCACTCCAAGTACTGGGGACAGTCAGCAAAGAGGTTGAGGGAATGTCACATTTGAAGAGTAGCGAGGCCAGTGTAGCTGGATCACAGAAGGTGTGGAGAGGAATAAGGTATTAAAAAACTGAAAAGGGAGATGTCAGGTTGTGAAAGGGCTTTAAATGCCAAGCAGAGGACTTTATCTTTGATCCTAGAGTTCTTAGGGAGCCACTGGAGCTTATTAAGTAGGGAGGCAATGACTGGAGAGGTAAGGGCCCCAGCCCTCACAGAGACCTCCAGAGGGGGCTTGAGCACAAAATAGGGGGTTTTGAATGTCATGCTAAAGAGACTTTATTCTCTAGGTCAGTGGTTCTCAGACATTTTTTACTGGTAGAACTCTTCTCTTTAAACAAAAGTTTAGTGGCAGACTTGCAGTACAATCTTTTAAAATTATTTTCTTACGCACAATAATAATGGAATTAAATAAGAATGATTTGAGGCAGAACACAAGATTTTGGAGCCTGGCTAGAGAGGGAAGGGGCAGAGCAGTCATCCAGGTCAGAGGTGAGATCAGGCTGGATCTCAACAGAAGCTATATAGAGAAGAATTTTTCCTAAAGTCTAACGTGGTATAAAGTCCTGAGAAAAAATGTGGGCTGCCCAATGGGAGAGGAGGCATGAATGCTGCACTATCACCCAGCCTGATTGTTCACAGGGGCCCCCAAGGAATGCACCAGGCTTCCATTGTTACTTTGCCTTCTCTGTGCCTAGTTCAGTTGTTCAATTTACCCACCATTCACAAAAAGCCAAGGTCTGGAGGGAAGCTAAGAGCATTCTATCCATTCAGGCTGGAGAATGAGGAATAAGCAGTTCCACAGAAAGCAATGGAAGAGAGCACTGCCCTCCCTCACCTTTACCTCCTGAGCTCCTAACTCAATCTTTTAGAACCCAACTGAAATGCTGCTTCAGCCAGCTTTCCTTGATTTCCTGTTACATTTCTCATCAAACTTCACACTGTATTTTACTTTGTACATCTCTAATGCATTAATTATATAATTCTGTATATTATGGCTGTTTTTATTTTAAAATAAATTAGCTTCTTGAGGACAATGACCAAGTCTTAGCCAAATTTTGTCTAAGTGCCTAGCAGTGGTCTGTATACTGAAGGTGCTTATACCTCTCACTGTGTCAGCCGACATTCAAGGCCCCCCAATTAACTTTTACAGTTCTTGTCATGGTACTCCAAATTAGACTACTTGCCGCTTCCTGACCTTAGTCTGTTCTTTCTGGCCTCTGTATATTTGCACATGTCACTCTCCATGCCTGGATGCCCCTATGCCACGATGCCTGGAACAGTCTCTGCCCCATGAAATCTTCTGGCTCAGATGATTCCTCTTCCTTTATCCTTCCACTTAGAACTACTCCCTCCCTCCTTGGATCTCTCATGCCTCCCTATTGGATCCTTCCCCTGTACTGAATAATGCTTTTGTTATACATTTGTGATGCAATCACTGCAAATCTTAGAGTTTAGTAAAGTCACTTGAGCTACTGACAGCTTTGACTCTAGCTTATATGGATACGCCCCAACCTAGCCTGAGGAATAGAGAGCTTCGCTAACATATAGCTCTGATCCTAGGTCTTGGGACTGAATCTGTCCTTCCCTCTACATTCTAGACGAAAAAGACAATATAAAAGTGAAGACAAAGTACTCTAGTGCCTAGCACATGGTAGAGGCTTAGTAAATTGTCACTGAATCATGTTCAAGATGCCGAACCTTCATGTTTTGGGGGGAGATGTGAGGATGGTATATAAAGAAGGAATTTAGATCTGCAGAAGTAACTAAATGCCATCCCTATTTTCTGATGGAATAAGAACTGTCTAACCTCCCAGGGAATCTCTAACCCATCCAGCTTACAGAGTTTTTCATGTCCTGTACTTAGGACTGCCCTTATTTGGAAGGAGGCAGCTAGAAAAGGAAAAAGGCAGCTGGAGACCTGTGTCCAGGGTTCCTACCTCCAAAAGCCTACCAGATGGAAACTTATTGAGGAAGTTTCCATGGGTGAACAAAGAAATTAAATTCACATCCAAGTGAGGAAAAGAGTCTAAAGCAGAAGTTCAGAGATGAAACGTTCAAATACTGTACTCAGCAAAGGTAATATTTAGGGGTTGTTGTCAAAGGAACAGTCTGCTCAAAAGGGTGGGAATCAAGATGAAAGCCTAGTGGCCAATTCTAAGGAGAAAGAAAAGAATTCAAAAGGCTTTTCTTCTGTATCTGAGCAGGGAGGGAAGAGTCAATGTAAGTGGAATGACAAGTCAATCCAATAGGGAGAAAAAGCAACTTGCCAAACAGAGCCAAATGGTTCGGCTCTTTTAATTTCTAGCCTCATGGTACTAAGGAACCCAGTACTTCGTAGCTCTAATATCTTTGAAGTGATAAGACTGGAGTTAAGACAGCCCCAATCACTTTTCTAAATCTGAGAGGTAATAAATGACATGAAAAAATGGATTCTTAAATACACCGTGGGTAACTAAAAACAAAGATCTATGGAAACAGGATAAGAAAATGTGTATTCCAGAAAGGGACAGAAAAGTATGCTGGAATTAGCACACTTGGGGTAACCTGGACATGTTATCAAGGCATTGTTTCATTCCAATTAGGAAAAAAATTGACATGTTTCTGAAGAAAACACTGTGGAAGCATAGAAGGAACTCACTGACCAAATTTAATTTTTTAAAAAGACATATATAGAAAGTGGAAGCAAGGACAGATAACTGAAGATGAGTATAAGGGTGCAGTATGGTCCTGTAAGAATAGTGTCAGGAATGCTAAAGCTCAGACTGAGCTGAAAGTTAGTGGTCAGTGCTAGGGCCTTAAAAGAGGGCCTTTTGGAAAAAATGCTATATTGGAGAAAAAAGGCTCAAAGGGATGATGGACAGTAGAGAGCAGGAAGAAGTTTTTCTGTTTTTCCTCCTAAAGAGAATGACCTTTGGATGGAACATAAACTGGTAAAAGGGAATTGAAAGCCAAGGTAAGTCAAGGAACACATGACAGCCCTCGATGAATCCAGGGAGTATTCATTGAGCACCTCCTTGTGCCAGAGAACAAAGGCGGCAAGAAAAGGGCAAACAGTGGCCCTATTTTAAAAAAAATGGAAATAGTGGGAACAATGGAAGAGGATGAAGCCTGCCACCTCCAGAGCACTGACCTTGGCTGCTATTCCTGGCACAACTTGAGCATGTATTATTAGAGGGGTGTCTGTAAGCATTTAGGAACAAAGCAGTGGCCTTGCACATTCTGCTGACCTTTCTTCTTTTTAGTCTGGAGCTGTGATGTCATTGGCATAGGGAATACCTAGGGAGAGTTAGATCTAGATGCCACTTGACCTGAAAAAGATCTGGGAGTTTTAGTGGAATTTCAAGTTTGATATGCATTAACAATGTGATATTTAATTCAACTGGCAGTTAGGTTGACACAGTGAGTATGGGAACTGGACTTGGAGTCAAACAGACCTGAGTTCAAATCCCACTTTCCACTTCAGACACCAGATGTGCGACCCTGGGCAATTTCACTTAATCTGTCCGAGGCTCCCTCTGCAAAATGAGGATAACAGCCCTTCCCTCCCAGAGTTGTGATTAGGATTGAATGAGATAACATTTGTAAAGTGCTCTGCAACTTTAAAATGCTATATAACTGTTAGATTTTATTAGCTATTAATTCAAGGGGGATTTATAGCTTATGCCTGAAATGTGTAAGACACCATCTTAGGCATAGGAAGGGGATACAGCAACTCCGAAAGGACCTGATTTCACTGGGGTCAGGTATACAAGGACAAAAATGAATAAACACAGTCTTCCCTCAGGAAGCTTACATTCTACTGGGCAAAGGCAGGCTGAATGTTAATGTGCTGCTGTATTCTGCCATCATCATATCACATACCTGGAGTACCATGCTCTGTTTGGGGCACAACATTTATGACAGGCACTGATTGACTGATTCATTTAATAAGTATTTATCAAACTGGAGAATATCCCAAGAAGAGTTACTAGGATTGTGAAGGGCCTTCAGGACATGGCAAATACTAATTAGCTGAAGGAATGAGGACTGTTTGACTCCAGAGGGTAGAACTAGGAGCAAAGAGGAAGAGTTGTGGAAAGGCAGTTTTCTGCTTGATGTAAGAAGAATTTCCTAACAATTAGAATTCTCTAAAAGTGCAATGGGCTGCAAGGCAAAGGTTGGATTATCATTTGTCATGCATGTTGTAAACGAGATTCCTGGACAAGATGGCCTTTCTAAGTCTCACTCTGATTCTGGACTCAGCAACAACAACTGCTGGATTCTACTTAGTTCCAAATAGCCTCAGGATGTCAGAGCAAGTAAAAGATTAAATTCTGTGTGGGATCTCTTAGAGGGTTTGAATAAGCAAGAGCTTCCACTCCATGGGGATTCAGAGATTACGTCCTTTCCCAAAAGCAAGTGGCCCTTCCTACATCCTCTGACTAGGGAGTCAACAGTAGTGGGCAATGCACAGCCAAGCAAATAGCAGATGCTCAGAAAACGCATGTTCAATGACTGAAAGAAAAGTCCTGATTCACTTACCTTTCAGGATCTCTTTCCTCTCAAGTCCGTATATGATTACATCAGGTTTAGTTAGACACTAGAAATTCTGCCTGTGGTAAAGGAAAGGAGGCCTGACAGTTTGTCCTTAGGACATAATAAGTTGTCCTGAGCTCAATCCGAACCCTTGCGGGGGCAAGGGGGAAGAGAAGAACGATGTGCAGGGAGGCTGTGACTTCAGGAGGCCCAAGTAAATCCTACATGTGGTCCAGACAGGGCCTCACAATTTTGTTCCCTAAAGGACAGGTAATTGGTGATTGTCGCACAAAGAAAGGGGAATATCATCTATCCAGACATCTGCTGGTGCTCACTGCCAAAAATAGAGCAGTAGATAAATTTGTGACTTGCCTTAAATAATTTCACCCTTCAAAGGCAGAATGAGACAAGAGAAAATGCTACCTTAGGTCTGATTCTGGCCAAAAAAAAAAGTAACTGGCTGTTGAGCTAGAAAAAAACAGAAACCTTACCCTATCTACCACAGTGCCACTGCTCCCTTCAGAATTCATGATAACAATTTTGGAGAAAGCATTTCAAAGGGTTCAGAGTAAGTAAAGGTAGTCCTAGGAGAGGCCTAATATTTGTACACAGTTGTTTGCATTTTGTTTTCCCCATTAGACTATTAGTTCCCTGGAAACAGCAACAGTCTTTTTCCTTTTTTGGTATCCCCTGTGCCTGGTGTATAATAGGCATCTAATAAATGACTGGCTGACAGGGGAAGTCTGGTAAAACAACAATGAAATACCCTTCCTAACAATTAGAGCTATCCCGAAGGGGGGGGTGTGTTCCTTGGGAGGTAGTGGGATACTCCCATTGGAAGTCTTTAGATAGAAGTTGGGCAATCACTTCTTAGGGATATTGGAGAGGGGTTTCAGTCAAACATGGGTTGGACTACGTGGCCTTTGAGGCCTCTTTCAGCTTTTAAGTTCTATGATTCTGGGAATATTTAGGTATTCTCTGATATTTACCCAGGCTCAGGAGGCAACGATGCCATGACTAAGTTCTGATATGATTAAGAATCTCTGATCTTTGATTTGGGTCCAAACACAACAGCTCCCACTTGACAAAAAGCTGGAAGATAAAAAGCTTAGCTCTGAAACCCACCAGAGTCCAGACCCAGGAAAACCACATTTTCAGCAGAATCCAAAACATTCTATTTCTCCCAGTGGAATTTATAGCCACATCCTTCAACTTTAAGAAAGTTTAAAGGCTGTTTCTTAAGAGAGTGAGAGGAGAGAGTGGAATTAGAGCTGTATCAGTTTAAGAGTATCCTTGCCACTCAAACAGCTCGGAGAGGTGTCCCTAAGGCAAAGGAATACAGAGGGAACCAAAGCTAATTCTACATGGAGGTCCTCATCCCCAGGATTAGCCCAGTCTTCTGAGAGAGAGAACTGGGATTCAAGTCTCTGACTGAGGAGTTCCTGGACAAAGAAGCTTGACACTGCGAGAAGGAAGCAAGGTTACACAGAAGCCAAAATGGCACAGGAATTTTAATAAGAGCTCACCTGGTAGCCCCTCTATAGAAGCTTGGTTGTCTGCCTGGCCTCCTAGGCTTTCCTCTGGAGGTCGATGGGAGCCTTAGAATCACAATGAGCTGAAGGAAGAGAAAGAAGTAGGAAGGAGAACTGTTTAGGCTTAAGATTCATCCAGGCTTGGGATACAACCCTCCCCATGTGGAATTCAAGGAACTACAGGTCCCTTCAGGACCTCACTGCTGGCAAAGCTTTAGATCAGGTATTCTTAATTTGGGGTCCATGAATGGTTTTAAAAAAAAAATATATATATATATATATATATAAATATATATATAATTTTAAAACTATTTCAATATAATTTCAAAGAAACCCTACATATTTTATGCATTTAAAAATCTTATTTTGAGAAGATGTCCATAGGTTTTATCAAGCCTTCAAAGGGGTTCATGACACAAAAAAAGATTAAGAATCCCTGCACTATATGGTTACTGTTGGTGTGAGACCACGTACCATATCAATTATAATTGTTATCAGGGACGAATACTGATTATAACAATGTTCAAAAGTGAGCCTTGCCTATTACATCTAAGCCCACAGTCATGGGATCAGAGACTTAAAGCTGGAAAGGACCTTAGAGGTCAAAGACTCCAACCTCCTCATTTTAAAGATGAGGAAACTGGGGTAGGCAAAGGTTAGGTAACTTGTCCAGAGTCACAAAATTAGTTGTCTGAGTCAGGATTCAAACTCAGGCCTTCTTGATTCTAAGTCTAGCACTCTATTCTACTATCCCCCCCAAGTGCCCTGAATAGATCTGGAGAATCAATAACAAAAGGCTCATGTAGGGGAACAGGAAGAGTTAAAATTCATATGTTCAAAGACTTAGAGGCATATGGCACCTTTTAGGTCATCTATTCTACCTCCTTCATTTTACAGTTGTGGAAACTGAGGCACTCTCAAGGCAAGTGACTTACCTAAGATTAAGTGGTGAGCAAGGATCTGAGATCAAGTTCTGTCACCAGAGCCAGAATTCTTTACTTACATAACACCAAAGGAGTGCTCTGTGCAGCCAAAAATAGAGGCCCTGGGATGCCCATCCAAAGAGCTTGGGGGCAGCAGATGGAGATTTCTTAACAGTGGAATGACAACTGGAGTCTTTTGAAAAAAATTAATTTAGCCACAATTTATAGGATGATGGTTAAAAAAAAAAGTCAAATGCACATGTACAAAGTGGGGAAATCCTTTCAAAAGGACAGCTCATTTGAAAAAGATTTGGGGCCTAAAGGGCTGTAAAACTGTGCAGATCCTTTGATGCAGATATACCACTACTAGGTCTGTATTCCAAAGAGATTAAAGAGAAAGGAACTATATGCACAAAAAATAATTATAGCAGGTCTTTTTGTATTGGCAAAAAATTGGAAAATGAGGGGATGCTCATCAATTGAGGAATGGACAAACAAGTTGTGGCCTATGATTATGATGGAGTACTAGGGTGCTACAAGAAATGATGAGAAGGTGGTTTCAGAAAAAAAAAAAACATGGCAAGACCTAATGAACCGATGCAAAGTGAAGTGAAAAGAACTGGGAGATCATGCATAGCAACAGCAATATTGTAATGATGATCAACTGTGAAAGACTGGGCTACTCTGATCAGTATAATAATCTAGGACAATTTGAAAGAACTCATTAAAAAAAATACTATCCACCTTCAGAGAGAGAGAGAGAATTGATGAACTCTTGGGTGCAAACTGAAGTATACTTTTCTCATTTTCTTTATTTTTCTTGCCTTTTTTAGAAATATGGCTAATATGGAAACATGTTTTGCCTATTTTCACAGATATAATTGATATCAAATTGCCTGCCTTCTAAGTGGGTGGGGGAGGGGTGGGGAAGAAGAGAATTTGGAACTCAAAATTTAAAAAGAAAAGAATGCTAATAAAGAGTGAATTTTAAAAAGAAAACAATTTTAAAAAAAGAAAAAGATTTGGGGGTTTTAGCGGGCAGCAGGCTAGTATAAAGTAACAGTGTGGTATGACTGCCCAAATAGCTACTGTTAAGCTACAATAATGGGCACCTAGTGGCTCAGTGAATAGCATGTCAGGGCTGGAGTCAGGAAAACTCATCTTCTTGAACTCAAATGTGGGCGTGGACACTTACTGCGTGACCCTGGACAAATCACTTAACTCTGTTTGCCTTGGTTTCCTCATCTGTAAAATGAGTTGGAGAGGGAAATGGCAAACCACTCCAATATCTTTGCAAGAAAACCCCAAATAGGGTAACAAAGAGTCAGACATGACTGAAAAATGACTGAACAAAAAAAAAGCTACAATAACTAAATTAGGGTGCCTAAAGGTAACAGGCCCACTCTACTGTGCAATGGCTGAAACAAATATAGACTATTATGTTCACATCTCCTTGCCACATTTTAAAAAGGGATATCAACTAGTTTGACCGGCCAGAGGATGAAGGCCAGGCTAGGAAGAGTCTGGCAATATTAAAGAAATTGGCAAAATCAGTCTAGAAAGGAAAATACAGTAGAGAAACACAAGAACTATTTTTAAATACCTACAGGGTTGTCATGTGGAAGATGGATCTGCCCTATTCTAAGTAGTTCCAGGGCAAAGAACAAGGACTAGTAGATATAGATCATAAGACATATTCTTGTTCAGCTGAAGATTATGTAACAATTCAAGCTGTCCCACAAATGGGCTGCTATGTAAAGTAGTGATATTCAAATAACAATGGTTGGATAATCACCTGCTGTGAAGGAATGCTGCTGCATGAGTTATGAAGACTGCCATATCTAATCTATATGGTATCTTCCAATCAAAAGAATCTATGGCCCTCCTGATTTTCCATGCATTTATTTAGAATCAGGGATCCAATACCTATCTTCCGAAGAAGAGTACAGCTACTCAAGAGCTGTGGCAGTTACCAGACTTCTCAACCCTCAAACATCAAAGATAACAGAGAAGGTTAGTGGGAAAAGCTATGGGAAGTGAAAGGAGTTTGCGGTTGGGCCACTGCCCCTGGGGACAGCAGAGGTAGCGCAGCTACAGAACTACAGCTGCAGTTGCTTCTGGCCCCAGGCCCACCTGGTGGGAGGAATTAAGTGGCAGATCAGAGCAGGAGTGCAGAGCCTGCTTAAGATCTGAGTCAGGTCCAGATTGGTGGTTCTTGGGGAAGGAGGAGTGCTGGGGTGGCACAGCTGGCTGTATAGAAATAGCTCTGAAAGCAACAGCACATCCCCTCAAGCCTGGAACAAAGTACTCTTTACTCTACAAGCAGTCATACCCCGACCAAAAATTCAAGGGCCAAGTAAGTTGGCTGGGAACATGGTCAGGCAGCGAAAATGCACCCAGATTCAGTCTCAGACTTCGGAATCTTTCTTTGGTGACAAAGAAGACCAAAACATACAGCCAGAAGAAGTCAACAAAGTCAAAGAGCCTACAACAAAAGCCTCCAAGAAAAACATGAACTGGTCTCAGGCCATGGAAGAGCTCAAAAAGGATTTGGAAAAGCAAGTTAGAGACATAGAGGAAAAATTGGGAAGAGAAATGAGAAGGATGTGAGAAAACCATGAAAAACAAGTCAATGACTTACTAAAGGAGACCCCAAAAAATACTGAAAAAAATACTGAAGAAAACAACACATTAAAAAATAGACTAACTCAAACGGCAAAAGAGCTCCAAAAAGCCAATGAAGAGAAGAATGCCTTGAAAGGCAGAATTAGCCAAATGGAAAAGGAGGTCCAAAAGACCACTGAAGAAAATACCACCTTAAAAATTAGACTGGAGCAAGTGGAAGCTAGTGACTTTATGAGAAATCAAGATATTATAAAACAGAACCAAAGGAATGAAAAAATGGAAGACAATGTGAAATATCTCATTGGAAAAACCACTGACCTGGAAATTCAGGAGAGATAATTTAAAAATTATTGGACTACCTGAAAGCCATGATCAAAAAAAGAGCCTAGATATCATCTTTCAAGAAATTATCAAGGACAACTGACCTGATATTCTAGAGCCAGAGGTTAAAATAGAAATTGAAAAAATCCACCGATCGCTCTTGAAAAACATCCCAAAAAGAAAACTCCTGGGAATATTGTCACCAAATTCCAGAGCTCCCAGATCAAGGAGAAAATATTGCAAACAGACAGAAAGAAACAATTTGAGTATTGTGGAAATACAATCAGAATAACACAAGATCTAGCAGTTTCGACATTAAGGGATCAAAGGGCTTGGAATATGATATTCCAGAGGTCAATGGAGCCAGGATTAAAACCAAGAATCACCTACCCAGCAAAATTGAGTATCATGCTCCAAGGCAAAATATGGACTTTCAATAAAATAGAGGACTTCAAGCTTTCTCAGTGAAAAGACCAGAGTTGAATAGAAAATCTGACTTTCAAACACAAGAATCAAGAGAAGCATGAAAAGGTAATCAAGAAAAAGAACAAGAAAAAGAAATTGCAAGGGACTTACTAAAGTTGAACTGTTTACATTCCTACATGGAAAGATGATGTGTATGATTCATGAGACCTCAGTATTACGGCAGCTGAAGGGAATATGCATATATATATACGTGTGTGTGTGTGTGTGTGTGTGTATGTATGTGTATATATATGTGTGTGTATATATATATATATATATATATATATATATATATATATATATAGAGAGAGAGAGAGAGAGAGAGAGAGAGAGAGAGAGCGCACAGGGTGAGTTGAATATGAAGAGATGGTATCTAAAAAAGTAAAATCAAATTAAGGGATGACAGAGGAATACATTGAGAGAGGGAGAAAGGGAGAGATAGAATGGGGTAAATTATCTCGCATAAAAGTGCCAAGAAAAGCAGTTCTGTAGGAAGTGAAGAGGGGGCAGGTGAGGGGGAATGAGTGAATCTTGCTTTCATCAGATTTGACCTGAGGAGGGAAAAACATACACACTCAATTGGGTATCTTAGCCCACAGGAAAGAAGGAGGAAGAAAATAAAAAAGGGGGTGATAGAAGGGAGGGCAGATAGGGGGAGGAGGTAATCAAAAACAAACACTTTCGAAAAGGGACAAGGTCAAGGGAGAAAATTCAATAAAGGGGGATAGGTTAGGAAGGAGCAAAATAGTCTTTCACAACATGAGTATTGTGGAAGGGTTTTACATAATAATATGCATGTGGCCTATGTTGAATTGCTTGCCTTCTTAGGGAGGGTGGGTGGGGAGGGAAGAGGGGAGAGAATTTGGAAGTCAAAGTTTTAAAAACAGATGTTCAAAAACAACAAAAAAAAAGTTTTTGCATGCAACCAGGAAATAAGATACACAGGCAATGGGGCATAGAAATTTATCTTGCCCTACAAGAAAGGAAGGTAAAAGGGGATGGGAGTGGAGTGGGGTGACAGAAGGGAGGGCTGACTGGGGAGTGGGGCAACCAGAATATATGCCATCTCAGAGTGGGTGGGAGGGTAGAAATGGGGAGAAAATTCGTAATTCAAACTCTTGTGAAAATCAATGCTGAAAACTAAATATATTAAATAAATAAATTCAAAAAAAGAAAGCAAAAGAAAGAAAAAAAAATCAGAGAATGAGAAAAGTTAAAAACCAAACAAACCATAAAGAAGGCCTAGAGATCTATTAGATACACAAGAAAGAATGAATGAGGTAGCAAAACAACAGTAGATAATGCAGCTGAAGTGGAAAATGAACTCAGGAAATAGGATAACTGGAAAAAGATTTGGAAACAATAGAGGAAAAAGTTGCAGGTCTGGAAAGAATCTCAGAACTACTAGTGCTGGCAAACACACTGAAAAAGAAAGATACAGCAAGAGAAATATACACAGTAAGAAATTATTCAAGAACACTTCCCCAAACTATCAAAACTATGCACTGCCCTATAAACAGAAAGAATCCCAAAAGCTCTGAACAAGGAACTTAAAATTCTGGTACATCTACATCAAATTTAAAAATTTAAATGATGAAAAAACTTGCCTAAGCTAACAGAAAAATTATGTAGCAAAAACCACCAGAGTCTCAACAGATTGTTCCACAAAACCCAGGAAAGATGAAAGAAATTTCAAGCATCAGTACTGATCCAAACAAGCTCAATCATTTTGTTTGAAATTAAAAGATGGATTAAATAACTTTCAAAACAAGCTCTGAGAATTCATGAAGTTAAAGGCAGTCTTCCAAAGATGCTCTGGATGTGAGTTGGACAGAGTGCCTTGCCTGGCTCACTCCCACAGATCAGCTCAGGGGCCCACCTTTTTTCTGCCTTTTCTGTTCCCCTCAGTTGCTACCTGCTCTCCATTCAGCTGAAATTATTTTGTGTATACTCCATATTTACTTCTCTATATATCTTCCATGAAGTGGCACAAAAGTTTTTTGGGGACAGGGATGATTTCGTTTTTATCTTTGTTTTTGTAGCACAGGGCTACACACATAATAGGCACTTAACAATGTTTGTTGCATTGCATCCCAGAGAGATAAATACCTAAAATAGATATATAAAACTGTCTAGTAATAACAAAGCCGAAGTCTGAAAGAGTAGGTAAGTGTAATGTATGTAAACTTGATAGGTGTGACCTAGCGGATAGAGTCCTAGCCTGTGAGACAAGGAGACCTGCATTCAAATATGACCTCAGACATTTACTACTGTGAGCATGGGCAAAAGTCACCTAACCTTTTTTTCTGTGTCAGTTTACTCATCTGTAAAATGGGGACAATCACTTACCTTCTGCAGTTGTCATGAGGGTAAAACGAGATATTTTAAAAACCTTAAAACTACAAAAATGCTAGCTGCTATGATTATCTCCTTACAGAAATTGTTAAACCAACAGTGTTCCATTGATTAAATTATTGAGTGTAACAGTAGGTGTTGAAGAAGGGGGGAAAAGGATGATGAACAAAAGGGTATAAAGTGGTAAAAGACCATGGAATTGTATGGTTTAAGAGAGGGAAAGGATCTTTGAGACCAAGCGTCTAAATCCTCATTTTACAGAGGAGAAAACTGAGATATATAAAAGGTATATTTATACATAATATATAAATATATAAAAATAAAAATACAATAAAAATACTATGGAACACATAAATACATATGTAATACTTAAAAAGATAAATATTAAAAATCAAAATGTCAAAGTTGGATGTCTAAGTATACAATTACTGTAGGAGGATGTTTCAAATGAAGAAAGAAAAAGGCAGGAAAAAGAGGGTGGAGAGGGGAGAAGATATTGGTGATCCTGAATCAAAACCATCTCTGGTAAAGATAGGAGGGATGTGTCAGCTGCAAACAAAAACAAGAGGAGGACCTCACAATCCACAGGAAATCCCTTTCAAAGTGAAACTGCACAGTCCAAAATTATCAATAATTTTTAAGTCGCCAAATCCAATAGTTTTCTCAGTGCTCATCTTCTTGACCTCTGTAGCATCTGACAGTGTTAGGCATCTTCTAAACAGGGGTTCTCAACCTGAGGTCCATGAATGTAAACATCTTGATAACTATTTAAATATAAATGATTCCTTTGTAATCTTGCTATCCATGTCACTATCCCTTAACTATGGATGCATGCACGGCTCTGTCCTGGGCTCTTGACATACTCTCCTCAAGATTTCATCAGCTACCATGGATTTAAATATCCTCTCTAAGCAGAAGACTCTCACATAAGGCAGGCTACTTTACTGATAGGCAGCTGCTGCCAGGCTGGGTCAAGGCAGGTTGCTCTGCCACTGGGCTCTATTGAGGGTGTCGCATTTCTGGTGGATGGGTCCAATGATGTCCTGGGACTGGCTTTTTGACGGGCAGCTATAATATTTAATATTTTAAACTTCAAACACTGAGTGGTTTGTGGTCTCTTCAGATAGAGTGTTATAAGGCTTTTTCAGCTAGGGAATTACCCATACCTTATGAACAGCAGAAGTCCCTCAGAGCTGGGGCTCTGGGGTGATCACTTGGCAAGGAAATGTGATGAGATTGGCCAGTCCTATAGCCATTCTTCCTTGTGCACAGTCTTGATGGTCTTTTCATGCAGTTAAGGTATTCTAGCTTCCCACCCATTTAGGGTTGGGAAATGTTATTTTTGTATCTGAAGGCTTTCTCCTTCTTCTTTTAATTATCTGTCTTTTATAGTTCATGCAGTTTTTGTTGAAGTTTTACTGGGCACTCCTAACATTTGCTACCATGCAAAGAGATGCTATAAATATTTTTGCAGGTACGTGCCCTTTTCTTCCTCCTTTGATTTTTTTTGGATATAGATATAATAGCAGTATCACTGGTTAGGTTATCTGAAACACCCTTATAATTATATACTTCCAATTTTGACACCTTGTGACTTTAATACTCAGTGTTCTATGTAAAATGAAAGAATCAGACACTTGGTCTCAAAAACCCTTTCCTCCTTTTGAATCTTATGATTCCGTGGTCATTTACCACTTTTTGCCTTTTTATTGATCATCTTTTTTCTCCCTTCTTCACATCCTATCATTATACTCAATGATTTAAGCACTGGAACACTGATGGCTTATAATTTTTTTGGGCAGATAATGTACAATTCAGTGACCTTGGGAACATGATCCCAAATTGCTTTACAGGACACCTGGATGAGTTCGGTTGTGAACTGTTTTCTGTTTGTTGTTTTCCATTTTTGTGATCTTTGCCAATCTGATGGGTGTGACATGGCACGTCCAAGCTGCTTTAATTTGCACTCCCTAAAAATCAGTGATTTGGAGCATTTTTATGTGATTGATAGCTTAGATTTCTTCTTTTGAAAGCTGCCTGTTTGTGTCTTTTAATCCTTTAGGTATTGGGGAATAGTTGTCCTTATAAATTTTAAAAATAAATAAATAAGTAAAGGATATGAAATAAAGTTAACAGTATTTTATCATAAGGATTTTTCCCCCAGTTACCTATTTTAACTTTTTTTAAAACTAATTTTAACTTTGTTGGTTTTGTTTATGCAAAATCTTTTAAAATTTACATGATTAAAAACTATCCATTTTATCTCTACAATCTTCTCTGTCCTTTGTTTGGTCATGAACTTTTCCCTTAGTCAAAGATCTGAAAGGTAATTTCTCCTTCGCTCTTCTGATTTGATTATGTCACAATTTATACCCAAGTTATGTATCCATTTGGAGTTTATCTTGTTATATACAGTTTGAGATGTTGATCTATAACCAATTTCTGGCCAGACTGCTTTCCAGTTTTCCCAGTAGTTTCTGTCAAATAGTGAGAACTTACTGAAATAACTGGGTGGGGGGGTGTCTTTGGGTTTATTGAGCACTACACTACTGTGTATGTTTGTTTATGTATGTTGTATACCAAAGTTGTTCCACTGATTGATGTCTCTATTTTTTTATCTCCAAATTGTTAAGATTAGTGATGTCAGACTCAAATAGAAACAGGTGCCTAAGGGCCCCATACTGACCTAGCAAACAACCACAAATTAACGTTATCTATGTCATGTTGTATTCTCTTTTTTGTTAAACGTTTCCCAATTACGTTTCCCCCAAGTTGTGGGGTCTTTGAGTTTGACACTTTTGGTTTAATACAGTTTGAGTTCTGTTATTGCTAGGCCCTCTTCTTTCCCACTTTTCATTATTTCCTAGGAGTTGTTCCTGACTCCTTATTCTCCCTCACCCAAATAATTGATTAGTTGCCAAGCTTTGCCATTTCCAACCCCACCACATCCCTTTAAGTCCTCATCTTTGCTCTACTTACAAGGTATCTATCATTTCAGCTCATGGCCTCCTTACCTTTTACCCGCATGACTACGATAGCATCCTATTTGGTATGCTGCCTGAAATATTTTGCCTCTCCAATCTAATTTCCAGACAGCTGCCGAAGTATTTTTCCTAAATCCCAAATTACTACTCGATAATCTGTACTTCTAGAATCAAATACAAACTCTTCTATTTGACATTTAAAGTCCTTTGCAACTTGTCTCTCACTTACCTTTCCAGTCTAATTATATGTAATTACTCTCCCTTGTGCTCTCTGGAGTCTAGCCAACCTGGCTTTGCTATTCTATCTTGAGGACTTTGCACAGGCTAAATCATGACTAAAATGCATTTCCTTCATCACCTTCATCTCTTAGATTATTTAGTTTCTTTCAAAATTCAGCTCAAGTGGCACCTTCTACAGTTGGTCTTTTCTAATTCTCTCACCTGCTAGTACATCCCTGCCCCACCACTTATTTTTATTTTGTATATATTTAGGCTCACAGATTGAGAGCTGGAAGAGAATTTATAGTTTACTGTGTCAAACCATCTTATTATACAGTTGAGGAAACTGAGGTCCAGAGAGGTTAAGTGACCTGACCAGAATCATACAGCCTTTAAGTGTCTGAGGCTATATTTGAACTCAGATCTTCTTGACTCTGAGTCTAGCATCAGAGGGGTCAAACCCGAGTGCAGCAGAAACCAGATTAAAATATAATTGGGAAACGTTTAACAAAATAAGTAAAAATACATACAATAAAACATAGGTAATGTTAATTGTGGTTTTCTAAGTCGATATGCTGCAGGCAGGCATTTGTTTCTATTTGAGTTTAAAATCACTGCACTACAGCATGCTATTTCTATGCAGAGTTAACCAAGTGATTACTCCTTCCGAACCTACATAGATGTGTCCATCATGAGGGAGGTAGTTGAAATCTTTCATGCTTAATATAACCTGCCAAAGCTTTTAGTTCATTAGAACCCCGGGTCACATCCATGAAATGATGGAGTGTCAAAATAGAACTTTAGTGGAAAAGTCAATAAATCCTGTTGGAAAAATTGGATGACAGAATAGAAAAAGTGAGTTCAGTTTCCAACTCACACCAGTTCATAGGTGGGTAGTGGAGAGAGGGCTAGATTAGGAGTCAGGGAGACCTGAGTTCAAATATTGCCTCAGACACTCAACTGTGTGTCACTTAACCTCCATCTTCCTCAGTTTCCTTAACTGTAAAAGGATGGAGATAACATGTAAACCACTTTGCAAACCTTAAAGTGCTATAGAAATGCATATATAAAATGCTATCAAAATGTGTCATGATCTGCAAGTCACTTAACTTCTGACTTAATTTCCTCAAACATAAAAGGATGGAGATAACATAAAGAACTTTTTAAATCTTAAAGGGCCTTATAAAATGCTTACTATCCGTACTTACTATCTGTAAGTCACTTTACAATCTGCCTGTTGCCTCAGCCATAAAATATGGTGATAATAAAGCACTTTGCAAACGTTAAATTGATATATAAATGTTAGCGATAAATACTGATATTACTAGCAACTAAACGGGAAAAAAGTTAGAAGTGAAAGAAATAATATATCTCAATTGCAGAGGAAAAAAACATCTATTGAACAAGTGGGAGAAACTCTTGGGGAAAATACAGACTACATTACTTAATGGATGGTTATTTAACTGCTAGGAAGGAAATGGTGACAACAAAGAACCTGCATGGATGGCTTCACTAAGAGGCTAACATTTCCTTTTCTGAACGGTTATTAGACTGGCAGATCAAAGCATGCCACAGACTTAAAAAGATTTCAGGGAAAGCATCATTAAAAGTTTTTCAAGCTATCCCTGTGAACAAAATGAAAAGATGCTTGCCAGATAAGACGATGGTACAACTGGGTGCATTCAAAACTAGGGGAATAGTTGGGAGTAGTTTGATCCCAACTTGGAAGGTCTCTGGTGGGATGCCCCAGGTATCTGTGCTTGGCCTTATGCTGTCTAATTTGGAGAAAGGAATAGATGATGACAGGCTCATCACGTCTGCTGATAAATTACAGCGCTAACACGCTGGAGCCAAACACAACCTGACAGGCCAGACCCTCGTCCCAAAAAGAACCTGAAATTTAAGGATGAATGGAAAGTCGTGCATTTGGGTTGCAAGATGGGGAGGGGAGGCTAAATAGCGCGAAGATACGAGGGGCTGGAGGACTGCAAGCTCCAGAGGAATCCACTGGCTGAAGGGAGACGGCGGGCGGGGCCGGTCGCGTCGCCACGGCCCAAGGGATTAGGCCACAGCCGGGGTTTCGGGTATCGTGCGCGTTTCCCCTGGGGTTCCCTCCCCAGACGCTCTCCCACCCCGCTCGGGCTCGCCTTCCGCTCCGGGGGCCATCTCACTCCAAGGCCTCCGGGCACGGGCTGGACTCACCCGCCGTTCCCGGGCGGCACAGGAGGGGCAGACTCCACGGCCGAACACCGCACCGCTGAGCCCCACGGATCTGGACCTCCGGCACTCCTCCCGAGGTCGCCCTCCCCGGCCGGAAGTGCCGCCCCGTACCCCGCCCTCGGGAGCCGCCCAATCCGGGCCCTCGGCGGGCCTCGGGCCGCTCTAGGCCTCCAGGAGGAGTCACAGTCTCGGTGGCCCCCTCGCTTACAGCTCATTCCCCTGGCACAGGGGTGGGGTGGGGCAGAGGCTCCTTCCTCCGCTCGCCTCGGCCCGGGACAAAGCGAGGCCCCTCCAGGAGGGCTGTATCGTCACTTCCAGGCCGCACTGGGTTGTTGTGATTCCCCGCGTGTAGACTCGCAGGCAGTGGGTGAGTCTGGGCGGGCGGGGCAGGTCAAGGAGTGCCTCTGCCCACGGGGTCTCCGGGCCTTGCTCGCAGGGAGCTCCATGCTGATGGGGGGAGGGGCAAGGAGCGCGTCTTAGGCTGGGGTTAAACACCCAGGGCCGAGTATTCCCGAGACGGGGCAGGGTGAGGGGGGAAGTGGGGCTTTAGCGCTGGACATCTGGGAAGGCTTCGTGGAGGAGTCCTCTTCCACTCACACAGCCTGACTCAGTGTGCCTCATCCACAGCACGGCATTTCCATCTACCCCCCCCTTTGCCCCGGCAACTCGCCGGGGCTGAAATATACTCACTCACCTCCCTGCCCCTCCTAGAATTCCCGATCCTCTTCTAGACCCTCTTTCTGTAAAAGGCCTTTCCTATTCCTTCTCCTCCCAGCGCCATATATGTACCTACATATGTAAATGTTGTCTCCCCCGTTGAATGTGAGCTCCGCCTGGGCAGGGACTGTTTGACTTCTTTCTATTCTCAGTTCCTAGCACCTTGCCAGGTATGTAGTTGGTGCTCAATATATGCTTGTTGATTGTCTGGACCATTATTAGACTCCTAATTAAAGATCTCCCTTTCTCAGGTTCCCCTCCTCATCAATTCATTATGCCATGAATGCTGCCAAAATGGTAAGAGTTGCCAAAAGTCACCGCAAGGCCACAGAGCTCATCTTGCCATTCCTGCATTCAGAAGCCTTCGGTGGCATCTCTTTGCCTATAAGATACAAACTCCTCAGCCTGGCTTTAAAGGCACTCCACAATCTAGTTCCAGCCTACCTCTTCAGGCTTATTTCATATTATTCCCCCATTATGTACTTTACCTAGCCCTGAACTGGACATTCAAAATGTCCACGTGCCTGGAATGCACCCCCTTCTCCATCCTGGCTCTCCGAATCCATATTTTCTTTCAAGACTCATTTCAGATACCATCTCTTCCTTTTTACTTTACTGTATCCTCCCATTAATCAATCAATTATTAAGTACCTACTACGGGCCAGGCTTTGTGCTTAAGCCCTGGGGAGACCCCAGCACAGTTGTTAATGTTCTTTCCTATCTCATGTTGCCTTATATCATCCATTTATTTCTCTTAGCACCTCCATAGAGAGTTAGCTCCATGAGAGCGGAGACTTTAGTCTTTGTAATCCAGGGGCCTTGCGCATAGTCTCCACTTAATAAGTGTTTGTTAAATTAAACTGGGCTTTAAAGGGTAGTAAGGGGGGAAGAGTCAGGGAATATATTTCAGGCGTAGAGGACAGTATGGCTATAGAGAGGAAAGAGCTCAGTTTATGTAGATGGCAAAGTTGTTCAGCTGAGTGGGAGCATACACTAGATATAACAACAAAAGAAAGGCTAGGTGACCTTGTTTTTCTTGTTGTTGTGTTTGTCCTTTGTTCTTGAAGAGGACCATGACATCAGGGAGATGATGACATGACTTGCAGTTGACTTTGATTTGGGTGAGGGAGGGCTGTGCAAGGTCACCAGCCTCACTTTCTCTTCCAGAGCCATCTGGGTCCAGTGGCCTGATATTCACCAGGACGACTAGAGATGGCTCAGGATGCAGTGAGAGACCCCTGCCCCTTTTAGGCTAAGGCCTTTTCATGTCCTCAGAGTGAGGTAAAGCCCATTCAGTGAATAGGCCTCTTTAAGAGGTTAGTCAAGGGATGATCCCTTTAATCAATTTTTTTTTTAAAAATAAAAGTTGACCTAGTGAATAGAATGCTAGACAGGAAGAAAAGATTCTGCCTTCAAATCCCATCTCGGATACTTCCTACCTTTGTGACTCTGGGCAAGTCACTTAACCTCTGCCTACCTCAGTTTCCTTCTCTCTAAAATGGAGAGTATAATGGCAATTACCTCCCAGGGCTATGGGATCCTCCTCAACGGTCAAATGACATGATATTTGTAAAACATTTTGCAAACTTGTAAGTGCTATATAAATGCTAGAGCGCTATAGAAATATATAGATAAATATATGGAGTGTTATATAAATGTTGGGCCGCTAGGTATCACAGCGAATAGAGTGTGTGTGTGAGCCTGGAGTCAGGAGGACCTGAGTTCAAATGTGAACTCATACACTTATTAGCTGTGAGACCCTGCACTTAACCCTTTTTTGCCTCAGTTTCCTCATCAGTAAAATGAGCCGGAGAAGGAAATGGCAAGCCGCTTCAGTATTTTTGCCAAGAAAACCCCAAATGGGGTCGCGAAGAGTCAGACACGACTGAACAACAAAAGTAAGCGCTAGCTATTATGTAGTGCTACTGTGAGTGATTGAAGGAGCTGAGAGGATAGGATGGTTAAGCCGGATAATAAGCAACTTCAGGGGACATATGAAAACTGGCTTCAAGTAAGTATTTGAACAGCCATTAAATGGAAGAGGAATTGGACTTTCTGCATGGCAACCAGAAGGTGGAGCAAAGGATCTGGGAGAGAAAAGTTAGGGAGAAGCAGATTTTAGTTTGATGTAAAAGGCAAAAAGTATCTGTTTAAACTATCCAAAATTAGGATAGGCTGCTTTGGGAGGTAGTACCTTCATTGGAAGTCTTCATACAAAGACTCTCATTTGCTGGATGTGTGATAAAGGGGATTCTTGTTGTTCAGGCATAGCTTGGACTAGGAGGTCTCTAAAGTCCCTCTAAACTAAAAATTCTGGGCTCCTGTTAAGTGAGACCAGAATTGGCAATGTGGCTCTATCCACAAGCTTTTATTAAGCACCTACTATGTGCCTGACACTATACTAAGTCCTTGGGATACAAAGATAAAAATAAAACAGCTCTTGCCTTCAAGAAGCTTCCGTTCTGTGGCAGAGGGGGAGACAATATTTATGTAATCATCATCTGCATTTTCATGGTCCTCTTCTAGAAGGAAGGACAAACAACAATAGCTGACAATTATATGGCACTTTTATTTTTAATATCTTTTGTTTTTATGTGGTCTATATTTCCCCCTGAATCTTCCCCTCCCCCAAGCAATCCCTAATAACAGAATTTTTAAAATAAAAAGAATAGAAAAAAGTTATCCAAATTGATCAATACAGGGGAAAAAAATCTGACTTTATATGCAGTGTTCCTCACTTGTGAACCTCCAACTTCTGTAAATGAGTGGGGAGGGAGGTATGTTCTTACATCTCTTTGAGCTCAAGTTTGTTCTTTACAATTTCACAATATTAATTTTCTTATTTTAAAAAATAAATTTTATTGATATATTTTGTTCTTATGTCACCTGTTTCCTGTTCCATTTCCCCCAGAAGCCATTCTATGTAACAAAGATTTTTTTTAAAAGAAAAAGAGGAAGACACCAATCAGCAAACTCAATCAATACATTTAAAAAAAAAATCTGGCAATATATTTGGTGTTTCTCTCCTGTGGACCCTATCTCTGCAAAAGAGTGGGAGTATCTCTTCCTCTGCACTGGCTTGTTCTTTGTAATTTTGTAACATTCATTGTCGATTCTGTTGTGCTTTTTCTTAATATTTACATAGTTGTAGTCATGTCTGTTGTTTTCTTGGCTCTGCTTTCATTTTGGATCAATTTGTGGTAGTCCCTGCTTTTCTGTATTCATGTTCCTTTTTTTTTTTTTTTAACAGCACAACAATATTTCATGTATTACAATTTGTTTTTGACATTCCCCAGTCAGTGGGCATCTACCTTGTTTCCAGTTCTTTGCTAACAAAAGGTGTTGTATATAGCACTTTAAGGTTGCAAGGTACTTTACCTATATTATCTCATTTAATCTTAACAACAGATCAGTAAAGTAGGTGCTATTATTATCTTCATTTAACCTACAGGAAAACTGAGAGAGCTTAAGTGACTTGTCCATGGTTACACACAGCTAGTAAATGTCTGAGGTGGGTTTTGAACCCAGATTTCCCTGATTTCCAAGTCCAGCTCTCTAATCACCACACCACCTTGCCTCCTATTCTTGCATCTATACGAAATAAATAAAATTTGAGGGGTGGGTGGGTACTAATAGCTGGAGGTACCAGGGAATGCCTGATCTAGGAAGTGGAGTTTGAGCTGAGCTCTGAAGGAGGCTAAGGCTTCTAAGAGGCAAAAATGAGGAGGGAGAATATTCCATGCATTGGGGGCATGAAGATGGGAGGTGGAGCATTATGAATGAGGAACAACAAAAGGGCAGGTTTTACTGGACCTTAGCATATGTTAAAAGGGAGTAACCGTTCAGTAAGGGAGGAAAGGTGGGTTGCTGCTTTAAATGTCAAACAGAGGAGTTCATATTTGATTCTAGAGGTAATAATGAGCTCCTGGTGTTCATTGATCAGGGAAGTCACAGTCAGATCTGTGCTTTTGGAATATTATTTTGTTAGTTGTCTGGTTTTTGGGAGTGGTCTGCAGAGAGGTGAAAATTGAATAAGAATTGTAACTGATGATCATATAATGACTTAGGGTTTGTGAAATGCTTGTGTACATTGTCATATGATACCAAACATAATACTGTGTGGTAATTAACTATAAGCTTTATTACCCCATTTTACAAATGAAAAAAGGTTGCTGGAACATAAATAATTTTGTTTAATGATCCTCTGATTATTAATACTAAGTGAGACTTAAACTGGGGAAATGTTTGCTTGTTCAGGGGGTTTGACATGGTCATGGAAGATGTCCAGTCCAATATTTATTACAAGGATTTTGTTTTTCTTTTTTTTCCTTAATAGCTTGTTAATTGAAAAAATAAAATTTAATGAAAAAAGATATCTATCTCAGCATCCAAATGGAAGAAGAGTTCTCCATAGATGATGATACCCATCCTGTGTTTCTTATGGAGCACATCAATACCCAGACTATTACAGAGTCACCTAAATTAGATCCACAATCAAAAGATTTTGACTTAATTATCCACATTTGAAAAAAATCGAGTAGATAAAGAATGCCTGTTGTCCAGACACTATACATAATTAGATAAATAATCTATAGAATGGCCTGTCAGTACATACATATTGGATAGATACTGCCAATAGATAATGAACTGGGCTCAGAATTTAATTGGAGGAGGAAAGCAGGCCAGATTTTCTTTTGGAAATTGTGCAGTCCTTTTCATGATCCCAAGATTCAGTCATTCATTAAACATGTATTAAATGCTTACTCTGTACCCTGTTAAGTGCCCAAAAATCAAAAGATAGTTCTTGTCTTCGAGTAAAGATTCTTCCTGAAAAAAAGGACCATTTTTTCAACTTCATTATACTGCAGGTCATAAAATTCTACTGTTTCTGAATGGTTAAAGGTATGGATCACCACCAAAACATCATTGGAAAGGTTCGTGGTAGGCACAAGCAGGGAGCAACCTGTTGCTAACACAGAATCATGCAAAAGAAGTGGCATTCAGGATATCTAGAGATGTATGACTGGAAAAAAAAAAGTGGACGGGCCAAAGGGTGAAAGCAATGAAGGGCTTGCAAGCCCCATTGTTATCTATCTACACAGGGTCTGGAGGTCCCTTTGCAGGTTAGGTGGACTTCCAGTGGAGGATTTGTAGAAGGATATGCATGAGAATTACACAGATGAGAAGGCATGGATGGATTGTAACCTGTACCTCCCAAAGGAGTATCCACATCGAGGAGGTCATAAATCCATGGAAATAAGTCTATAGGTGAAGAGAGTCTAGGAGAAGTTAAGTGACTTGCACAGGATTGCACAGATATTAAGTTTCAGAGGCAGAATTCAAAATGAGATTTCTCCTGCTTGACTCCAAATCTAGCAAAATTTCCAGTATGTACTGTGCTGCTATGGGAATGAGTGAAATTGTCAGGGAGAGAATGAACAACAATAATGAAATAATGACTGACACACCAAGATTTGCAAAGAAATTTTGTAATTATCTCATTTGATCTTCACAATAATCCTAAGCTAATTATTACTCTTGTCCTCATTTTACATTTGAGAAAACTGAGTCTGAAAGAGGTGAAGTGACTTGTTTGGGATCACTGAGGTAGAAATAGCCTGAGCTGTGTTTTAGAGCACAGGCTAAGCATAGAGTCTTCTAGGACATCCACTTTAAATAAAAGGCTGGGGAGAGGACAGAGATAGCATGAGTTGTTAGAGAAGTAGGAGGAGATCCAAGTTAGTATGTTGTCTAGCCCAGGAAGGAAAGAGAGTTTCCGGGAGAAGGGAATGATCGACCGTGTCATAAGCAGCAGAGTTCAAAGAAGATGAAGACTGAAAAAAGATCGTTGGGTTTGTTGATATATTGGTGACCTCTGAGAGAGTAGTTTCGTTGGAGAATGGGACCCAAAGCCAGATTGCATGGAGTTGAAGAGGCATTGGGTACAAGGGAAATGTTGTTTATATTGGGTGCTTCCTTCTTCAAATGGTTTAGAAATGAAGGAGAGAAAATTGGATGGTAGGTGGATGGGATGGAAAGGTTGAAGGAAAGGCTTTTTCTATTCCAGAGACGGGACCATATTAAAAGGCAGATGGAAAGAGATACAAGATTATGATTCTGTGGAGAGGGAGATTGAAGATACATGAGAGAAGGGATGATTATTAGAACAAGGAGGAGGTAGGAGGGAATGGGAAAGAGGGCTCAGGTAAAAGGATTGGCTTTAGTGAGGAGCGGTAATCATACCATTTCTGTAACTGGAGAGAAGCAGGGAAAAATAGGTGATTATGTAGAAGCAGTTCTGGGGAATGTAAGAGGGAAACTGAGAAGTTCACCTTGATGACCTCAATCATCTCAGTGAAGGAAGAGAGTAGGTCATTTGTTGATAATGGAGGCTTGGGGGTGGGGAATAGGGAAGAGAGAAAGAAAGCTTTGGGGTTGTTTGGGGGAATAAAATAAGAAATCATCGCCTGCACTACCATTTCTCAAACTCCATTCATTGGAAACCTGGGGTTCTCTAATGCAGGGTTCTATGAAGGAAAGTGGCTTGGTGGACTGGTGTGTGTGGCAAACTCATCCATTTTGCTTTTTGTGTTAGTTATAATTGTTTTATAATTTATAATTAAAATTTATCATTTTATAATTATGTGTTAGTTATAATTCAGTTCAGCAAAAAACTATTAGGGATTGGTTGAAATTGATCATGTGACTGGTGGCTTCCTAGTCGTCTAGAATCAATCACTGAAAGGATCCAGTAATGTGTTCTGTAGTCAGTGCATGTAAAATAATCATTATCTACATTTAGTCAGGATTTTTTTCTGTACCAGTGTTCGGTGTGGATAATTGGTAAAACTGGAAAGTTTGAAGAGTTAGGAGAGTAAATAACCAAGAGTTTACCAATGAAATGAACATCAAGGAATCGACTCCCAAATAGAAAATAAATGCAATACTATGATAATATTGTTGTTCAGTTGTGTCTGACTCTTTGTGACCCCAAGTCCATGGGGTTTTCTTGGCAAACATACTGGAGCCGTTTGCCATTTCTTTCTCCAGTGTGTCCACATTTTACAGACGAGGAACTGAGCCATATAGGGATTACATGACTTGCCCAGGGTCACACAATTAGTAAGTGTCTGAAGCTGGATTTGAACTCAGATGTTCCTGATTCCCAACCCAGTGCTCCACCCCTTGTACCACCTAGCTCTTTCCAATTTGGATCTACATCTGATGATTCTGATATTACATTAGTAGTTTTGTAGTTCCAGAAAATAAATTTTTAAAAAATTAACGAGCGAAATATGCCAATTGTTAGGAAGTTTTTCACTTTATCTTACAACGTGAGGTATTGGAGCGAATATTTGTTGTCAAAGGAAAAAAATAGCGACCAACCACATCTTTGATGACAGCAGTTCACAGTTATATAATGCTTTAAGATCAACAAAGTACTTAGTCCACAACAACTCTGTGAACTAAGTGGAAGAAAAACTTATTGTCCTCATTTAATGGATGAGGAAACCAAGGCGTAAAGAAATAAAAGAATTTGCCCCAAGTCATGTAGCTGGTAAGCAGCACAGCTGGACCTGGAAGTTGTGAGATTGTTAGACTGGGACTGAAGTTGTTGCACAGAATAATGGGGTTTACAAAATTTTTTAATTGGAAAGAATAAAAATCACTTGAAAAGATTTCACGCAGTTTTCACCAAAGTCTTTTAGTTCCCCCAGCCCTCCCCTGCCTCCTTTATTAAAGTGAAGGGTTATGCCGCCAAAAGTAGTTTGATAACCACTGGTCGGGTTTGTTTTAAGAGGGATTCATGTTCAAGTATGGACAAGACTGGATGGCTTTTGCGGTGCTTTTCAACTCCAAACTTTTTTTGTGATCTACAGGATAAAACTTTTTTTTTTTTTAACTATAGATTCAAGATCCCCCAGTTACCTCTCCAACTTTATTGCTCTTTTTTCTCTGCAGAACTAACCTTTATTCTTACGTAAACTAGTATGCTCATTTTCCCTCTAATATTCCATGTAAGTTCTATCTCTAAGTTGTCTTTGACACATAAAATAGGGCTCTTAGAATATAACAGAGCATGTTCTAGGCAGCCTTTATCCCACTAACCCTCATGATGTGGGGAAGTTGTACAGTCTGCCTATGCTCAGTTGGCACCCACTCTGTAGTATACAATTTAACAAAGTGGGGCGTAGAGAGTTCCAGGAATCTAATGGGGACACTTGTAGAATTCCAGGGTAAGATGGTTGGGCAGAGCGAGGGCAGAGCTTTTTTACTCATGGTTCCTTTTCTTCCCCTAAAAAAGTTTGTTCCTGTCAAACCCTGGAGGGGAACCAAGGAGACTAGGTGATGACAGCTGAGCTGCTGTCATCCAGGTCCCAAGTGAGCTATTTAGAGATCTTTTCACTATTGGATTTCTAGGGTGGCTTTAGTTTCTTCTCTCAGGCAGAAATTTTTTTTTTTATGGTATGCTGATGTTCTTGAGACCTGAAACCCAATTTTGTTCCCCTGGAACTCAAAGAAATCTTGGGATTGAGGACTACCAAATACCCTTCCCCCTGAGCCTTTTCCTTTGGGCTTCTTCTATACACAGAACTTCATAGTAGAAAAGGACATGGATCTAGCCAGAAGGAATCTGGAAGCATGAACCCCCTCTAAAATCTAAAATGATTGTCTAGCCTTTGTTTAAAGCCCCTCAGTGACAGGGACATCATTACCTACTAAGGCAGCTCATTGTATTTTTGTACAGCTCTAATCATTAGGAAATTTTTCCTTAATATCAAGCCTAAATATATCGTTTTATCATAGGTTTATAAATATAAAACTTAAAGTGACTTTAGAGGTCATCTAATCCAGTCCCCTCATTTTATAGATGAGGAAATAAGGCACAGAGAGATTAAGGGTACCTCTCTGTAACTTCCACTTGTTATTCAATTCAGTAAATACTTATTAAGTACCAGTTATGTGTAGAGCACTGTCCTAGTTCTGCACTTTGGGCCAAGGCAAAGTAAGTTCAATTCTTCCATGTGACAGCTCTGGATATTTGAAAACAATAATCATTTTCTCCCAAAGTCTTCTCTTCTCGTGGTTCTGTTTTCTTCACTCTGCATCACTTCAGTGTGAATCCTCCCATGTTTCTTTGAATTCCTAGTATTTGTCATTTCTTATAGTTCAGTAATAATCCAGTTTGTTCACCCGTTTCCCAGTCGCTGGGTACATACCTTGTTTCTAGTTTTTTGCTATTACAAAAAGTGTTGCCATGAATATTTTGGTACATATGGGAACTTTCCTTCTGCCTTGACATCCTTGTGATGTATGCCCATTAGTGGGATTGCTGAATCAAAGAGTATGAAGAGTTTTGTGATTTTCTCACATAACTACAAATTGTTCTTCAGAATAGTTAAACTAACTGACAGCTCTAACAACAGAATTTTAATAATTCTCCACATTCTCTCCAAAATGTCAGTCAGTAGTCAATAAGCATTTATTAAGTGCCTACTATGTGTCAGGCTTTGTGTTAATCTCGGGAATACAAGGAAAGGTAAAAGATAGTCTCTGTTCTTGAAGAACTTAGAATCAAATTGTGGAGCTAGCTAGCATGCAAACAACTATGCACAAACAAGATAGGTACAGGACAAAGTGGAGATAATCACAGAAGGAAGGCACTAGCATTAAAGGAGATTGGGAAAGGCTTCTTCAGGAAGGTAGAAATTTAGGTGAGACTTGAAGGAAGTCTGGGAAGCCAGGAGTGGGAGATGAGTGAGGAGGGAGAGAGTTTCAGATATGGGGATAGCAAGTCAAAATAACTGGAATGTTTCATTCTAGTTACAGCAAAGAGGATCACAGAGTGTGTTGCGCTTGGAGGGGGAGGAATGTAAGGTAACAGAAACCTGGGAAGGTAGGAATAGGACAAATTATGGAGAGCTTTAATAACAAGCAGAGGATTTTATATTTGATCCTGGAGGTAATAGGGAGTCCCTGGAGGTGATTGAATAAGGTGATAACATGGTCAGACTTGTGTTTTAGGAAGATCTATTTGAAAGCTGAGTGGAGGATGGATTTGAACCAGGAGAGACTTTTGCAGGCTTGCATTGTAGTCAGGCATAATATGATAAGGGCCTGCATTAGGGTGATGGCAGTTAGAGGAGAGAAGAGGGCATACATGAGAGATGTTATGAGGTAGAAATGGTAGGACTTGGCAACTAATTGGATTTGGGAGGTGAGAGAGAGAGTGAGGAGTTGAAGATGACACCTAGGTTTCATGCCTGGTGACTGGGAAGAGCAGTACCCTTCACAATAAAAGTGAAAAAACATTCTTTTTACTACCACAGGTAGGAAAAAAGGAAGGTTTGTGGAGAAAGATAATGAGTTCAGTTTTGGACATATTGAGTTTAAGATATCAATTTGCGATGTCCAATGGGCAGTTGGAGATGTGAGACTAGACCTCAGCAAAGAGGTTAGGGGCTGGATAAATAGATCTGAGAATCATCTGTATATAAATGATGATTGAATCCATTAGAGCTGATGAGATCACCAAGTATGATAGTTTCAAAGGAGAAGAAGGCCTAGGATAGAGCCTTAGGGGTTACCCATAGTTAGTGGTTGTGTCCTGGATGAAGATCCAGCACAGGTGACTAAGAAGGAGCAGTCAGACAAGTAGGAGGAGAACCAGGAGAAAGGAGTATGACAAAAACCTAGAAAGGAGAGAGCATACAGGAAGACAGGGTGATCCTCAGTGTCAAAGACTGCAGAGAGGTAAAGAAGGGTGAGGACTGAGAAAAGAACATTAGGTTTGTTAATTGAGATCACTGGTAACTTTGGAGAGAGTAGTATCAGTTGAATAATGATATTAGAAGCTAGATTGCAAAGAATTAAGAAGGAGGTGAGAGAAAAGGAAGCAGAGGCATGCATTGCAGACAATCTTCTCCAGGAATTTAGCCGGAGAGAGAAGCAGTCCACTAGACAGGGAGAGTGTGAAGATTAGTGAGAGATGATATAAAGGGCATTCTATTGGAGAAGATGGGATGGAATGGGATTGCTTATGCCTGTAGAGAGATTTCCCTTGTTAGGGAGAAGAGACACCTCTTTGTGTGAAACAGGGAAGAAGGAAGAGAAATTGGTGAAAATGAGAAGAGAGCACTCTCAGTGAATGGTCTCATTTTTTTTTTCCTGTGAAATCAGAGGCAAGGTTCTCAATTGAGGGGGTGGGAAGAGGGGGAGTGTAATATGAGGGCAGAATTTATAATTTCAAAGAGAATCATATATATGTCTGAAAGGTTCGGAACCGCAGGATATAAGGAATTCTCAAGGTAGGAGGCAGAAGAATTAAAGCATGTATTTAAGCTCCAGAGTAACAGACCCACAAACCAGCATCCCCATTTTGATATTTGGATCAAAAGCCTCCAGGCCCAATAAGTCTGCCTCACAAGAGTAACCAGGAGGCCACAGAGAAGCATGATGGTATAAAGCAAAATCATATACATGCTTCCCCTCTATGGTAAAAAGATTACCCACTGGCCTCAAGTCCTTGCTCAACACTCTTCGATCCACACGTAGGTCAGCTCTGCTACTGGCAGCTCCTGCTTCAGCTTCGGCTGTAGCTGTCTCTGGCTCCAGTGGAAGCTATTTTTAACAGTCCGGCTAGCAGCTTCTGTGGGGATGTAAGACCCACCCACAGCTTCTGCTGGCACCTGGGGAAGCACAGGTTCTTTCGATCTGCTTAACCAAGGGAAGCAAGGTGAAGGGGTTGACAAGCTTACTTTAATCCAACATAGGCCCTCCCTGGAGTTAGCCCTACCTCACCAAGCACCCAGCAAGGCTCAATGAGATAAACTGAGTCACTTAAAGAAAACAAAGGCCATTCTGCTTACAGGGAACTATGAGAAGTTTGAAGAGGGATAAAATTTGAGGTTTGGAAAAGCCAGTTGCGTGATTTTCTCTAGCTTTATTCAGCAGCACATGTGTAGGATCAAAGGCAGTGGATAGTCGGAGTAATCCAGGGTTGAGGCATGGCAGGGTAACATTTTTAATAGGAAAAATAGGTAAGAAACAGGGAGAAAATAATTTAGAGTAGAAATGGTTCACCCAGACAAAAGCTTTACAACTAGTGTCTCTGATAAAGGCCTCATCTCTAAAATATGCAGGGAACTGAGTCAGATTTATAGGAATACAAGTCATTCCCCAATTGAGAAATGGTCAAGGGATATGAACAGTCAGTTTTCAGAGGAAGAAATTAAAGATATCTATAGGCATATGAAAAAATGCTCTAAATCACTACTGATTAGAGAAATGCAAATCAAAACAACTCTTAGATACCATATCTCTCCTGTCAGATTGGCTAAAATGAGAAAACAGGAAAATGATAAATGCTGGAGAGGATGTGGGAAAATTGGAACATTTTTACATTGCTGGTGGAGTTGTGAACTGATCCAGCCATTCTGGAGAGCAATTTGGAACTATGCCCAAAGGGCTATAAAAATGTTCATACCCTTTGATACCACTTCTAGGGTTGTATCCCAAAGAGATCACATAAAAATATTTATAGCGGCTCTTTTTGTGGTAGCAAAGAATTGGAAATCAAGGGGATGCCCATCAATTGGGGAATGGCTGAACAAGTTGTGGTATATGAATGTGATGGAATACTATTGTGCTATAAGAAATGGGGAAGATACGGACTTCATAATAACCTGGAAAAACCTGTACAATATAATGCTGAGTGAGCGGAGCAGAACTAGGAGGACATTATACACAGCCACAGATAAAGTGATTCTGTGATGACTAACTTTGATAGACTTGGCTCTTCTTAGCCATACAAGGTTCAAAGACAACTCCAAAGGGGACTTATGATAGAGAGAGCTATCTACATCCAGAGAAAGAACTATGGAGTCTGAATACAGATTGAGGCAAACTCTTTGCTCTCCATTTTTTTTATTTGTTTTTTTTTTTTGGCGGGGGTTGGGGGGGGCAGGGGGGTGGGGTGGGGTTGTTTCTTCTTTCTCATGATTCATTCCATTGGTCATAATTCTTCTTTACAACTTGACTATTGTGTAAATAAGTTCAATGTGAAGTTATATGTAGAAGATATATCAGATTCCATGCCATCTTGGGGAGAGGGGGAGTGGGGGCAAGAAAATCTGGAACTCAAAATCATGTGGAACTGAGTTTTGTAAACTAAAAATAAAAAATCTTATTTTAAAAAAATAAATAAAAAAGAAAAAAAAAAGAAATGGTTCACCCAGGGGTCAAGATAGGGAAGGGGAGAGAGTGTAGCCAGTACGGGTTGTGATGGCCTGGAAAAGAATTGAGGGCTGGAATGATTGGCAGTCATGGTGAAGATGAAGATCAGATTTTGGGGCTGCAAGGCTGAGGGAGAGGTGGAAGACAACAGACTGTGATAAGGTAAAGTAATTTCTGAGTTCATGAATGTGGAATAGTATATTTATGGATGATGGCAAGATCAAATGTATGATTGTGTGTAGCTGAGATGGGGTGGAGGAGTAGGTCATGATAAATAAGAAAGTTGAGGAACCAGGAGATTAAGGCATTTGAAGAGGTAGCAATTTTTATTTATGAGGGTAGGAGCTGGAGAGGAAAGATTGTGAACTCTTTGAAGAAAGGAGTGTC
The DNA here is from genome assembly GCF_011100635.1 of Trichosurus vulpecula. NCBI lineage: Eukaryota > Metazoa > Chordata > Mammalia > Diprotodontia > Phalangeridae > Trichosurus > Trichosurus vulpecula. The sequence continues at coordinate 78,970,922 of NC_050573.1, forward strand.
TTTGAGATTGGTAGCCAATAGCTACCAGCATCTTGATTAGGTGAAAAATATGGATTGTATCAATCTAAAGGTAAGGGAAGTTATTGAGTGATAGTGGTAGAGGGAGAACCTGGAAGTGGCAATAGAGAGCAGGGAGTATTCCAGTTTCAATTATTCACCATGATAAGTGAGTTGTGGGTATAAATGAAAAAACAACTAGGGCTGGCCAGAAAAGCTGGATCATCAGGAGGGAGCTAGATCTCAGTGGGTGCAAGGATATGAAAGGATCAAGAAAAGGAAAAGTTTAACAGGAAAGCAAGTTTGTTACCTGTGAAACAGGAATTCCAGAGAACACAGTGGAAAGGGTGGGCAGCTTTTGGTGGGATAAGGTCAAGAAGAGTGGGAATAAGGGAGTGATCAGTAGGGGACCAAAGCATGTGTTCATCATATTTTCCAATTTGATGGGCATGAGGCAAAACTTCAAAGTTGTTTTATTTTGCATTTTTCTTAATATTAGTCATTTGGAGCATGTTTCCTTATAGTTGTTGATAATTTGTAGTTTTTCTTTTGAAAATTTCATATTCTTCAACCTACTCAATCTATTGGGCAGTGGCTTTTGGTTTTATTTATTTGTGAGACTTTTGGCAGGAATATTTGATACAAAGATTTTTTTCCCCCAGTTACCCAAGGTCTTATTTTAGCTGCACTGATTCTGCTTGTGCATAAGATTTTAAATTTTATGTTATATTGAAACTATCCAGGGTTTTTTTTTTTATCATCTGTATGTCTTGTTTGGTTAGGAATTCTCCTAACCATAGATCTGAGAAGTATCATCTTCTCTTCTCCTCTAATTTTTGATGATGTAATCTTTTATATTAGGTCACGTATCTATTTTGACCTTATAGCATATGATGTAAATACTTTGTCTAAATTTAATTTCTGCCAAACTCCTTTTACATTTCCCCAGATACTTTTTATCAAATAAGGATTCTTTCCCCTAGTAGTTTGTGTTCTTGGCCTTATCAAATACTGAACTATTGTGTTTAGTTTCTTCTGGGTCTTTTTTATTTAGTATGTTACAATTATATACTTTTCTGTTTTTTTAACCAGTATCATGATACATTCTTAATGAAAGGATGGTTGGTGATCGCCATACCTTTAATAATCTCTTGTATTTTTTCCCAGAGTTAATGTCAAAAATTAGCAATTTCTCCCAAGTTTATATTCTTGGCTTTATCATAAATTCACCCTTCCTCACCCTTGTATCCAGTCAGTTGCCAAATCTCCCTTTTTATACCTTTACAGTATCTCTCACATCAGACCCCTTGAGCAACTCTCTATGTATCTGGTCCCATTCTGTCCTCAGAATGCCAGTCCTACCTTACCAATTGTTCATTGGACATTTCAAACTGAATATCCTAGAGACAACGGAACTTATCTTTTCTCTAAAACCTTCCTCTCTTTGAAACGTCCCTATTTCAGTCAAAGGCAACCTTCTAGTATCTCAGATCATTATCCTCAACTCCTCATTATCTTACATGTACAGTCAGTTGACAAATCTTGCCACTTCTACAGAACTTCATGATCTGTCTCTCATATCTGACCCATTCTTTGCTCACTTAGATTACTGCAGTAGCCTTCAGTTGGTCTCCCTGCCTCTAATCTGTCACTACTCCATTCCATCCTACACATGGCTGCCAAAGTAGTTTTCCTCAAGCACAAACTTCACCATGTGATTTCCCTACTCAGCTAACTCTAGTGATTTCCTATTACCTCTAAATAAAATATAAGCTCCTCTTATTAGCTTTTAGAGCCCTATACAACCTGGCTTCAAGTTATCTTGCCAGCCACACTGGACAATGCTCCTCCTTCCCACACTCTGTGATTAAGTCAAACTGTCCTTTTCTCCATTCCTTGCAAACAACACTCTTATTGCTTATCCTAGTGTCTTGGTTCTGGTCTTTCTTCAGAATGTAGTACCTCCCTAACCTCTGCTTTGTAGAGCCCACCTTTTCTTTAAGATGCTTGAAAACTTTTCTGACCCCCCTAACTGATAATGCCTTTCCTCCTATGTATTTAAGGACTTTGTATATGTTTACATTTATACTATATCTATTTGTATCTATATGTCATCTCCTCCATTAGAATGTAAGGTCCTTGTGAGTAGGAATGATTTTATCCTTTGTTCTTGTATTTCCCACTACCATAGGCACAGTAGGTGCTTAATAAATACTTGATTAGTTGATGATTCTAGCTTTTTCCTCGTTTTTTAAAATACTAATTTTTGTCCATTTCTGGCTCAGCCTTCAGATCTGTTTCACTTCGTCTGTTACCCCATACCCCACTTATGTGGTGCTTTAAGGTTTGCAAAACACTTTACACATGTTATCTCATTTGGTTCTCATAAAGAGAATATATCTAATCCTTCTGTAAGACAACCCTTCAAAAACTTATTAACGGCTACAGTAATAATAACTACTGTCAAGCAATATAGTGATTTATAGCTTAAGCATTTTACATAAATTATCAGGCTCACAACAACCTGTGGATATTATCATTCATAGATATTATACTTTATTGGAAGACTGCTGACAAGGTCCCCCTTAAGGATTCTTTTCTCCAGGCTAAATATTCCCAGTTCTTTCAAACAAACCGAAGACTTCATATTCTCCTAATGTCATTTTCCTTCCCTTACTTCCCCTTCCCACAATCTATTATTCTCTACACTGGGCAAACATGGGTTTAGTTGAGTCAGGTTTTTCATACACATGTATAGTGTTTGCAGATACAAGACCTGGGAAAATTGTGAAAGGAGTATAAAATTGAAAGGAACTGTTAATCCTATTCTTTGTTCCTATTTGGGGTAGGTGAGGATCCTGTTTTAAATTCCTGTCCTCTTCTAAAGTTTATTCTATCACTTAGCTACCTCTTCAGGAGGGGGCTCACACCAATATGTACAGTTGCTTTATGTTCATAAAATATATAAACACTCATGTCATCACTAGCATATTGTCTCTCTTGTCTTTTACAGTCACACACACACACACACACACACACACACAAACACACACACCATACCCAAAAGTACCTTTTCATTCCTCTCCCACCAAAGGGTGGTAGTTCTTCCCGTTTCCCCAAACCCCAGTGAGTTGGACTGCCACTGTGACTATGGTTTGAAACTTTTTTCCCCCCAGATCTTGGTGAGCTTCACAGATGTGGCTATAAACCTTACACAGGAAGGGTAGGTTCTTCTGGGCCCTGCTCAGAGGGGCCTCTACAGAAATCTGATACTGGAGAATTATAGGAACATGATTTCGCTGGGTGAGCCCTCTCTTGAGGAGCTCAGATCTGAGCATCATGACATTTACCTGCCCTAGTCATTCGAAGAGGTGTCTGAAAGGCTCAGGTGGGTTTGCAGTCAGTTTCAGGTATCAGCAATTCTTAATCCCATCTGGGTTGAGGCAAGGAATTTATTAATAATGACAGTGAAATAATAATAAAAACTCCCATTTCTATCGTAGGTTAATGTTTATAGAATACTTTCCTTGCAATAATCTTGTGAGTTTGTTAGTAATATTAGCTCAGTTTAATAGATGAGACATTTCTGCTCTCTGTTCTTAGATTATAGGCCTAGTCTACTGGACAGAGTTGGAAATGGACAGCTTCCTTAAATCTCCCTGAATTTAAATCTTCCCTTTGTCTCCAGAGGTGGTCATTTTTTACGCTCTTAGAGGGAAGAAAATGTTTGCACTAGTATTACCTTGATACTCATGTTACCAGTTATCTCCTGTTCCACCAGCTCTCTAGGACACAAGCCTGAGAACAGTTGTGAGCAGGTGCAGCAGTCCTCCTGTTGGCTTGTCTATCCTAGTTTCTCTGGCCATTGCCTTTCTTTTCCTACCTTACCCGTTAGGGATATAGGGGTTGGGTCTGAGTTTAGGACAGTTCTATGGACCTAGTATAAACCAACAATCTCTATTTTCTTCCCCACAAGCAGGATTTCCAGTGACCAAGCCTGATGTGATCTCCTGGCTGGAGGGGAAGAACCATGGGTAAAGTCCATTCAGGAAGCTAAGGAGAAAGAGATCCTGAGGAGAGACTTTTGCTCAGGTGAGTGAAGGGGAACCTATAGACAATTGCATACTTGGATTTCAGCAGTGCATTTGATAGAATTTTTTATTCTATCCTGGTAGACATTGTAAAGAGATGTAGACTAGAGAAGAGTACTGTTACGTGTATTCAAAGCTGGTTGAATGACCAGAGCCCAAAAATGGTCATTAATGGTTAGCTTGGAAGCATGTTTCTGGTGGAGTGACTTAGACATCAGTCATTGGCCCTATGCTCTTTCATATTTTTATCAGTGACTTAAATAACGTTATACCCATCAGATTTGTAGATGACAGGAACTAGTATGAAGAATATTTTTTTGCATGTTAAATGACAGAGTGATGATCAAAATATCTCCACAGGACAGGCCTGTGTATGATCCTAGTCTAATAATATGAATCACAGAATCACCCAGTTGGAAGGGACCCTGGAGGCCATTGAGTTCAACCCATACATATATAGGAATCCTGAACAAGCTGTCAGCTAGGCTTAGCTTGAAGATCTCTAGCAAAGGGACCCAGTGACCTCCTGGTGTATCCAGTTTCATTTTGTGGATTGGTCTGGTTATTAGGAAGTTTTTACTCACACTAATCCTAAATTCTAAATAAGCCAGAAAGATTTGAGAGGCATAGCACAGGATTACTAGGCCAAAAGCATATCAAGAAAATCAGTCCCATGGTTCCAAATAGAATGGTGTGATGAACCATTCCTGAATGTCCTTTTCAGTTAACATCCCATAAGCTTGATCATGTCCACAAGTGCTCTTAGCACCTTGATCATAGCTAGATGTGACCACTAGTTTTATCACAGGAAGTTAATACGTCTGCATTTTGTATTCATTGTTTCAGACTGTGAAACCAGGACTAAGAATAAGAAATTGTCTCCAAAAGAGGAAATTTCTGATGAGATGGGGTTCTGCTGCTCAATATTAGAAAGCCCTACAAGGGATAATTCCCAAGGATCAGAATTTGAGAAGCCAGTGAACATGAGGGCATATCAAAGGAAAACTGTTGGTCTACTTCAGGGAAGAGAATGGGAAAATTACTTCACCAGAAGAGAGGTTTCAGATCAGTGACAATGATCCACCATATACCCTACACAAGGGTGACCAGCCAGGAACATAATGAATTTGTGAGAAATGTTGGTCTGGGCTCAAATCCTGTCAGATATATCAAAGTTTCTTCAGGAGTGACATTGCAGGAGTACGATAAAATAAGTCAAATATTCAAACCAAATTCAGATCCAGTTAAGTACCAGAAAGATCTTATGGTAGAGAAATCTTGTAAATCTATTGGATATCAGAAAGCATTCAGGCAAAGCTCTACTCTCAGTGAAGTACAGGGAGTTCGTACTGTAGAGGATACCCGTGAGTACAACAGTCAAAAGTCTACAACCACTGGTCGTCAGAGAATTCATTCTACAGAGAAACCCTATGAGTGCTATGAATGTGGTAAACACTATACCAGAAAGGCTTTGCTTAATAGACATAAACAAACTCATACTGGAGAAAATCTCTATGAGTGCACTGAATGTGGGAAAACCTTCAGTCAAAGCTATAACCTCATTAGACATCAGAGAATTCACACAGGAGAGAAACCCTATGAGTGTAATGAATGTGAGAAAGCCTTCAGTGAGAGTTCAAGGCTCATTAAACACCAGAGAATTCACACAGGAGAGAAACCCTACGAATGTAATGAATGTGGGAAAACCTTCAATGATCCATCAAACTTTATTCAGCACCAGAGAGTTCATACTGGAGAGAAGCCCTATGCATGTAATACATGTGGTAAATCCTTTAGTGATGCCTCAAATCTTATTCAGCATCAAAAAATTCACACAGGAGAGAAGCCCTATGAGTGTAATGAATGTGAGAAAGCCTTCAGTGAGAGTTCAAGGCTCATTAAACACCAGAGAATTCACACAGGAGAAAAACCCTATAAATGTAATGAATGTGGGAAAACCTTCAATGATCCATCAAACTTCATTCAGCACCAAAGAGTTCATACTGGAGAGAAACCCTATGCATGTAATACATGTGGAAAATCCTTTAGTGATGCCTCAAATCTTATTCAACATCAAAAAATTCACACTGGAGAGAAACCCTATGAATGTGGTGAATGCGGAAAAGCTTTCATTCTGAATTCATCCCTCATTAGACACCAGAGAGTTCATACTGGAGAAAAACCATATAGGTGTAATGAATGTGGGAAAGCTTTCAGTCAGGGTTCAAGCCTTAATAAACATCAGAGAATACACACAGGTGAAAAGCCCTACAAATGTAATGAATGTGGGAAAGCCTTTGTCCAGAGTTCAGGCCTCATTCGCCACCAGAGAAGTCACACAGGAGAAAAACCATATGAGTGTAATGAGTGTGGGAAATCCTTCAGCCAGAACTCAGTCCTCATTAGACATCAGCGAATTCACACATCAAAAAACAAAGAGTCCACAAAGTGGAATGGGTTGCCTTGGGAAGCAAAATACAGGGGGGAATAGATGACTTTGGAAGTTGTTCCAACCCTATGATCCTGTGAATAGGGGAAGTTTTCACCATGAAGGGATACTGTATTAAACATCAGATTTCATACTAGAAGGAATACCTGTGAATGCAGAGGATGTGAGAATACCTTCATTTGTAGGGAACATAATATGTTCATTTGCAGAGAAGCTGAGAAAGCTTTCATTTTGAGTTCTTATGCTAGAAAACTCATACCGGAAACTATGACTATGTTGTTTATGGAAAGCCTCTTATTCGGTGTCTTAGAATTAACACTTGAGGCACTGTGTAAATAAAATTATTGTGTTCAAGTCTTTATACAGTACTTTATCCAGCTTTATTAAGCTCCAAGTAGTTATTCTAGAGAGACAACTTATGACAAATCTTCCAAGTAGTAAATTTTATTTAGTAATTTCCACTCTCTTAGGACTATTTTTGCCTCCTAGAATGTTGAATATATTGCCTGCCAGTAGGTGGCAATGTGGTACCCTTTGCATGAATTGAACTATACACAGCAAGTATCTTGACTTATTTTCAAAATATAGCTCTCTATTCCAACTCCCACATGTATCATTATAAATTTTCACCCTATTATGTATTTTAAAGTTCTTCATTTAAGCTGTGCAGCCTTACCCAAACAATATGCTTTAAAATATTTTAAACATTTTAAGTTCCCAAACTCTTAAGAAGTAATTAAATGTATTTCTTCATTTCATCTCTGTTGTAATTTTTAGATATCTTCCTTTTTTTTTAATCCTTATATTCATGTGCAGAGAAGGAGGTTTTACCCTTTTCAGTCACACATTATTATGTTTAGAAGCAGCCAGATATTGTAGATTGAATGCTGGATCTGGAGTCAGGAAGACCTGAGTTCAAATCCAGCCTCAGGCATTTCCTAACTGGAGGATCCTAGGCATGTCACCTCTGTTTGCCTCAACTTCCTGTCTGTCAAAGGGGTAACAACTGCACCCACCTCCCAGAGTTGTGAAGATAAAATGAGATATTCGTAAAGTGCTTTGCAAACTTCAAAGTGCTATATAAATACTAGCTATTATTTTTATTATTATTATTACTTAGTGAATTGGTGTGGACCTGGGAGAAAGTCTTTAATAACATCAATCAACAGGCATTTGTTAAGCACCTACTGTGTGCTAGGCATTCTGAAGAGGCACTGGAGGTTATAAAGAAACAGTCCATGCCTGTCGAGGAGCTTACATTCAATTGGGAAGTGCACAAATAAGTATAAACAAGATAAATACAAGGCAATTTGGGGAAGGTCCTAGGAGCTGGAGGGGAGTGGGATGTCAGGAATGGTTTTATGTAGAAGCTGGTGCTGACTCTTGAAGGAAACAAGTGACTCTAAGAGGAGGAGGTAAGGAGGGAGTGGATTCTTATTTCCTCATGCCTGCTGGTTTGTCTTTCCCTACTCCAGTTCATCCTTCACTCAGGTGTCAAGATGATTTTCCCAAAGCATAGGTCCAGCTATGTTATCCCCCTACTCGGTAAACTCCAATGGCCTCCTCCCACCTCTAGGATCAAATATAAAATCCCCTGCATTCAGAGCCCTTTATAACCTATTCTTCCCCTTACCTTTCCAATCTTCTTATACCTTACACCACAATGTACTCTGACCCAGTGACACTGACCTCCCTGCTGGTCCTTGAAAAAGACACTTCATCGTATTTTTCAGGTATTGGCTGTCCCCGATACATGGAATGCTCGCTCGTTCTCTTTCTCTGTCTGTCTCTGTCTCTCTGTCCCCTCCTTCTCCCTCCATTCCCTCTCTCCATCTCTCTTTCCTGGCTTCCTTCAAGTTTCCAGCTAAAATTCGACCTTCAGGAAGCCTTTACCAATCCTTAATTGTGTCTTCCCTCTGTTAATTATTTCCTCTTTATCCTGTATATAGCTTGTTTGTACGTAGTTGTCTATGTGTTCTTTCCCGTTTTAGATTATGAACTTAAAGGCAGGAACTTTTTGCCTTTCTTTGTATCTCTGGTGCTTAGCACAGTGCCTAACACATAGTAGTGGTTGCCTGACACACATTTCATTTCCCTGTGAGGCAGGTGGATTATTCTCATTTTACAGATGAGAAAACAGGCTCAGACAGGTTAAATGATTTTTCTAGGATCACCTACCTGGTAAGGATATAAGGTAGGATTAGAACCCAGTTCTTTCTGACTCTAGGTCTATTCTGTTCACTATACAGGGCTCCCTATCAGAAAAGGATAATTCATGCCAACATTATTGCAATTTTTCTCATTGCCCAGGAAAAAGATTAGCTCACCCCCAGTTTTCCCAAAGATGGATGCCTAGATCTTTTATAGTCCCCAACCTACAAGAGAATTTCTGAGTAATGATTGACCTGACCTCTTAACTCTTGTGTGAGCCATTTACAGGGTTCTTTGTGGAATGTGTTGCAGAGAAAAATCCTGCTGTGGGCAATTTTTCTAGTTAGTTATTTAATGGTGATGAAATATTTGAGTGTGCTTTTTCAAAGCATAGTTTGTGCATTCTGCTTTTACCTGTCTGACAAGGGGATAATATATCACAAAGAAGTAAATGTTCTAGAGAAGAGCAACATGGGACAGACATACAAAAAACTGAACAGTAATCGGAAGTTGGATGAGAGGGCAATTAATACACTAAACATCTCCCTAAGGAAAGTGGGCTCAGCAGCAGTAATGGGCCACAGCTGGGCATGAAGTAGATTATTTTTTGTCTTGCTTGACTACATATTTATTATATGAAATTGGCTTTATTCCTTTTTTTAAAAAGAAATAAATTTATTTTTTATTTTTAGTTTACAATACTCAGTTCCACAAGTTTTGGGTTCCAGATTTTCTCTTCCTCTCCTCTCCCCTCCCCTCTTCCCCAAGATGGCATGTAATCCAATGTAGGTTCTGAAGTAGACTATTTTCAACTGTTGATGACTACTGGTATGGGAGGTCAGTAAGTCAGTGACACATTCTAATGTTTTCAGGTTTTTAATGATCTTAAGGCTACCATGTATGGCCGTGGTAACTCTACTGGCTTTCTGATGGGGTCTTTGGCACAGGTACATTTAACTATGTGATCTTAAGTAGTAGTTGACATATTTTGAAACTTAGGACAACCAGGAATCCCAGATCATATGCCAGGTTTTAAAGATCCCACTGTAGTATCTGAATAGGCTATGACATACACAAAACACTTTCCAACAAGACTCTCCAGGGAGGTCGGGTATGAAGGTGCAGAAGCACATTGGAAACTGATTCCCTGGGTGTGTGGATCATATCAGTTCAGAAGGTGGTCACCTAGGTGTAAGTGTAGGCTCAGTTGTCGAGAGAATTCTAGACAGGCTGTAACACTGTTCAGTAGTAGGAATGACTTGCAGTGGTAGCTGGCTAGTAGGAGACATGTGCTTACAGGACAACATACTGACTCGATTTTCCCAAGCGATGTAGATGTTGGTGAAAGTCAGATAAAAATTGTGTTCACTGGATCTCCTGGTTGAGTTTATAGGTGGTTTGTGATGCCCCCAATTTTTGTGATGTCTGGATGTTAATGGGGTGCAAGGTACCTTCCAAATGGTACCTCTAGAGTGCTGAGTGCAACCTTGACTGCAAGGAGTTTCTTTCTCCTATGATGAAACCAACATCTACCAGGGTTCTTCTCTAACACCTATCTGCTCCCCTCCCCCAATTAAGCTAGATTTTCCCTAAAAGACAAAACAGAATTGATGGGCCCAGGGTGGGACAAGGCTTTATGCTGTGCTTCTCTTCTTGGCAGCTTCCTGGTAGTCTCTGGCTGTGCTGACATAGCTTCCTGGTCACCTAAGGGCATAAAAATTTCCACCATCATGTGGTCAACACCTTTCAGATCTGGTAGATGGTGAATTCAAGTAAGTCACTATGCCCTCCTCTGCTAACCAAATATATGTCCTTATGGAGACAGCAGGGGCCTTGTCTACTGAAGTTAAGTGCTTTTGTAGCTTTGTTCAGTATCTTTGCTATTTTAGGGCTAAGTAAACCTTTTGTCAACTGTTCAATGATTTAAGAATGCCATGTTTTGTTCCAACATCAGACCTGAAACTAACAGGGTGACAGTCATGCTGCTTCTCCTAAAACCCTCATTGCATAAATCCAGACTACTGGAGTTAATTTTTGAGATGAGTATGCAGAGGACTTTGTATTGGAAGACATTTTCCTGGAAAAGGAAAATCATGACACTAGAGTCACAAGTCTCCATCACAAAAGGCTAGTGAGAATCTAGGTGTAGACCTGGGCAAGTATAAAATGAAATATTTGTTGAAATTGGCTTTGGACTCATTTATACAATGGAACACTTCTGCATATCTAACTGGGTTCATTAGATCCACAGTCCGAGTAAAGAGTCTACCGATGATGAGGTTGTACCTGAGAATGCTTGAAACATTCTAATTCCTTAACAGTAGCAGGACTTGGCTGGAGGGCAGCCTCCTTCTCCTCTGTCACTTACCATGTATTTTTGTCTCTTTGGTCATGGTCATGGTTCTGATCTCTTTGGACAGATCCTAACCATGTCTATCATATCCTTCCACATGTTGGCCCTTCAAATATTTGATGATAGCCAGTGTTTCTCCTGTCCCCCACCAGTTTTTCTCTTCTAAGCAAAAAACCCCAATCCCTCCAACTAATCCTCATAATAGCAGTTTCAGATCTCATTTTTACCGCTTTCCTTTTCCATAGGAAAAATTGGGGACCATCATAAGAGAACCAACCCTGTATGCAATTTGTCTCTGTGAAAGACAGAGGCTCTGATCCATTGAGGGGGAGTATAGTCAGCTTTCTGGGACCAGGAAACCTGATGTTGTAGCCAAATTGCCAGTGAGGTGGCAGCATAACCACTTCTATGCTTGAGAGTCTTGGTGTTGAGTTAGGAGTTTGGTATTTACAACCAGGGGTGAGAAGGAAAGGGAAATGTTGACTCCAGTAAACCCTTCCACTGGCAGTATAGTAGGCAGAGTAGAACCTGGACAACTTGGAACTCCAGTTGGGTACTGAATTGTCCTAAAGCAGTCTCCCTTACACTGAATATGATTAATAAGAAACTACAAGTTCCAAGATTGAGTTTGAGCTTAAACTCCTTGAGCTCATAGGGCCTGGTTTCATGCTATGTTCATGCTGCTCTGTTATACCACCATAATTTGTCTTTGTAAGAAAGCAAAATTGTTTAACTCAATGCGTACTTGTACAATGTAAACAGACCAGTGGCCAAAAAACTAAACCAAACCAGAACTGAAGGAATGACTGATCTCATATCATCCAAAGCCAAGTATGTGTTGTAATGGAAGCACTTGTGACCCATCAGGATGTGCCTAAATCACTGTGGCGATGCTAGCCAAATCAAGATAATGTAACTTCGACCAAATGTGAGTGTCCTATAAGTGCTTGTGACACACCTGAGGATGTTGTATCTTCCAGGGTAGGTGGAGTGTCCAAACTGGCTGTGTAGCCCCCAAGTATGTATGACATGTGAAACGGTGAGATGAGCTTGTATGAAATGTTGTCGTCCTGTTATCCCTAATTCACTTCCTCAACGTGCTGCTTCTGAAATGCTAGAAAAGGGAAAGATGGGGAGAGTTCTTATGATTCCAGACCTCAAGATGCTCAGAGCAGATCGCAAGTCCTGCTATGTGGAAAATACCTTCAGAACTGTTCCAAAAGTGTTCAAGCAGATGTGTAACAACAATAGACTGGGAGTCTACACCTCTGCTGCATGCACTCAGCAATGACTTACGTTTATTTGCTGATGAGAGGATAAAGGAGTCAGAAACTCCTTGACTTTGATCACTTATAATCAACTCTGAAGTGGCAGTGACCTTTAGCTATCAGAATTGAATTTCTAATTATGGAAACTTCCACTGTGGATGCTTCTTCACTTCTGTCCATGTATCCAGGGATCTATATTAGCCTGTAGCTTAAACAATATGATGAAAATGATTACAACTTCACTTTGAAGCTTTGTCTCAATTCCAGTAGTGGTAGCTGTTTTAAATACACTCTACCTTACCCAAAGAAACGTAATAACAATTGCTTACATTTATATAGTGCTTTAAGATTTGCAAAGCGCTTTACATCCTTTATCTCATTTAAGCCTCACAACAACCCTGTGAGGTAGGCATTACAGGTGTTATTGCCATTTTACCGATGAAAAACAGGCTCAGAGTAGGTAAGTGACTTGTCTGTGGCAAGGCCATACAGCTAGTGGCCAGAGATGGGACTCAAAGCCAAGTTTTTCTAACTCCAAATCCAGTAATCTACTATGCCACTTGCCTCTCAAGCTATTGACTACTTGGAGGATATTTGGTTTGGACATAGTTACCTAGTTTGTTGTCCTCCAGTATTTACACAGGAAATATGGAACTACTACATGGAATGGATTAAAAAAAAAAAAGCCCAACCCCCAAACACAAAAACCCACTAGATTTTGTTGTTGGTATGGAGGCCAACAACATGGATTCCAACAGCTGTCATTACCAGCCATTAAAGACTATGGAAAATCATTGCTGTCTTCAAGAAACAGTAAATCCTGGCCAAAGCATCACTAAGCAGCCCATGCCCATGATCCAAGGTATATCAAGAGTATGTGGAACATGTACAGGAGGTGGTATGTGACTGAAGCCTGAATGGAAATACCTATGGCTACTTGCATGCACTTGCTTAGAATACTGCATACTGATGTTGAGGGTGGATCAGGTTTGTTTTTTTTAATCCTGTATTGCTTTATTTTAATGCTAAGGAAAATAAAGTGCAATAGAGTTTAGTGTGTTTTTTGTTGTCTTTTTTTTTGGGGGGGGGCGAGGCAATCGGGGTTAAGTGACTTGCCCAGGGTCACACTGCTAATACGATGCAAGTGTCTGAGGCCAGAATTGAACTCAGGTCCATCTGACACCAGGGCCAATTCTTCAGTATGTTTTCTTATTTAAATAAGGAAGATCCACAGGTGTCACAGAGGAAGGACATCTATTACTGGCAGGCACAGAAAAGCTGCTTCATGGTAGATGTTTCTGTCTTCTAAGAAGTGAGGATACTAGTTATACTCCAATATGACCATTCCACAGGGATACTGTCTTCCTTAGGCATGTGTATCCTGAATGTTACAGAAGGCTTCTAAGAAGTCTCAGACCACTACTTACTTCTGGTGATACATGTGGGAATGAATGCCATCAGGAAGAAAGCAGAAAGAATTCTGGGGAAAAAAATTGGAGGACTTTGGGGGAAGGAGTGGCACACTGGGTCTTCACCACTACTGCTGATTCAAAAGCAAGGTTAGTAGAATAGAAAGGAGAGTGTGGAAGATAAACAAATGGCTAAAAGAAGGACTTCTGGCCAGGATTGATTGTTAGTTAATGTAGGATTGTATGAAACCTGGAGACTTGCTGGTCTCCTCTGAAGGGCTTTAAAGTGAAAATGAAGAAGGGGAAAACTTCCCACGTACAACTGCCAAAACAGATACCAAAGAGCACCAGGTTTGAAATGAGAAGAAAAGCAGTGGAAGGCTCCAATAATTTGCAAGGGGAAATATAGGATGAGTGAGATCTTAATATGGGAAAATAAACATAACTGACGTGTTGGGATGCAAATCATGACTGCAATATAATAATGAAAGAGGATATATAGCTTGTTAAAAAAAGGGAAAATACAGTATCAGCAGAGAATTATAAATGAAGAATGAGAGAGATTAAATAGTGATTTCCTGATATAGATTACAAAGCTGACAAAAAATTGATGGAGAATTCAACTTGCTGGACATCTGGAGCTTTCTTTACTTATTTTCATGACTTGCCTTGCCAGTAATTTCAGGTGGAGAAAATGACAAAGCTTATTCTGATCAATAAAGAGAAATTGATCAGGGAAGTGCAAATTACTGACATTTCATCAAGTGCCTTGCCAGCTTTAAGTTTGTAATTAGTGAAGGGAATTCTACTCTGATGGGTACCCTACACATTAAGTTCTTCAGAGTTAAGAATAGGATATGTAGGATCCCACATGGAAGGCTCCCCAGAATGAAACTCTGATGACACAATAACAACTGCTTTCACTGAGAAAGCAAAGTGATAGGCATAATGAAAAGGGTCTTTGTGTATGAGAACTTTGGTGAGTGATGTAAATATTACAATGAATCATTGTCTTCTGAGTGGAGAAAACTTTAGTTATATGCAGGGTATCCCACATGTCTTAGTTCAGTTTTAACAGCTCAAAAAGCCTTTAGAAATATCCTTAAAATTCTTTTTATTCCATTCTTCTACTTTGGGTGGAGGAACCTTTTTAGTTTGCAAAATGATTTATGTGAATGGGTAAAACACTAAAAATCTACCAGCAACCAAAAGTTCTCTTTGTGGGCTTAGAATAAACTTGGGATTGAAAATCATTGACCTTGGGCTAGGGCACCCAGGTGGGCCAATTTCAAATTATTCTGGGATGGAGTGAGCCATGTGCGTGCGCATGCATGTGCGTGCGTGCGTGTGTGTGTGTGTGTGTGTGTGTAGTGGTTCTTCAGGTCTAAACAAATTCATGGGAGTCAAGCTGTGCTTGAAGCTAGAAAAACCTCTAAAATTTAGGCAATCACCAAAGGTATGCAAATATGCAAGGATATGTTAGTTTTCTTTTACACTCAACTCTCCATTTGCAACTCTTTTTGTCACTTATCTTTAATTAACACACTGTGAAAATACCATTAACCTATTAGTAGCATTAGACTGTTCTTAAAGACGGACTGCTATAATCTGTGGGCAAAGATATACTCTTAGGATAAACTTTAAAAGCAAATGGATTTCTTTTTTAGGGAGTAAAGATTCTATTTTATTCTTACCTCCACTATCCGATCAGTGGTCAAGTCCTGTTATTTCTACCTTTATAACACCTCTCTTATTTGCCCCTTCTCTTCTCTGATGCTGCCATCACTCTAGTGCAGGCCTTCATCATCTCACATCTGGACTACTGGTTGGTCTCCCTTCCTCAGGTCTCTCCCCACTCTATCTTACCATCAAACTGATGTTCCCAAAACACAGGCCTGATAACTCCTCTATTTAATAAACTCCAATGGCTTCCTATTACCTCCAGGATCAAACATAAAATCTTGTTTGGCTTTCAGAGTTCTTTATAGTTTTCATAATCTGGCTCCTTCCTACCTTTTCATTCTATTTAATACCTTACTCCCGCCCCCTCCCTCCTCTCAATCTATGGTCCAGTGACACTGGACTCCTTGCTGTTCCTCCCACAGATCACCCCATTTCTCCAGTCCAAGCATTTTCACTGGCTGTCCCCTATGCCTAGAAATATTCCCCATCCCGGCTTCCTTCGAGTCTTACCTAAAACCTCACCTTCTGCAAAGAGGTCTTTCCCATGGCTTAATTTTAAGCAATTCACTCTGAGATAACCTTTAATTTATCCTGTTATCTAGCTGGTTCCTAGTTAGTTGCCTGTTGTTTCCCTCATTGGACTTCTTGAGGGCAATGACCGTTTTTTGCCTTTGTTACCCCAGTGCTTAGCATAGTGTCTGGCACATGGTAGGTGCTTGAAATTAGAGACATCTCCTCACTATCTCAAAATAAAGGCAGGTGTGACATAGAAAAAAGTGCACAGAACTAGAGAATATGAAGACTTGGGTTCAACTCAATATTCACTTACTATGTGCAAAGTACTTATGCTAAGTGCAAGAGATACATTGACAAAACAGCCCCTGCCCTCAAAGACCCTAATTTTCTTTGTCATTAACCAGTGTAACTTTGGGCAAGTTACACCACCTCTTGGACTGTTTTCTTTCTTGTAAAGTTGATAGGGTTTTCTAAAGCAGGAGATCTTAACCTGAGATCCAGAGACCTGGAAAGAGCCCATGAATAGATTTCAGGGCATCTGTGAAATTGTTTAACTATGTTGAGAACTGTATTTTAATATCATTGGTTTCCTTTGTAATCCTATGTATTTCATTTTATTCATTTAAGAACATTATCCTGAGAAGGGGTCTATGGGGCTTCAGCAGACTACCAAAGGTGACCAAGTCACAAAAAAAGGTTAAGAACTCTGGTTCTAAATCAATGTCCAAGATCTTTTTCACCTTTAACATTCTGTGATGTAGAGCAGTGGTGAGGGAAACCTATCTGTGATTGAAGTCTGTGTGGGTGATAAATAAATGATAATGAAAAGATCTCTTGAAGGGATAGCAGGATGTTAAATAAGATATTGAGACAAATATGGAACTTCTGAAGGGTGATGGTAGGAAATGGGGAGGAAAGACTAAGCCAGGTGCTGAAGGAGTCAGGCCACTGAGGAAGGTGGAAGCATCTTAGGTCCTTTGTGACTAAACTCTAAGTGTAAACTGTTGCCTGGCATTTGTGATAAGACCAATGATGGAAAGGAATGGGCATTTCATATCAGGGATTTAGGTATCGTAGAAGTGGCAGAAGGGAAAGAAGTGTTTAAGAACTGGGTAACTTAAAATCTCTAGACCCAAGGAACCACATAGACTCAGGGACTACATTTAAGAGGCCTTCTACCTTGGGTTAGTTATGCTTTTGATATCAGTTTAGAAATTAGGGAAGAAAGGAACCCTTGGGCAATAATACCTGCATAGTTTCTAAGGAGGAACTTATGGCTCAGGAAGCTGGAGTAGTCATTAAGATCTATGGTCCAAGACAAGATCCTTGACAGATATCTTAAGAAATTGATGTGTCCATGTGTGGTGACTGCATTGTAATTCCTGCTACAAAAGAGGCTGAGGTTGGTGGACTTCTTGAGTTTGAGAATATTCTGCTACAGTAGGACTAAAGCCAATCTGGTGTCTACACTAAGTGGCTCCAATATGGTAAGACCTTTGGAGTGATGTACCACCAGGCTGACTAAGGAGGGGCTAACTAGCCCAGGCTGTAAACACAACAGGTCAGGCTCCTTTGCCAAGCGAGAGTGGGATTGGACATTGAGGGGGCACTGCATTTTCAGCCCGGGCAAGATAGGGAGAACCGGTTTGCCCTACCTGCTTTTCTCCCCCAAAGATGTGGAAGGATAAGAAACTTATTGTTGAGCTTGGATTTTAAAAAGACATGAGTAAAAGATGGAAAGGGCAGTTAATTAAGGATGAATTTTTAAAAAGTATATAGTCAAGGAAGATTAAAGCTTAGAACATAATCTTATGATAAATAAATACTAAGAAAAAAATTATGTTAAGAGGCAAGAAGAAAAAGGAATGAGTACTCCTTGAGGGAAATGGGAAGATAACTGACCATAAAGAGAGGGCACAATTACTCACTCTTCATTTTACTTCAGTTTTCTCAATCATGCAGAATGTTTTTCAGAATGGAAGGCCAGAAAAAAAAATGGTTGGCAGTGGATAGGAAATCAGGATGTAAGAAGACAAGAGCATTCCTAGTTGACCTTAATGAATTTGAGCCATTTTGTTTTAACAAATCACATCTTGCAAGAATATATGTGTGATTAATTTGGAGCTGCCACTCATCTTTTAGGAATCATGGAGAATGGATGAGGTGCTATGGGAATGGAGATGGGAAAATTGGTCAGTTTTCAAAAGAGAGAAGATTCTTGAAACTATGAGCTTAACATTTATTTCCAGTAGAATTCTAGAATGGATCATCAAAAAGATAACTCATGGGGTATCAGAAAACAAGGATGGATTAAGGACAAAACATACCAGACTAACATAATTTCTTTTTTCTTGTTTTGTAAAGGGCCATTAGATTGATAAAGGAAATGCCATAACCATTATAACCTGTAATTCAATAAGATATATACCAATGTCTTTCACAGTAGTTTTGTGATTAAGATGGACAGCACTGAACAGTAACAAAACCATATGACTTTAGAAGTGGATGAATGACAGGACTTAAAGGGTCTACCTCTATGTGACTTTGACAAATCACTTTAACCTCTCTGGGTCTCACATGTAAAATGAAAGGGTTGGGTTAGATGAACTCTAAGGTTCTTTCCAGACCTAACCAATGACGCTGAAGTTAGGTCACTAATGGAATGTAACAGGGCTCTGTCCTTCATCAAGTTGTAGTCAACATTTTAATCAATGACTTGAATGAATGTATAACTAGCACAGTTATCATCTTTGTATTTTAAAGCTGAGAGGGATGGATAATTCACCAAGTAACAAAATTAAATTGACTGAAGTTCTACAAAGGCTAAAAAAAAATCAAGTGTACAAGTACAGGATATGGGAGACACGGTAGTACAAAGAGAGTGTGAAAAAGCAAAAAGAGCTTGTAGTGAGTTGTAAACTCAGTATGTGTCAACAGTGTGACATGGCAGCTGGAAAAACTAGATTTTAGTTTGCACCCCAGAACATATTCTCCCCAGCTAAGTCACTCTGTGTTGTGTTCAGGTCTGGGCACCACATTTAGGACAGGCATTGAGAAGCTGCAGCACAAACAGAGGAGAGGCAGCTAGGATGATGGGGGTACCATATGAGGATCTATTCAACTACCTAGAGATAGTGAGCCTGGAAAAGAGAAGAGCTGGCAAGGGATATAATGGCTTTCTTCAAGAATTTGAAGGGTGTATTCTGCTTGGAGCAGAAGTAGCTACCAATGTGTGAGTTACAAATATTTTAGTTTAATATAAGGCAAAATTTGCAAACTTCCTTGGAGAGGTTCATAGCCACAGGAGATCTTCAAGTAAAGATTGACTAAACATTTGATATTTCTGAAGGGATTCCTGCTTTAGATAAAATAGTGGAATTGCTGACCTTTGAAGTCTCTAATGAATCCATTATATCTCTTCACCCTCAGTCTGACAGATGATGCCTCATTAATACGAATGTACACTGAATATGTACTAATTTTATTAATAGAACTCCCATTTAAGTAGTTTTGACTGCAAGCCCATTTACTACTCTTTCTGCTATTCTACACTGCCTCTCAATCAATAAAGGGGTAAAATACACAAGGGTAGATAAAACAGGAAAAATCTTCAAAAGGTCTGGAAAAATGCATAAGGAGTTAAGAACATCCTGTCATATGAAGAGTAGTAAATTTGACAGAAGCTTGATTTAGTCAGGAGTGTCCTTAGACATTGCTAACAAATCTTTAAAGTGCTTAAAATGAGGTGAGACAAAAAAGAAGCAAAAATGTGGCTAAAACCACAAACAGATTACTTACACACACACACACACACACACACACACACGCACGCACACACACACAGAGTTATGCCAAAATGCTTAAAAGGTTTAGGTGAATTGATCATTAAGCAAATTAGCATTAGGCCAATTGGTTTTAGGCAAAATGGCTTCAGGTGCATTGATCTGATAGGCTGAGTTGGGAGGGAACACATGGTAACATAGAAGAGAATATGGTTTTAGGCAAATTCATTATTAGGCTATTTGGTTTTGGGCAAAGTGATCAGCTTCCCTAACAACCCAGTTGTTGGCAAGTGGGAATAGAAGAGAATCTGAGGAGAAAAAAGAAAACAGCCTAAATATCTCCTACTTACAGAACTAAATCATAGAACTCTGTTTTCCTATCTTTCTAGTACTTCAAATGTCTCATGGAATGAAAGAAGAGACCTTCGTGCTAAGGAGAGGGAGGAAGACACTGAATTTCTGTTCTGAATATCTTTTTCTGGCACCTGAGAGAACCTCTTGGCCTACAACAATAAATGAGGGTCACAAAGGTACAGAACTGGGAGGGTCATCAGATACAAAGTTAAGTAACTGTGACATGTTGTCACTACTACTAATACCTTCAAATACAAACTGCCAAAGCAGTTAAATGAACTTCATCTAATACAACAGAATAACACACACAAACAAAAAATTAAACAGAATAAACTGCTGTCATCATGATGTTATTGAAAAGTGTCACATCTTTCCCCCTGTGGCCAGGTACAAGGATAAAAGATAAAGAACAATTAGCTAAGGAGGAAAGCTACCTAATTGAAGCCTACAAATTGGTTAACAACTGTCCTCTAAAATACTGTGTTTAGTTAGATATAGTGTTTTCCTAAAGTCACCTAATTTACCTTAGTTAATAAAGATTTTTCAAAATATAAAACAGTGTTGAAGTTCATGCTGAAAAAATGTGAGAACTGAACTAGAAGGTTGCCCTTTGAAAGTTAGGAACTTTCATGAATATGAAGCCTGTAGTTCAAATTCATGTGTCAGCCAGCACCATACAATCAGAGTGGCAGAAAACATCAATCACACATGTAGTATTTGAGGAGGTAAAAATACCCGCTTACAAGAGCCAAGATTACCAAGATGTGAACCCTCTAAGTTCAGTTCATGTGGCAGACACCATTCTACCATCCAGTTGCAGCATACTTAAATTACATAGGCAGTATTTTGAGAAGCAAAAGGATGTTCCTTGTAAGAGCTTAATTTGCAAAGTGAACACTGTCACTAAAAGTACATCACAGAATTTTCTTCTCCAGAATAACTTTTCTAATGGTGAATAAGACTGAAGTGCTAGATAAAGATTTAATCACAATCATTATTATGATAAAAGTTTTGTGGTTCTTTTACAACCATATGATTTGTTTGCCAATGTGACTTTTTTGATGCTAAGTAATGGAAGAATATGTACTGAAGCCTCTTCCACTAAGGTATCTTCCTTCACAAGGTATCTCCAGAGTGAATTCTCTGGTGTCTAATGAGGTAAGACTTCAAAATGAAAGTTTTCTCACATTTTATGCATTCGTAAGGTTTCTCTCCAGAGTGGATTCTCTGATGCTGAATAAGGTTTGAAGATGCACTGAAAGTTTTTCCACACTGATTACACTCATAAGGTTTTTCTCCAGTGTGAATTCTCTGGTGTGTAATGAGGCTTGAACTCTGGCTGAAAGCTTTCCCACATTCATTACACACATAAGGTTTCTCTCCAGTGTGAATTCTCTGATGGTGAATAAGGGATGTTCGATCACTACAGGCTTTTCCACATTCATTACACTGATACGGTTTCTCTCCAGTGTGAATTCTCTGGTGTCTAAAAAGGCAAGATTTTAGAATGAAGGCCTTTCCACATTCACTACACTCGTAGGGCTTTTCCCCTGTATGAATTTTCTGATGTTTAATAAGGATTGAACTCTGGCTGAAGCATTTTCCACATTCATTACATAGATAAGGTTTCTCTCCAGTGTGAATTCTCTGATGATGAATAAGGGATGTTCGATCACTACAGGCTTTTCCACATTCATTACACTGGTAGGGTTTCTCACCAGTGTGAAATCGCTTATGTTGGATAAGGTTTCCTTCCTGGCTAAAAGCTTTCCCACATTCAGTACACTCATAGGGTTTCTCACCAGTGTGAAGTCTTTGATGAAGAATAAAGGCAGTGCTCCGAGTGAAGGCTTTCCCACATTCAGTACACTCAAATGGTTTCTCACCTGTGTGAAGTCTCTGATGTCGAATAAGGTTTCCCTTCAAACTGAAGGCACTTCCACATTCATTGCACTCAAATGGTCTTTCTCCAGTGTGAAGTCTCTGGTGTCGAATAAGGTTTCCTTTCAAGCTAAAGGCTTTCCCACATTCTGTACACTGATAGGGTTTCTCTAAAGTGGGCAGTTTATGGTTTTGAATAAGGGATAACTGTGTGTTAAAGGTATTTCCACATTCATTAAATTCATAGGGTTTTTCCCCATTAAGCACTTTCTCCTTCTTGATAAGGATTGATGTCTGGTTAAAAGTTCCTTCATTGGCATCACACTCATTGGGTTCCTCTGTGGTGTGAATTCTCTGAAGTTCAATGAGGTTTGAATTCTGAGTAAATGCTTTCCAATATACTTTAGCTCTGTAGGGCTTTTCTTCTGTTTGTCCTTTATGATGTGTAATTAGTTCTGAGTTTTTTTCAAATATTTGGCCCATTTCATCACATTGCTGGGGTCTCCATTCTGAAGAAACTCTTTCGTATCTTATAGGGGTTATGCTCAAATTGAGATTTTTCCCAAATTCATTACATTCCTGACCTCTTTCCAATATGAGGGGTTTTTGATGGACCACTGGCACTGGTCTGAAGTCTGTCTCCTGGGAAAGGAATGTCCTCAGGTTCTTCCCTGCAGGAGATCCCCACATTTTCTTTAATCTGTCCTCATTATCAACAGCTTCTCCAAATGTGGGTCCTTGAGGCACAAGTCCTCTAAGTCTATGCAATATCAGATTTTGGCACTTCATCTCATCAGAAATTTCTTGCTTTGGAGACATATCCTCACTCTCAGTCTGGGTTTCACAATCTGAAACAGTGAAAACAAAATATAAATATTATCTGCTTTATTCTGTGACCAAGGACATTTTGTGGGGCATAAATAAGACAATTGTATAAAAATCTTCTAGTCAGATATGCTACTATCAAATCTCAAACTAGCTTCACAGAATGGAGAGGTGTACTTAGAGATGTGTAAATAAGACCATCCAGTAGCTAGTCTATCCTAGATATTTTGTGAACAAGATACTCTCATCACAGAGTTTTAATATAAACATACTTACCTGACATTCAATAAATATGTATTAACTGAATTCAACTGAAGATTTACTAGAGAAATGAGGCTAAGGGAGGATAGAAACACAAACTTCAGACAGGGACAGGTCTAGAACTATAGTCAAGACTACGTGATAGCTAGAGAGGTATATGTATATCTCTCTTAGAGTAACTCATTTGGGGATGGCTGAAAGGCAATTGAGGAATTGAGTTTCCATAGTTTGAGAAGCTGACGATGATCATGGAATTCCCCTGTGGGCCCCCCCCTTCTATCAATCATCTTCATCTCCTACCCATAGGAAGAAATGACAGAAATCTGCTTGGTAATAGGACATATCAGTTTAGAATAAGTAGAGCTCAGGAAGCTATGAGGGGAAGATGGAAGAAATGACATCAAACTTAAATTTAACTCTGTGATTTCCTTCCATTGCTCCTGCTTCTTCCTTCTGGGATCAAACAGAACAAGTGCAATCTCTCCTTTACCCAAAAGCCCTTCAAATGTTTGAAGACAGCTATCATGTCCCGCCTTGAGTCTTTTCTCTAGGCTAAACATCCCCAGTTACTTCAACTGATCTATATATGCGGTAGAGTCATGGTCTCTCAGTTCATCAATTCTCTTAATTCTCACAAACTGTGGCTTTTACCCCACTTAAGCTACCTACAGGGGCAGTCACATCTTAGACCTCAGAATCTCCCCAAATTTGTCATTTCCATGACCATGAACTTTGAAACTTTCCTCTCTTTATCATTCTATCTTTTCTTGTCTCACTCTTCTAAAACCTGTTCTTTGTTTTATTGTGATTTGAGGTCCTTCTAGCTCTTCCTATTCTCCAGTCCATCACCCCTGCTCTGGCCTTACTTCTTTCATTCTCAGTCTTGACCCAGTAAGTTAATTATTTCTACTATGTATTCTTATCTAAATTTAATATTCTTGTCCTGCCTTCATATCATGCTAAACCCAACTATAATCCTCTTCCATCAGCTGCTTTTTCTGCTTTTATTCCTGACCTGTTGCATGCTGCTGAATGATGTCATGAGACCATGCTGGTCTGGGTCCCACCACAGATTAATGTTATTTAATCTCAACTGCTCTTCTCTGCTGCATGGCAAAATTTTTCCTTGACTGAATCTCTATATTGTTACCCAAAGCAGCTATTTGAAACCTTTTCCTTTCTTAAGTCTGTAGTACTACCTCCTGAACCTCCTCCTCTCAAAAGACAACTTTGCCTACCACTTTACTGATAAAAATGATGGTCATTCACAGCATGAGATCTGTTCTCTTCCCTTACTCCATCTTTTCCCCTACCTCCTATGCATAACATCTAAGGAAGAAGTGGAACTTTTCCATATATTGGCTAACCCCTTTCAGTGTATATCCTTGATCCCAATTACTCCTGTCTTCTTTGAGAGCTTGCCCCAACAATTACTCCCTTACTTTCATCTTCAATTTTTCCCTGACTCCTCTGCCTGCAAATATAATGAACAATCCCATTCTTATTAAAAACAAAAAGAAACTCTTCATATACCATCCCTCTCAAGTTAATCATCTTATATTTTTATACCCTTTCACTGCCAAACTAATAGTGTTATCTATACTCATTGCCTCCACTTTCACCATCTGTTCATTTCTTAAGCCCTTTCAATATGGCCATTGACTATACCACTAAAATTACTCTTTAAAAAGTTACTAACGATTCCTTGTTCTTTAAAAGATTGATGACTTTTGTTCTTATATCACAACCTTACAAGCTTTCCCTTGTAACAAAGATTTAAAAAGGGGGAATAACTTAATAAAACCAATCAATATATCAACTTTAACTAAAGTTATATGCAATATTCTACTGCCTCTGCAATGAAGGGAGAGAAGTGCATTTTCTTACTCTTTTCTGGGGTTAAGTTTAATTAGTGACATTAACTTCTCAGATCACAGAATCTGAAGGTTTGAAAGGACCTTACAAACCATCTAGTCCAGAACATCCCAAAACAAGAATTCTTTTTACAACATTCCCAACAAATTATCATCCAAACCTCTGCTTTAAGACCTCCTGTGAGGGGCAACCACACGCTTTCTAGGGTAGCCCATTGGAAAGGTGTTGTCGTACCAAGCCGCAGTGTGTCTCTTTACAATTTCCACACATTATTCCTAGTACTGTTCTCTGGGGCAAACAAAACAAGTCTAATCTCTTCTATATAACCCCTTCAAATACTTGAAGACTATTACCTCTCCACCAAGTCTTCTCTTTTCCAGGATAAATATCTCCCAGTTCCTTCAACTGATCCTCAAAAGGCATATTCTCTAGTCCTCTCTTCATCCTAATCACTCTTTTCAAAAGAGGACTTACTCCAGTTTGTCTGTGTCCTTCCTAAAACGTAGTAGTCCAGAAGTAGTCTGACCACTGTAGAGTAGTCTGACTACTGCTTGTGGTTTCTGAAACTGCTGACTGACCATGCCCTTTCCTTCTGCATACCATTTCCTCCCTTAGTTTCTGTACCGCTCTCTTTCATATCTCCTAATACTTTCTGAGCACCTTTGTGGATCTTCACTAATTTCTTTAAAATGAGTATCCAAGGATTAGTTTGTTCTTCTTCTTCTTCTTCTTCTTCTTCTTCTTCTTCTTCTTCTTCTTCTTCTTCTTCTTCTTCTCTCTCTCTCCTTTTACATTCCTATGGGTTCAATTATCTCTATGCAGATGACTCTTAATTCTGTATAACCAGTTTTAATGCTTCAGGCCTACATCACCAACTCCCTGCTGAACATTTTCACCTGGATAACTCAACGGCAACTCAAATTCAACATGTCCAAAACTGAACTCATTATCTCCTTCCCTAAACCTGCCTATCTTCCAAATTTCTTTCTGCTGAGGGCACTGACATCTTCCTAGTGCACCCAGATTTATAATCTTTTCCCTTTCTTTGATTCTCTCCATATCCAATTAGTGTCAAGTTCTGTCAAAACTACCTCTATAGCATCTCTAACACCTTTCTCCTCACACGACCATCACCTTAATGCAGGCTCTCATTACCTTTTGCTTGGGTTATTGGGTTGACATCATTGGTTAATTAAACTACACACACACACACACACACACACACACACACACACACACACACACACACACTTAAAAGACTGCAACGAGATTTATGTATGTTTCCTAATTTTATCCTATTAACAACTCATTGAGGAAGCTACTATGAGTATTATCATCCTTAATTTTCATATGAGGAAGCTGAGGTTCTGAGAACTGAGGTAACTTGCTCACAGTCGCGCTGCTGGTGGCAGAGGGTGGGATTTGAACCCAGTTTTCTGTTGTGTTGCCTCTAATGATGTAACTGCTTCCCAAATGGTCTGTCTGTAATCCCATTCCCCCAGTTCTCCATCCATAATCCACATGTTTTTCGGTCGGTCAGTCAATAAACATTTATTAAATTCTTAGGTGCTAGGAGCTATGGTAATAAACGCTGGGGGTACAAAGAAAAGCAGAAACACTGTCGCTGCTTCCAAGGAGCTTACATTCTAATGGAGGAGGAAACAGGTAAATAACTATGTACATATAAGGTACATACAGAATAGCTGGAAGGTCATCTTGGGGTAGAAGGAATAGGGAAAGGCCCCTAAAGGAGGGCATTTGAGCTGAGCCTTGAAGGATACCAAGGGAGCTGAAAATCATCTAAGGTTGAGGTCTGACCCTATTTCTCTTCTACTAAAAAATCTATACTGGCTCTCTGATGCCTCTAGAAAAAAATGCCAACTCATGAGTCTGGCTTTTAAAGGTTTTTTACAACCAACCTCCAACCTACCTCTCCTCCCAAGTTTAATTTTACACCCTTTCAAGCCCTCTATGGTCCATATTGGACTGCTAGCATTTTCTTGAACTTAATATTCTGCCTTGTCTTTGGGCATTTACACAAGGTATCTAACCCTGCCCATACCTTGAATGTATTCTGTCCACATAGTTGCCTTTCAGAATCTTTGTCTTCCTTTAAGCTTCAGCTCTGATATGAATTCATCTGTGAAGTGTCCCCTTATTTTCTCAGTTTTTAGTTAATGCAGTGCTATTCCTCAAATCACCTTGTATCTGTTATCTGTAACACATTATGTTCTCCTCTCCCCAAAAAGACTATACATTGTCCTTGAGGGTTTTGTCTTTTAATCACCAAACTAGCATATTGCTCTGCACAGTTCAAATGTTTGTTGAAATGAATCAAAGTTAGATGTATCTCCTGGAAATGAGGAAACTTCAGGGACAAGATAATTGTTTTCAACTTATCTGTGCAATTCTCATGTGTAAGATAGACTAGACTTATTTTGTGTGCTTACTGACAACAATGGGGCTAGAAAGGGATAAATTTCAATTTAATAGAAGGAAAAACTAACAATTTTTGTTAGTTAACAATTGAAAATGGAATGGGTTGCCTAGGGAGGTAGTGAGTTTCATGTTGCTTGAGGCATACAGGCAGAAAATGAGTTTTGGGTAAGAGTATACACAGAAAAAAATTCGATGGATGCCCTACAATTCTGAAGGCACTTGTGGAATCAATTTTCAAGATACTTCAAAGAAGCAAAGAATGGAAAAATCATGGGCAGTATCATGACCAAAAAAAAAGGCAACAGAGTAGATACCGGAAACTTATAATGCACATGCCTATTTTATCATCTTCATCAAGTCTGTATGAGAATGGTTGATGTATATATTGACTATGTCCTTTATCAGCACAGTGGAAAGGCATCAGTAGGCATTTCACAACAGCAAGAGTTTCTGTTACACAACTGGTTGAAAAGTGTAGAAAGGCCAATATCCTTCAGGGTCTGTTCATGGATTACAAAAAAGCATGCAATATGATTGTACAAAACTCAGACATAATTCCTCCAATTCACAAAGGCTTCTACCATGAATATATTAAGAGCATAGAAGATTCCTTCATAGCTACATAACCAGAGAAATATTGAATGAAGACATAAATATCAAATGAGACATAAAGCAGGGAGATGGATGCTTGCCACAGGTGTTTGCCACTGTTATGGAAGATGCCCTGGTAAGATCCCCAATAGGAGAGGGATTCCCATAAATGGTGAGGTCCTTGAGTTGTTTTGGTTTATGGACTGAATTGTTTTGACTGCACCTAGCCCTAAATACTGAGGAGCCAGTCCAAAGAGACAGGCCTGGCAATACAAGGGGGCAAAGCGTTACCTACTGTCTGTATCATAATATGGAGACCTGAATGAGCAGCTCAGTGAATTACTTTGGACAGATACTGCAGATGAACAATGTTCTGGGCCCAGAACTGAATAGGATCACAGATCCAGAGATGAAGAGGAAAGAGGGAAACTGTACAACATTTTTGATGATCCCAAGCTATGATTTTATGACACCCTGGCCTTTAGAATTTCCTCATCTGTAAAATGAGGGGCTTTCTAAGATACCTTTCAACTCCAAATCCTATGATCTCTGACACACACACAAAAATTACTATTTTAACATCAATATTCTCCTTGTGATGCTTTATGGCTGTGGATTAAGAAAAACCACAATCTGAGAATGACAATTAGTGGTGACCCAAAGGAAAATACAAGAGATGCAGAGTAAGGCATAAGTAGACTGCAATGTATTACCCATGACGACTTCACTATAAGAAATGGCACGAAAGTCCTTATCCAGGAGACGTCTGATCAGAAAAGGAGGTGAGCTGGCCATGTAATGAGTAGGAAGAACTGCTACACTGGTGCTCATGAAATGTTAAAAACATACCCAAAACCTAGAGGAAGACCACCAGAACACTGGATATGAGACTATATGAGGATGTATCTGAGAATGTGGACGTGAATAACATAGGATGAGGAGGCCTGGATACACCACGACTGATACCAATGGAAAGAATACCTAGATCACTGAGAATAAGGCTGACAATACTGAATTTAAGAAGGTAGAAGTGGGGCAGCTAGGTGGCACAGTGAGTAGATCACTGACCCTGGAATAGGGAGGACCTGCATTCAAATCTGACCTCAGACACTTGACACACTTACTAGCTGTGTGACCTTGGGCAAGTCACTTAACCCCAATTGCCCTGCCTTCCCTTTTCCAAAAAAAAAAAAAAAGGTAGAAGCAAGGGGAGGTAAAATAGAATAAATACAACTTCAAATGAGAATTAATACAAAACAGTGGAATGGTCCTATAAGAACAGTCCAGGACCCAAGAGCCCAGGATGATGATCAAAAATAAAGACAATAAGAAGGTTTTTTTTCTTTAGGTTATATTAGGGACTAGCAGAAAACAACACATGGAGAATAGTACTTCATGGAACGATGGAATGATGGAGAAAAGGCAAAATTACCCAAACTTTATTTAACTGCTTTTGTTTTCGGTTATGGAGAATGATTTTTGCACAGTCTTTTTTTTTTAAGGACTACCAGACAGGTAGATAAAGGGATATTGTATACCTAGAGTTCAATAAGCAATTGATAAAGACTCTTTTGCTTTTCTTATGTTCAAGGAGATATGGGCTAAATAATATCAAAATTAGGTACATTCAGGATTGGCTGAATGATTAGGCCCAAAGAATACCCCTGATTAGGTCAATGTCATCTCTAGAGAACTGCCACAGGGATCTGTCCTTGGACTGATGCTCATCCAAAAGAAGGTAACCCGGCTGGTGAGGGGACCAGAGGCTATGCCATATGAGAAGCAGGGAAGAAGGGGGATGGGAAAGGGAATAAGCATTTACATAGTTTCTACTGTGTGCCAGGCACTGTGCGAAGTGCTTTGACAAATATCTTGACCGAGTCTCACAACAACCCTCTGAGGTAGGTGCTATTATTATTCCCATGTTACAGCTGAGGAAATGGAGGCAAACACAAGTTAAATGACTTGCCCAGAGTGAGGCTGGATTTGAACTCAGGTTTTCCTGACTCCAGGCCCAGTGTTCTATCCAATGAGGGGGAGCAGACTATCTCCTTAGGCAGCCCATTCAACTTCTGGACAGCACTAATGGGTAAGACATTTTTCCTTACATCATTGGAAGGCTTCAAAAGGCTGATCACTTAGGCCTTACTGTAGTGAGGATTTCTTTTTTGAAAATGAACTGAACTATATGCTTGCTGAGATCCTTTCCAACTCTTTTTTTGATTCTCTAATGTGGATTAATGAATATAAGGTATTGTATCCAGAAGGATAGTCAGACTCGAACAATGTGTAAGTTCTTTCCTTATAGCTGCTAGCCAGAGCCATATGGGCTCAAAGTACTTAGACAAATCCATGTTTCTTCTAGGATGATCCTGACCACAGAAGGTCACGAGGAGAAGAGGGTCAGGGAATAACTCAATGATTTTGCTAAACTTTTTCTACTGGGGATGACATAGCAAGTAAAGGATTCCCAAAAGTATGAGATATTTTAGAAGTGTAAATGAGCAGGGATGGGATGAAAATCCTGTTGTGGATTTTACCTACACAGGGCAAGCTTTCTATTGTGCGGGGATTTATGGAATAAATCTTTTTGCCAAGGCAATCTGCCAATCTATGTCCTGTGAATCCAATAACTATGTACAGCCCATTGTTGAGCATACAGGAGAGATGCAGTAAATATGTGTTCAATGACTGAACGAAAGGTTCTCACTCACCTAAGCAGTCACTTCTTAGGACTTTTTTCTCTTCAGCTCCTTGTATGTCCAGAACCCAAGGCTCTTCCCCTCGTTCCAGCTGAGATATCACATCAGGTTTAGTCACTTGAAATCCTGCTCATGGAGAAGGAAACTGGATCTGGTGGATTGTCCTGCATACACAGGCCTTTCCCAAATTCATTCGCAGCCTCTGCGTACACAGAGGCTAGCTAGGATGTCAAAGGCAGTGTACATGGAGATTATGACAAGAAGGACCTGAGCACGCTCTGGAAGTATCTTAAGAATCTGTCCCTCTAAGACTTCATGGGGGCATAAATATATTGCTGATGTGAGCACAAGGGAACAATTAGCTTATGTGTCCTGTCTACACTAGCTGGGCAGGAAATTTACACCTCTGGGGATATCCACATCAGACTCTGGTAAGAGTCCTGGGCCTAGGGCAGGGTAGAGTTTCTTACAACAAGTTTAGAGAAGGAAGAAGGTTCAGATTAAGGAAAAGCTCAAGCTCCACTTTATCCATTAGGCATGTTTCCTGGTACAAGGAGCAGAAATAGAAACTCAAATGAATTCTCCAGACTGTTAAATATTTAATAGGGTATATTTTGTTTAAAAAAGATAATAATAAGCTTACTCTAATAAAGGGTTTTCATTTGAAAATTTTTGGCTATCACTTATAAAAATATATAAGATGGTTTAAAGATGTAACTTCAATATATTAATATGAGACAACTATCAGGTATGTGTTGTATGTCCAAAACCCCAGAATTTGGTTAGTTTGAATTTATAAGTAAAGGATAAATGAAATGCAACTGTTAGGGAAACATGAGAAATTAATAGTATTTAAGTCCTAAGATGTGGTTAGTGAAATTTTGCTATCTGAGGTAAAAACTCTTGGGACTATAGCTTACTACTGTTTTGATTACAGGGATGGTGGTCTGAATTAGTTCAGATGTCTGTCCCTGGGAAAAGTCAAAGGGATGACCTTAACATGGCCTAAGGTAAGAGCCTCTTGGCTTAGTTTTCCCATTGTGCTATTTCCTTTCTGAACAGGAAGTTTCTTCATCTGATTAATCGTGATCCTGGCCTTTGATATGCTGTGACTACATGATTGGCTGTCAGATATTACTGATGCCTGGAATCAAATGGAGCTAAGGGAGTTTTTCTCCCTGTTGTGGTATATATCAAGTCAATCTGTGAGGGGACAAATCTTGACACAGTTATAACTATAGCCCTCCTTTTCCTCTCATAGCAAATTTTTATAATCTGGGCAAGTGAGCAGGAGAAGTTTTGTAATTACAATATTAAATCTACTAACAATTGATGCAGGAACATCTATGAATTACAATAATATGATGCAAATATGAAAAATCTTATAATTTTAATCTGTATCTGTGGCCAAATTATAATATGGGGATGGCATCCTCCCAAAGGCAGAAATTACACAAAGTAATGAGACAAAGGTTATAGAAAAGTGTTCCAATTAGGCTGTTTTCTCTAAGAATTATATACATATGTATATGACTAGCTTCCAAATGTATCTAGTATGGAAATTCAGACTTTGAGTATATTTTAGTAAAAAAGTCTCAAAATTGGAGTAAGAATTTTACATGTAAAATTGTATTGATAATTGTAAAGAAAGTGAAATTACTTCCCTATTTTAAAGTATCTGTCTCATCATTTTAAAAGACAGAAGAATTCATTTTACTGTTAGAACCTCATGAATTTTTTTTCAAGCTGTGATTTGTAGAAAAGCCAAATCTTAGTCCCAGGAAAGCCTTACCCAGTGAAACAATGTTGCCATAATTCTCCAGCATTACATCCCTGTAGAGACTCCTCTGATCAGGGCCCAGAAGATGCCACTCCTCCTGGGTGAGATTCACGGCTACATCCACGAACGTCACAAGGGCCTAAAATAAGAGATTCCTGCTGCAGCCCCAGAGAGGCTTCCAAGGTTTAGCACTAATGAGAGGGGAAAGAACCTTACACAAGAGGAACGTCTGATGGCATGAAGGCTCAGCAGCAGTGTGTATGTGATTGTAAAAGTATGATGAAAAAGGATTACTGAAACAGTACAAGAAATGGCAAACAATTGGAAATTGAGGAGATGCCCATCAACTGGGGAATAGTTGTGATATATGATTGTGATGGAATACTATCGTACTATGCAAACTGATGAGCAGGATGCTCTCAGAAAAACCTAGAAAGACTTACATGAACTATGCAAAGTGAAGTGAGCAGAACCAAGAGAACATTGTACACAGCAACAGCAATACTGTACAATGGTCAACTGTGAACGACAGCTTTCTTAGCAATACAATGATCCAACACAATTCTGAAGGAATTATGAGGAAAAATGCTATCTACCTCCAGAGAAAGAACTCACATAGTCTGAATGCAGATTAAAACAAACTTTTTTTAACTTTATTTTTCTCATGCTTTTTTTTTTTGGTTTGTGTTTTCTTTCACAACATGGCTAATATGGAAATATGTTTTGCATGACTGCACATGTATAACCTATATCAAATTGGTTGCCTTCTCAAGAAGGAAGAAGGGGGAAGAAGAAAGGAGGGAGAAAATTTGGAACTCAATTTAAAAACCAATGTTAATGACTAATGTGGAAATATGTTTAACATGATTGCATGTATATAACCTATATCAGATTGCTTGCTGTCTTATGGAGGGGGGAGGGAGAAAAATTTGGAACTCAAAATCTTATTAAAAAAATGCTGAAAACTATCTTTACATTAATTGGAAAAAAATAAAATACTATTAAAAAAGCCAATGTTAAAACTTGTTTTTACATGTTATTAGAAAAAATGTATTAAAAAGTAGTTCAGGCAGGCAGTGATGAGGTATACATGCTTCTGCGTATGTGCTGATTATAGGCACTGGTACATATATGTGTAGGTAAATTACTATCTGCACACATGTTAATTATGGAAAGAAGTGTGATACATCGTGCATAAGTATTTGCTTGAATGTATATTATTCATAAGTAAGTGTATGCGAAACCCTGAGTAAAAGTGGTGTTTGCATATATGTTAATTATAGGGATAGGGGAACTCCCTTACTCAGATAAGGTCTGAGATGCAGCAGTAATGGGTTGCTGGAGGGAGACAGCTCACCTTTGGCTCAGCTGGCATGAACTTGGAAGCCATCATCTGACCTCAGCTCTCCTTTGGGTGCTCAACAGGAACTCTCGCTGAAGGGAGAAAAAAGAGAGAGGTAGAGAGGAGTTCTGTTTTACAATTCCCCAGTCCTCCCCTCAAGAGTTTACAAGGTGACTTATTGACTGGACTGTTGTCAGCTTTAACTATGTGTTATAATTGTGACAGACTATGTACCAATTGTGAGTCTGACATATTATACATGCCTACTGTGGATATGCCTAATTTTACGCACCGTGAAGATACAAAGTTAGGGGAAATACACAAAAAATGTTTGGAGGAAAATGAGTATAATAGTTTGGTGAGAGTGAGAAGTTCAAGTTCATTTTGGACCTCTTTTACATGATCTTTTGCATTCATCTCATCCCTCTGCCACCACTGGTATAGGCCTTCATTATCACTTGCCCCCAGACTATTACAACGACTTACTAACAGGTCTTTCCAGGTGCAATCAATCCACTGTAATACTGCTAGAATAATCTTATTTATGTGCAGATTTGGACATATCACTCCTCTGCTTAAAAATCTTCAGTGGCTCCTTACTGCTTGCCAAATAAAGTTCAAATTCCTTTGCAAGGCAGTCAAGGCCTTACATAATTTGATGCCACTCTACCTTTCCAGCCTTCTTATATTACACTGCTTCACATATCTTATGGTCTAGTCAAACTGGAGTGCTGTCTACCCTGAATATGCATCCTTTCGCCGGGCTGGGGTCCTGAATGCCCTGCCCTTCACACATGACAAAGTCAAGTTAGACATGGAATGTCATGTGTGAAGGATAGGACAACCCTCCTCCTTCCAAACATCCCTACCACTGATTGGTCCAGTGCATCATCACCCAATGCCCCAGGCTCACAACTCAAGTATCATCCCCAACTCCTGACTACCCCTCACCCTTGCTCCCTACATCCAAGCTGCTGTCAAGGCCTGACAATTTCACTTTTGCAGCATCTCTCAAATATACCTCCTTCTCTCCTCTGACACAGCCACCCCTCCGAGTGCAGGCCCTCATCACCTCATACCTAGACTATTGCAATAGCTTGCTAGGCACCTAGGTGGCATAGTGGATAGAGTACTGCACTTGGAGACAAGAAGACTTCTCTTCCCGAGTTCAAATCTAGCTTCACTTACTAGTTATGTGATCCTGGGCAAGTCACATAACCCTGCTTGCCTCAGTTTCCTCATCTGTGGAGAGGGAAATGGTAAATCATTCTAGTATCTTTGCTAAGAAAACCCCAAATAGGGTCATGAAGAGTCAGACACAATTGAAAAACTGAACACAATAGTCTGCTGGTGGGACTGACTAACCCAACTTTATTTCCTTTCCAATCCATCCTCCATTCAGCCACTAAGGTGATTTTCCTATACCATAGGTCTATGTCATGCCACGCCACACCCCTGAACTCAATAAACTCCAGTGGCTCCCTTTCATGTACAAGATCCTCTAGACAAAATCTTTTGTTTGGTGTTCAAAGTCCTTCATAACTTAGGCTCCAAACAAGACCTCAGCCTCCAGGACATAGGCCAACTCTCATGCCTGGAATGCTCTTCCTCCTGGCTTCTTTCAAGTCCTAGCTAAAATCCCTGTAGCATACTTTCCCTCCCATTAGATTGTGAACTCTTAAAGGACAGGGAGTATTTTTTGCCTTTCTTTGTATCCCAGAATTTAGCACAGTTCCTGGCATATATAAATGCTTACTGACTGATCAGCTGGATTGTAGAATTTGTGGAAAGGAATAAGGTTTAAGGTAGAAAGGGGCCAGGTTGTA